>NC_141762.1:18591667-19191667 GCF_982258835.1 Parasteatoda tepidariorum
TCGATTTAACGCATATATCGGCAAGACGATACAGCGACTTTCATTCAAGGCGATGCATCAGAAATCTGATTTAAGTCGTCGAGTAAAGACAACGAGCGCAAAACGATATAGCGATATAAGACACGCAAGGATATAAGAACGATATAGCGATATAAGACTCTTCTCTTACGTTCCGATGTCAACTCGCGCTGTGGAAAACGATGTTCGTTTCGTTATGTTGAAATGGCCTTGATTGGTGAGCTGTAGAATCAGAATCAGAGTTTTGAGAACACATATCATTATATCGCATGTTCCTTTTCGCATCTCTTAGCTTTTTTTTTCGCTGTCGCGACTTTACTTGTAGATTATTTTCAGTGGGACTAACTTCGTGATCGCCGATGTTACCTTGTTCTGAAGGCAATCTATTATTGAAAAGAATATATAAAGAAGAGAGATATGTTTTTTTTTAAAAAAAAACTTTTTATTTTTAAATGGGAAAATTATCGGCAATCTAATTTAGGCTCCCATAAAGAATTGTATTTGTTAGGTTATTTTTTTACTTTCTTTTAATTTATTAAAACTTTTTGGATGAAACTTCTAATAATTTAATGAGTTTTTATTACTGATTTTAAATTTATAAATCTTGTTGTTTTTATTTTTAGAAATAAAGTTAAAACAATATTTATTTTTGTCATTTGGATTTGGACATAAGTCAATTAACTTTGTTTATACAAAAAAATTTGAAAGGTTTGAGTATTTTATTCATTTTTTTAAATCATTTAGCACTTCGTTTTATTAGAGAGTATAATAATTTTTTTTTAAATATTCTTTTCATATTATTTGTTAATTAGCTAAATATATTATCGAATATCAAATTTTTTTTATTTTTAAGAAATTAAATCTTACTTTGTTTTTCGTTCATAATTCGGTCATTATTTAATTTAATTATTTATCTGAAATGATAAGGTCCCGCAGTAGACTGATCGTTAAGACACGGTTCCCGGCAGATCACCGAAGTCAAGCGTCACTGGCTGCGGTCAGTGTGCATGTGAGTGACCACTTGGATCAGTCTGCGTAATAGGGACCGAGGGTGTGCGGTATTGGTCCTCGTGAAACTGTCCTACCGTAAAGTGCTCGACTTCGCGTGCAGGTCGTCGAGCTACCGAAGCGGGGGTACCATCCCATCTGCAGAGGATCAAAATTGTGATGGCATGTCTTCGGATCATCCTCAGGGATGTTTCCCAGACCGTCGCCAATAGCCCATTGGGCAGCTCTAGTGTGACGTAAATGAACTATAATAACTGAAATGATAATAATAAAAAGTAGTTTTTAAAAGCGTTTTTTTTTCTTAAATTTATTTAGCACTCTGTTTTAAACATACAAATAATTTTTAAAGTTTCATTTAGAAATTGAACATTACGATCGAACTTTATAATTATGTAATTATTTATGCATAATAGTACAAGAAAATATTAATTTGTAAAAAACGCTTTAAAAAAAGTTTTTAACACTTTGTTTTACGCGTATTATGAATTTCTAAACAAACATTTCAATGAATATTTTATGTAAGATTTGTACATTGTAGTCAATTTATTTAATATCTTTCTTAAGCAAAACATATATATCTTCAAATTTATAAATTGATTTAAATCAATCTGAGTATGAAGTTTTGATAGAAATCTGACTTTCTGTGCCTTACAAGTAAATGAAATTCAAAAATACTATATCGCGATACATCGCTATATCGTGATGCAAAACTGACGATGCATCACGATATATAATTTCTAATATCGCCCAGTCCTAATCGTGTATACAAGCTTCGTGTTTAGCCGGCATATATACAATGTCCTGCGTATACGAGCACAGTATTCAGCCTGCATTCACGCAATGCCCTGCGAATACGAGCATCATACTTTGCCGACATCCACGTCAAACCATGTGTGTATACGGCCGCCGTATTCAGCTGGCGTGGTGTCAACGAAACCGTTACAAAACCGGTCTAATTTATTTTGATAAAACATATTTAGTTTTCAAAATACATGTATTTGCCCTCGCATTAAACTCGATTCAATATTAAACCGTAATATCGCTACCATTTTAATAGGTTGATTTAAACTAAATTATGCTTCAATGCAATTCACGATTTCTGACGGTAGTGTAATCACGAAAAATGTTTTCGTCATTTTCATTATTTTTCATTTCAATCTTATTTTTTTTCCTTTTACAGACATTCCAAATGTGTGGATATAAATATGGAAAAAGCAACAAAAGCACCGTTGTATAGTCGTATGAACGGAATCATTTATCCTTCAATGTTCTCTCCAACATGTTTCAGAGAAGCGCTGAACTACAAGGCTCAACCTAATGACACCTTTATTGTTACTTATCCTAAATCTGGCACAACTTGGATGCAGCATATACTCTTGTATATTTTCCGCAAAGGAAGAGAACTGAAAATTGGAAAAACGGGTGACTTAGACGTGTCAGAATTCATCAAATATTGCCCATGCATCGACATGTATGGATTTGAAGGCATTCAGAAAATGAAGAAGCCCGGATGTATTAAAACGTATCTACCTTACAACCGTCTCTCATTGTCCCCTGAAGCAAAGTATATATTTGTTGCGCGGAATCCAAAAGATTGCTGTGTGTCTTTTTATCATCACGCGCGAAATCATCCAGGCTTTGGATACTGGGATGGCAATTTTAATGACTTTTTCGAGCTTTTTATGAGTGGGGAATTAGAGTTTAATGATTATTTTGATCATTTACTTTCTTGGTATCCCCATCGTAATGATTCGAACGTCTTTTATACAACATATGAAGAGATGAAAAAAGATATTAGGGGCGTTGTTGTGTCTGTTTCGAAATTTTTGGGGCAAGAATACACTGAAGCAATCGAGAAAGACAACTCTGTTCTCAACAATATCATTCTGTTCAGTAGTTACGAATATATGAAAAAACATTATTGCAGACCAAGCCTTTCCGGCATGAAAGAGTCGAATTCTGAAACTTATTCTGGAATTAAATACATAACTGAGTTCATCACCAATTTGGATTTACCTTCTAGGGTTTTAGCAAAAAGCAATGTTAGGAAAGGAGTTGTTGGAGACTGGAAAAACGTGTTGAGTTATGAACAAAGTCAAAGATTGACAGAAAAATATGTTGAAAAAACAAAAAACACTGACATCAAAAATTGGTTCTCTGAAGCAATTTTATAAAAAAAATAAATAGTTTACAAAAGTTAGATTATACTCCCCGAAAAATACAATTCGACGGGAAGGACATGTATGGATACTAGGAAAAATACAATTCGACGTCATAGCTGATTTTCCTAGACCTGCGGTTCCCAAAGGCTGTTCCTCGGAAACCTAGAATTCTGCGAAAGGAACATTTATGTTCCGAGAATCAGAACTTGATTGAGATAAGCAATACACGGTTAAGCAAAAATTTATAATGGAAACACGACAGGAGAATTATTTCTGTTAAAATAGAAGATTGGTTCATCTGGAAAACCAGACAGGACTGCAGAAAATCTAATTAAATAATGCATGTCAGAAATAGTACTGGAAAATTTGCGGCGAAGTAAGTTTTTTCTAAATTATTAAACCAACAAATTTCAGACTATATGATTTACAGAAATGGCTTTTGTGGCTAATCTATTCAATAAACTAAAATCGGGGTTCCACACAAGGAGGTTGATCGTTGAAGGTTCCATAGCCGAAACAAAATTCAGAACCGCTGAACCTGACAACCAAAACGTTATCCGTCGATAGCCTAATATCTTTTTGTTTATCTCTACTGGACAATACTTTTTATACATTAGACATCATCATATGGTCTAAAGAAACTGTAATTTTATTTCTGGGATAATAGGTGTTATAACAATATCTTTTTGATAACACAACAATGATAACAGTTAAACAAAGATTTCTAATGGAAACACAGCAGGAACATTATTTCTGATAAATTAGAAGATTGGTTGATCTGGAAAACCAAACAGGATTACAGAAATAGTTAACAGACAACAGTTAACAGTTAAGTGCAATTAACAGAAATAGTTGGCTGTGTGCTGGTGAAAAAAATGCTGTGAAGAAAGCTTTTTCTAGATTGTGAAATTAACGATTTCACATCATATAACATGACGATGGCTTGTAAAAATGGCTTTTTTTGGCTAATATATTCAATTAACTGAAATTGAGGTTCCACCACAAGGAGGTTGGAGATTCCATGACCGAAGAAAATTGGAAACCGCTCTCTTATAGTCAACCAAAACATTATTCGTAGATAACCCAATATCTTTTTGCTTATCTCTACCAGACAATATTGTTTATACAGATGACGTAATATGGTCTAAAGAAGCTGAAATTTTATTCCTGGTATAATAGAAAACTGTATTTTTGCTAACACAGCAATGATAACCTTTAAAATTTTAAAGGACTTTTCATGTGAAATCCACTGATATTAAAAGCTTTACCTACTAATACCTCATTCAATCTTTAGTCCTAACAATCCTGTAAGTCCCGAGTACTTCTTTCAATCCTATGTCTCTACTCTATGTCATAGTTTAGCACCCTCTTAAACAATAAAAATTGAGACCTATTACGTATTCAAAACTTTTTCAAGAAAATTATTTTTTAAAAAATCCCATTTTTCCTCTAAATCTGTAAAATCGGCACCATTCCTAATCGTGTATGAGCGTTGAACATGCTTTTATCAACATTATTTTGATAAATCAATTTATGTATGCCCCCTTTACTTAAAAACATTTCAGTGATTTGTTTGCTGGAATAAAATTATTTGCATTACGTAAAGGAGAGAGCTTTTGAAAAAACTGGGGTCACGTGTACGTCAATTTGTTCCTTACTCATTGGTTCACGTCTGATAGAAATATTACTATTTGAATAGATGAAAATCATTTGATTGAAAACATGAATATCATTTTTAACTCTTTATTTTAACATTTATTTGTATCATCATTGATGATGTTAAATAGTTACCTTTGCTGGAAGTAGGAGGATATTGAACTTATAATTGAAGATTTGAGCTTCTCTTATACCTTTTTATTTTACTATATTATTTATAATTATTGGTAGAGACAAATAGTAAGTAATATACTATAGAATATATTAACTATACAACAATAGTTTTGAAGTCGATAATAGTTTTCAAGTAGAATGACTATGCTTTGTTAACACTAAATTAAGTATGAAATAAGTTTTTTGGTTGCTGAAATAATTTTTCCGCATTGAGTATTTAGATTACGTTCAGACTAGGATATTTAGATTAAGTTCAGACAGATTTTTTACCTAAAAAGATGTAAAATAGATCTATTTCATCTGTATAATGCAATTGTTTTTTGTAAAGTAATAACACAAAAATTAATGAATTGTAAATCCTTTAAAACTGTACAGCCAAAATAATGACTTAGAAACGTATTTACTGATTTAAATCAAATTATTTGACTTATATTTTAAACAAAAATCTTCCCAAATAAATTTTGGAGAGAAAAAATTTTATAGTTAATATTTGAAAACCTACAACATGCTTTGAGTTTATTATAACTATAGGTTAAGTTCATTGTTTCTGCAAAAAGTTCTTAACACAAGTAGCGAACATCATGTTCTTAAACGTAGATTTTTATGTAAGCTTAATTAATAATAATTTTTCACATTTTAATTTTTTAAAGAAAAGTTTTAAATAACAGAAACAAACATTTAAGTTGCGAATTTCACGTTCATACGCTACGTTTTTATGCGTTTATATGTTAGTTAAAAAAAGTAAGTGTATTGAGTTACCCACTAAAAGCTGAAACAATTAAATAAAAAAATTATTTCATTTATATATATATATTAAAATTCTTTTCAAGCATTACTATTGCCAGTTTATTACACAAAAAGTCACGTTGTTTTTAAAATCTATATTATTAATTTGACGTTTTGAATAACCGGAAAACGTGACGATATAAGCCTGACTCAAATTTCAAATCTTTAAAAATAACGACACATAAGCAGGCGTACTAGTATGTCTATTTAGTTTTCAGAAACAGATATACTATATTTTTTCTGTTTATATAACTTTATTTTTATACTATAGTTTCATTTTTTTTATCGGCACAAATACATTTACAGTCTTGTGTGCTTAACTACATAAGTATACTTATAAGCCTCTGTCTAGTAGTAGAGCAGCTGTGTACTAGTTAAACCCAATGCCTTCACGCGGCAGACCATTTGGTGACCGAGACCACTCGGCCAGGAAGCCCCATTCTATAGTAAGACTGTTTTTTGTCACCATAGAATGACTGCTTATGTGGTTTTGTTTTTGTTACTAGAGTAGGTCTGTTAATTTGTGCTATTTTTTGCGTTGTTTAACTTCATTAAGATAAAGCGCGTAGTTAACCCTTACTTCAGACATGTTTAAAACACATCTGACAATTTGCCAGCTTTAAATTATTAGTTTTTAATCGTTAATTAATAATAATTATTCAATTTTTATTTAATTTATAAAGCAATTTATCATTTAGTTTTTTTTCAAATTATTTCTGAATAAGTTAAACTTTTATTTACACCAGTAGTTCCCAATTTTTTTCGGCTACGAAACCCTTAATAATCAACCTCATTTTTAGCGGAACCCCTCCTTTATGAAGTTTATCAAGCAAATTGTGAATATATAAAAGATTGAATTAAATATTTAGTTAGAATTTTAAATATTTAATTAGGGGAATAAAGATTATTAAATACTTTATTATTAATAATCTTAAATTATGTTTATGTCTGACAGTTGAATTTGCAATCCTTGTGATATACCTGTATCTAGTCCAGTAAATGAATTTGTTTTTGGTGTATATACATAAGCTGAAAATGAATAAAGTAAGACAAATTATGGTTTACTTTGAAACTTAGAAGAACTGCAATGACTTAGGAGAACTGCTATAAAAGTTGAAAATAGTTATTGGGGAAACATATTTCCTTATTAATAATGTTAATTTTATTTCGATTTAAAAAGTGCAATGAGACATACTGATGCAATATTTTATAAATGATTGTTCTTTTTATAATTTGTTAAATATATTGCTGTTAGAAATATATTTTCTTTTAAAAAATACCATTTCTAGTTCTTTGGCATTTTACTTGAAATAATTTCATAAAAGCAAACCGAAGGATTATATAAATTATGAATTATAACTTGAACTTAAATATAATCTAAGGCTTCAAAACTCATCACTGGTTATAAAAATTAATTGTTAGCGGAACTCCTTAAACTCTTCCACGGAGCCCTAGGCTTTCGCGGAACTCCCTAAAATCTTCCACAGAACCCTAGGCTTCCACGGAACTCCTTAGACTCTTCCACGGAGCCCTGGGCTTTCGCGGAACTCTTTAAATTCTTCCACTGAACCTAGACTTCCGCGGAACCCCTTAAACTCTTCCACGGAGCCCTAGGCTTTTGCGGAACTCCTTAAACTCTTCCACGGAGTCCTAGGCTTTCGCGGAACTCCTTAAACTCTTCCGCGGAGCCCTAGTCTTCCGCAAAACACCATTTGGAAACCACTGATCTACACATATACATCTTATACAGTGTTGGAAAAAAGTAAGTCACTGCAGAAAGTGATAAAATGTAAAGAGAAAGGACTAGATGGTTTTATTTATACTATAGCCAGAGATTATGACATAATAAAATAAAAAGCAAAAGAAAATTAATAGTAAAGTGCATTAAAAATTAATTTATGTGTCATAATAAGATATCTTTGTTCTAAGGTATCTTAATTGCATCAATCAAATCCAACTTACTCTTGAATCGTCGGCCAGGTCTGTAAACGTCTCTTACTAATATACTCCAAATGATGAAATTCAGATCTGGAATAATTTCTAACCGTGAAGCTGCTGCATGGAAACTGCATTTCAGTTTTATTTTGTGCGGATGACAACTCACCTTCTTCCAGATTCGTCTTCCTTGCCTTGATGAAATATCTCTTTTTGCTTTCCAATTTACTACCATAGCTTTCAAGATTCCGGAAGTAACTATTTACTGTAGCTTTGGAATTTGAGAACCACTCAAGTCAATTTCTTTAAAAGCTAAAATTTTACCTCATTCGACTTCCGTTAAGTGAGTTAACTTTGACATTGTAATGCGCGTGCAAATTTCCAAAATCTGCTTATATATATCTCGGATTTGCTTCTTGTGCTGGAGCAAACAGTTTTCTTGCATGTTTTAGGCCTAACAATGACGTAATTTTTATCGAATTTAAATTTTTTTCAGCGTTGTTTATATCAATATGCGCAATGTTTATATCAATATTGCCATGATTTAAATAACATGAGGAAAATAAAATCGTCTTGCAAAACAATTAATCTCCACATTTTCAAGTAGAAAATAAATTTGCATTTTCAGCCATAACAGTGGTGTTTCTTATTTCGCAACTTTTTGCTCGACTTTGTAATTATTTCCAGTACTTATACCCGTGTTGAATTCATTACTTTGTAGTTTTAAAGCTGAATTCAATGACTTAAGGGTATTGCACAAGATATACTCTTTTACAAATATCACGTTTTAAAAACAAATTGCTTCTTAGTATTGTTTCCCGATAGGTATTTTAAAAATTTCTGAAACTTCCTCTAGGTTATAGCGCAGTACTTGCTTGCTTGAAAACTATGATGTATTTCACCAAGAACTTTCCTGTGAACAATTTGGGCTCGCGACTTATTATTATACAGGGTGTTTATAAAGTCCCGGACCCATTTTGATGTTTAATAACTCATAAAATAATAAAGATAGATTAAAATTAATAACATAAATGGTTAGATAGACTCAAAAAGTTTCCTGACCCTTGTTAATGAACTTCCACGTGTGCCCCCTTCGTCGCACGGAGAATATCAAGTCGATAGTCAATTTCACGCCAGGTAGCGGCAAGCATGTCGGCATCCACAGAGGCTATTGCGGTTGTAATTCTGGCTTTTAGGTCATCAATGTTCGACACGATTCTCCTGTAAACATTGTTCTTTATAAATCCCCAAGGAAAAAAGTCCAGCGGCGTTATATCAGGTGATCTGGGTAGCCAAGGAATTGATCCTCCTCGCCCAATCCATCTTCCTGGAAAATGGTCATTCAAAGAACTACGAACGATGATACCCCAATGAGGTGGTGCACCATCTTGTTGCAAAAAGACATGTGGCTGAAGCTCTTCTAGTTGTGGAAGTACGAAGTTTTCCAACATGTCTAAGTATACGACTGATGAGACCGTCTTTTCTGTAAAAAAAAGAAAGGCCCATGACTCGGTCGTGCGTTAGTCCACACCACACATTAACCTTTGGGTAATACCTTTGCGTCTCACAGTATTCATGGGGGTTTTCAGATCCCCATATGCGCACATTATGGCGATTAACAATGCCAGAAACATGAAAGGATACTTCGTCGGAGAACATTATGCGCTTCAGAGAACCGCAATTGCCTCTGTGGATGCCGACATGCTTGCTGCTACCTGGCGTGAAATTGACTATCGACTTAATATTCTCCGTGCGACGAAGGGCGCACACGTGGAAGTTCGTTGACAAGTGTCATGAAACTTTTTGAGTCTATCTAACCATTTATGTTATTAATTTTAATCTATCTTTATTATTTTATGAGTTACTAACCATCAAAATGGGCCCGGAACATTATAAACATCCTGTATTTCTCTAAATTACTCTTCACAAACATCTTTTTATTGTAATATCAATCTTTCTCTTCTGTAACTGGAAGTGATTTGACTTGTGTGTAAATTAGTTTTTGCGCATTTTGTTACAATCTAGGAAAATATTTAAGCAAGCTAGATAATTTTTACATATGGTTATGAAAGTTGTTAAACCAGAAAATCCAATAGTAAGTAAACAATGCATTTTTTTTTTGTTATCATTATTTGTCTTTTTTTTTAGTGATAGTTAAAGTTTCGAAGTGAACTGTACACAATTCGTTTGCCATATTAAACTAGCAAATTTTAAATTAGAAAAACCACACTTTTCATGAAATCTGCATACCTTGTGTATACAACCACCGTAGTTTGCCGACATCCACGTTATGTCCTGCTTATACAAGCACCGTAGTTTGTCAACATCCACACAATGCCCTGTGTATACGAGCACCCTAGTTTGCCGACATCCATACGAGGTCCTGTGTATACGAGTACCGTGTATACGAGTCCCGTATTTAACCAGCTCAGCGTTAACGAAACTTTTACATAACCGGCCCAATTTATTTTGATAAAACATAATTAATTTTTATAATATGTATGTTTACTCTCACAGAAAACTCGATACAATGTTAAACCATAATATCGCTACCATTTTAATAGGTTGCTGTAATTTTAATAAGTGTTGAGTTGATCCATGCTTTTTATTCCGTAAAGATTGCAGCAGATTTTGACTAAATTATGCTTCAATGCAATTCACGATTTCTAACTGTAGTTTAATCACGAGAATTTTTTTTCGTTATTTTCATTACTTTTCACTTCATTCTTCTTTTTTTTATTCCTTTTTTCAGACATTCCAAATTTGTGGATTTAAATATGGAAAAAATAACAAAAGCACCGTTGTATAGTCGTATGAACGGAATCATTTATCCTTCCATGTTTTCCCCAGCATGCTTCAGAGAAGCGCTGAACTACAAGGCTCAACCTAATGACATCTTTATTGTTACTTATCCTAAATCTGGCACAACTTGGATGCAGCATATACTCTTGTATATTTTACGCAAAGGAAAAGAACTAAAAATCGATAAAACGGGTGACTTGGACTTGTCGGAATTCATCAAATATTGCCCGTTCATCGACATGTATGGATTTGAAGGCATTCAGAAGATGAAGAAGCCCGGATGTATTAAAACGCATCTACCTTACAACCATCTCTCATTGTCCCCTGAAGCAAAGTATATATTTGTTGCGCGGAATCCAAAAGATTGCTGCGTATCTTTTTATCATCACGCACGAAATCCTCCAGGCTTCAGATACTGGGATGGCAATTTTAATGATTTTTTTGAGCTTTTTATGGATGGGGAATTGGAGTATAATGATTATTTTGATCATTTGCTCTCTTGGTATCCCCATCGTAATGATTCGAACGTCTTTTATACAACGTTTGAAGAGATGAAAAAAGATATTAGGAGCGTTGTAGTGTCTGTTTCGCAATTTTTGGGTCAAGAATACACTGAAGCAATTGAGAAAGACAATTCTGTTCTCAACAATATTATTCTGTTCAGTAGTTATGAATACATGCAGAAACATTATAGCAGACCAAGCCTTTCCGGCATGAAAGAGTCGAATTCTGAAACTTATTCTGGAATTAAATACGTAGCTGAGTTCATCACCAGTTTGAATTTACCTTCTAGGGTTTTAGCAAAGAGCAATGTTAGAAAAGGAGTTGTTGGAGACTGGAAAAACACATTGAATTGTGGGCAAAGTCAAAGATTGACAGAAAAATTTTTTGAAAAAACAAGAAACACTGACATCAAAAATTGGTTTTCTGAAGGAATTTTGTAAAAAATAAGTAATTTAAAAAATTAGATTATACTATTCGATAGTTAAAAATAGAAAAAGGACAAATCGACGTCGTAGTGAATTTTTGAAAATTGTTTCCTGGACCATAAAGTGATCCTCGGAATAGAACACATCCAAAAGTAATACTTATAATTACGCGGGGTTTAATAATATCGTATTTAAAGTATCGAAACTGGAAAATACAAGTGGAAGTGACGGAAACAAAATATTCATAAAACATAAAATTATTTTGTAACTATTAAGTCAAAAGGAGATTTTCGAAAAACTTGTTGACAAATAATCGTTACTCAAATCTGAAATTTGCGTGTCCTTAAAGCATTGTGTGTCGTGGTGTGTAATTAAAAATATCGATAAATGAGAAACCAAGTAAAAATATATAAAAGAAAAAAAATTGTCAGAATATTACAAAGATTTGCTATGGAATAGTCGTGAATTCAGTGGGTTAAAGAGTGTTAACTGAAATTCAAAATTTTCAAATAAAATTTCATCAGATTAAAAAGTATCGTAATTTGATAAACCACGGGGAAATGATCAAAAAATTCCAAGCAGGGAGTTGAACCCTGCAATTTACTTCTAGAATTAACTCTACATTGATGATTTTATGTATTATTGATGATGTTATGTTTTTATTGGCGGTGGTAAATAAACTTCACGTGAAGTGGGAATTTCTTTTAGTTTGAAATATTACTTGCATAGTTCTTATATCTAATAACTTTAAAGGCATATTTTTCTAAATATGCCTTTAGCATTTCTTTTTTATGTGTGTATTTTTGTATGTTTAAGTTCTGAGCTTTTTTAAAACTAATAATAAAATAAACAGTTAATCTCTGCGTTTGTCTATCTCTTATAACGGCAAAATAATTTGCACTGAGTCATCCTGAATGTCGGACATCGTCTGCAAGGGACAAATTTAGCCCGCAATCCTAAAATTCAGTCGAAATTTTCAAATGTCCGCGAACGCAAGGACCTATAGGGGGCGTTGTTATTTGAGGCTAATTACTGCTGACAGAACAACACAATTATCAGTTGGACTTCCGTCCGTGTGGCATTGTAACATTCCTTCTTTATTGTAGCTTATTAAATTTAAAAAAGAAAAATGTTTTATATTCTTTCTTATGCCAGTGATAACAAAATGGAATCTCTTTTTTTCTAGAGAAGGAACATCCAAAACGCATCGGAAAAATATTTGTAAATAAACTTAAAAAAAATTGTATCTTCTTATTAGAGTTAAAACCTAATGCATGCGAAATCACTCTACAAAATTTAATGATCTTATATGAAAGGTCTATTTAAACTTTCCATTCCATACTTTTCTGAACCATATTATTTCACACATTGAAATATGCTAAAAAGCTAAAGAAGTATACGGTAAACCATAATGTTAATTAGTTTAATTTTGCAAAAAAAAGTTCTTTGACAACAATTTTTATCAAAAAATTTAAAGTTTTAATGAAAGATCATTGTTTATAAACTAAAAAACTAAAAAATACTTAATATAAAAAGAAAACGATTCTAAAAATTCCTATTGAAATAAAAAAACTTCCATATTGTTTTTTTATTCTTAATCAGACGTTGAAAATCATTCTGTTGAGAACTATTATCAAGTTATAATTGAAAAAATTAAATCTTCTTCGTTTGAAAATTTTATTTTCAAATAATATAATATACAGAGATTATCAATTCATTATTTTAAGATAGCATACCACACAAAAAATTTAAAAATTGTAAGATCTTGATGTGAATTTCAATTTGTAACATAAAAACAGAACAGCTGAATTCTAGTTGAAATTAATCAGTCAAAATTAAAAATACTTACCAAGAAAACGATAAAAACTTATTAATAATCAAGACAAATGATACTATTACAAGTAATTTGGATGATTCTTTATTGTTTTCCGAATTATATAGATACAAAAATATGTATCAGTCTATGAAGAAGAATATTCTGTAACTATTACTGTTCTGCGCGTTCTGAAATCACATTTATTCCTTGGAATGAAGTAAGCAATGGTAATTTCACTTCAATTTATAATGAATTGAAGACTGATGAATTGAAAAAAAAATGTATTGATGAATTGAAAAAAAATTTATTGATGAAATGAAGAAAAATGTATTTTACTGTCATAGTCACATCTGTAACAGAATGCGATCATGAAATCGGTTGAAAATTATCGTTGAAAATTCGGTTGAAAGCTTGTTGATAATAGAAAGGAAAAAAATATTGAGGAATTCTTCTTCAAATGTTGGGTGTGTTCTGTTTTAGAATGATTTACCAATATTCTAGGTCGTTTTTTGCAAATTCCTATGCCTTTTCCTTAGAGAAATTTTGCTTATTTGTTGCTAAAAACGGCGTTCTACTCTACCAATGATTCTGATAGAACTAAATAAAAGCTTAATAAATAGTAGCCTGAAAATACCCTCCCCTCTAGAGGGCGTATTCAAGTGTTGCGATCACGAATTGAGTTCGGTAAAGCCGTTTGAGAAAAGCAATTTTCTCATTGGTTAAGCTTTAAATAGCATTTTAAATTTTATTGGGTACTTGCAACTCAAGAAGAATTGAAGTGATTATGCTCAAACATGTGATTTAAACGTTTAAATGGAAATGGATACCAGCAAGTAACGTCCCGCGAACGTTTCGAACCTGAATAGATACGATTATGTCACTTGCAGGTATCCGACTATAGAGAATTCTTTTTTCTTTTTTTTCAAATATTAAAAAGATAACCTCATGCATGCTTGTTCATAGCTCTATTTGCTGTTAAAAGAAGTTTGCAAAATAAAGAGAGTAAAATTTAGGTATAAGGGTACTACATAGACATACAATAGTAAAATAATAAAATAAAATAAAAATAATAAGTAGAAGCAATACAAGAGGTAACGAAAATGTGCATTACAATATAAATGTGCTTCTCATTTTATGTCAATAAAATAGGCGGAAAGTGTAATAAATAATTAAATTTCTGAAACGTAAGGAATAATATTTATCAAGTAAGAATAATATATTGCAGAGATAGTATGGGAAAAATAAAATAAATTTTTGTCTACAGGTGGCACCACTGAGGTAACTGATTTAAGAGTTTAGGATAAACATTATAGCAGCAACGGTGGGTTAGCCAATTTTGCTGCATAATTGAATCTTCCAGACCTTCTAATTCTAAGCTTCTGAACGACTCAGTCTCCAATTTCATCTCTCTTAATCCATGAGAGCTACAAGCGCGTTTATAAAGCATAACGCTCCAAAACGAATCGTCAGATTACTATAAATATACTATTTCTAAGACTTGGTGCTGTCTCTCCTATTGTGCTATCTGTCCTCTTCTATATGACTAAGGTTTATAAGCCTATTTTGAGCACACAAGCCTGAAAATTTATGTAATTGCAATAACCAATACCATTTCTAATTGCATCGTTTTTTGAAAGAAATTTAAACTAGTCACTCGCATAAGTTTCTATTCCAGTCGATGCAAGTCTGCAAATTCTTTTTGAATTTTGCGAGGACATAGCTTTTGGTCTACTCCCGGTATACTTTTTACAATTGTCTTTCAATTTTAGAAAATTGTTGACTACAGTCTTTGATATCTTTTTCGGTATAGGCAGGATATGCTGCGATATCCTATGCGATGGGTACTGCTGCGATATAGATAGGATACGTTGCGATATACTATCTATATCGCAACAATATTCATTCCTGGAGTTACTTCCATCTAACCTCGTTAGATGTTAGAAAAAATAATAAAATAAAAAAGTTATTTATATTAATATTAAAATATTTATTTAAGTAACAAGAACTATGTTTAAAAAAATAATTTTAAAAAATTAACAACTTAATTTTTGTAAAGTTATCGATAATTTTCTCTTTTAATTTAAATTCTATTCCTTCTAATTTCGTTTTTAGCATGCCTTTGACTTAAATATCTCATGAAACTTAAAAAAGACATTAAAATACCAATGAAAACCACTGTAAAAGCTAAAAGTTATTAACCTAGAGAAAGAGATTGTGGAGAAGAGAGCGTCGCCAAGTATGGTAACCATTCCATTATCTTGCTCTTTCGCAACTCAGCTGTTGCGCTGTAACTTTTCAACAAAGAGTTAGATATCAGGAACTCTGCTCATTCCTAAAACTGCAATCCCTTTCGTGATCAAACTTCTTACCTACCGCCATCTTTACAACGAGCACTAAAGCTTCGAAGAAATGTATGGTGTATTTGAAAATAAAAGTGTTTTTAATGCACTAATAATATTAGGGGGAGCGGAAAGTAATGAAGTTTCGATGGATTTGATATTGTTGTCAAGATTTTATTTATAATCAATAATGTATTCACCCTCGTTAGCAACAACCTTTCAATGCCTGATTGGAAATGGATCGGAAAAAATAAAGTGGTTTTTACGACTAACGTTGATATAATGCGCCAAAACGACATTATTTTCCGGTCCCCCTTATAGTAATCTTTCGACATAGTTGCCGTAATATTTAAGATAGTATATGTATATTTATTTTTTAAAACTATTGGTGATTTTTAAGTTTTTACTCTAATTGAAATGCTAATGACAGTACAATCTATATATTAGAACCCTAATTATTCGACACGTGTCGTTATCCGACTGTCATTCAGTCACATCTAAAGACATTTCTTTTGATTATATTAAATGAAAACTTACCCTAAATCGTGACTGCGAATGATTAGCAACAAATGTTAGTCTTGTGTAAATCTCACATGGCATCAGTACGAATCGTGAAATGGGATTCGCTAATAGATAGAATATAAATCACTTCGTGCAATAAATCTCGCTAATACGATGTACTTCTGAAATCACCTGGTAATTGTGATGTGTGATTCGGATAGTACATGTAATGGAAACGTGATAAACTATTTTTGAATTGCATAGGAACCATAAATGAAAAATAAGAACTTCTCAAACATATCAGAGCCCCCTAGGAATTCTAAAATGAAACATTTAGTTGATGTAGAGTTAACACTATAAAATTTATAATTTAGTGTTCATGCCATATTTTCATTTTCTCTGACTTATTTTCTTTTAATTTATGATTTATTTTACTATGAGCAGAGAATATAAACTTTGTAGGTAGTTTATCGAAAAGTAAATTTGTGGTAATTGGAGCAATAAAGAAAAAAATGAAAACAATGGAAATAAAAATATAGCCACCGAAGCCGACGTCTTCAGGGGTACCAGCTCCGGAAGCCATAGAACAAAACCTTTTATATTGAGAGACAAATGTCAAAATTTGCTCCCTCAGTACCCCGAAGGTTTTGAAAAAGTTCAGGAAGAAATACAAGAAATACATAAAATCAAATCAAAGAGAAATTTCAAACGAAATCTTGAGAATATATAATACAAAAATGAAAATACAAAAACTCACAGTAAACTGGTCAAACAGCAATTTCAGGAAACTAACTCATTGTAAAAGAAACTTTGAAATAAAAGAAAACAACGTTAAAATGCGCAGTAGGAAGAAAAAGAGAAGAATAGGAAAGGTAAAGTTTACGTAACAGATTAATATAATGCTTAACTGGGGCTGCTCAGCAAGACTTCAATTTCGCACTGTTAAGGGAAATAATAAACTAATATTCCTCAATCCTTTTCCTAATCAAAAATTTAACATTCAATAATTATAAGGAAAATCATTATTTCTCAAATATCTCAAAAAAGTATTCGCAGCCTCCTGAAAACCTTGAACGTTATTGCAATTATTTTTAACTTCAAACAATTGAGAAAAAACTAAATTTTTGAAAATTTATTGCACAAATTAGTATTAAAGTTACAGAAAAAAATAAGTTTAAATGTAAAAGCCTTTCGTTTATCAAAAACACCAGTTTTAATTATTTTATCAACAATATCAATTTTAAAATCTAAATATTCAACATTTAAGCAATTTTCATTAGTTTTTTTCAAAACCAAATCTTTAAGATAAATACTAAAAATAGAATCATAACTATCACAATTAAACAAAATCGAATCATCAATATATCTAAAAGCATTAAAATCATTTAACTCAAGAAATTTAGCTACAAAAAAAAATATAAAGAAATATTAGCAAAAGCACCAGAAAAGGAATTAATTCAATTAATTGTAGTAATTAATTGTTGATAAAATAATTAAAATATTATTAATTATTTTATCAACAATATCAATTTTAAAATCTAAATATTCAACATTTAAGCAATTTTCATTAGTTTTTTTCAAAACCAAATCTTTAAGATAAATACTAAAAATAGAATCATAACTATCACAATTAAACAAAATCGAATCATCAATATATCTAAAAGCATTAAAATCATTTAACTCAAGAAATTTAGCTACAAAAAAAATATAAAGAAATATTAGCAAAAGCACCAGAAAAGGAATTACCTTGTGGAATTCCAATAATTTGTTTATAGAAATCCAGACCATTAAAAAGTACATTCTCAAAAAGATTAAACCTACATAAATCCAACCAATAAGATTTATCAATTTTCTCATTAAATAAATATTTATCTAAAATGCCGCAACGAATTTCAGTAATCTGTGCTTGTGGAATACTGGTGTACAAATTTTCAAAATCAAAAGTATTAATACTAGAAATTACATTATTATTGATATAATCCAACAAAAAATCAACGTTACTTTCTATAACAATATTTTTCTCTCTTTTAATTTTAAGTAAAATAATTTTAAGAAAATTAAAAAACTTTTTACTAATACCAGAATTGTAACAATTAGTACCAGTAGTAGTGAAATATAATTTTTATTAAAAATTTATTATCGTATCTGAAACTTTTCATGAGTGAGCTAAAATACCTGATATTAATGCAGTGAACTTAAACTTTTTCAACAACAAAAAAACCGCAATGTCTCAAGATAACAGCTTTACTTTAAAGAAAAAAGACATAATACTACCTTTTTTGTAACACTTTAGCATCCAAATAGAGTCTGGGTGCTGCCATCTAGTGTGGCAGAAACTAGACGTCCAAATTAACATGGCCAACGGTATCTCACCCATTGTGGTGGTCCTGAAAGAGTGGATACCACTTCTGGAGAACGCACTAGGTCTGCTCATCGGGAAGACTGATTGTGCAGCTCATAGGAAATTAAAAAAAAATACTTTTTTGTAAAGTCAAAAATATTTTTTTTTTCTTTAGAGATTGAAAAACGTATTGAAAAAATTCACAAAAGAGCAAAAATATTTGGCATTAATGCAGTTGACTTAAATTTAAAAAAAAAAAAAAACATCCTTTCTGAAGTCATTAACTTTTCCATATATGAAAAACGTTAAACCATTTTAATTTAAAGTCTGGAATGTAATATTTTATTGAAAACTAACTAAGGTATGTGTTTTGAAAAATTTTCGTGATTGCACTAAAATATTTGGCATTTTATTTAAAACACAGAATCAATAAAGTCAGCAGTTTCACTCTATATGGAAAAAACACTTGACTACTTTAAATTACACTTAATAACGCTTGAAATTTAATTTTTTACGAAAAGTAAGTTTACGAACATGTTTTGAGAAAAAATCCATTGAAAAAAATCATTACAAATTTAAAAAATATAAAAACAGACCAACTCTTCTCACAAATCTCTAATTGGTTGCACTTGTAAAACTCGTATCCACAGCTTATCGGGCAAATTTTTTATTTCCACGTGAAACAAAAAATATTTTAGACAAGCCAATATTCATCAAATCGTGAGAAAAAAAAAATTCATATTGATACCAATTGTACAATCTAGAGGAGTATCAAAATTATGTCGAGATATTTCTGCGCTTGCGCTGATGTCATCTATTTATCTCGCAATGTCCTTAAGCAAATTGTTACACAATTAAGATGTTTTTAACATTTTTGTTTTCTCAGGGCCCAAGTTGAACAAAAAGAAACGTGAATTCAGGATAATTTTCCTGAGGAAGGGAAAGTGTTTTTTACCTGAATCATGAGTAGAGCATTCGCTTTTGTTAAAAGTAGGATAAATGGAAGATCAAACTTTCGGACCTACGGAACCGTTACCTAATATGAATAATAAATGCCAATCGTTATCAGAATATTATTTAGCGTATAAATGATTGCTCGTGTGCGTAAAATATGTCTGTTTTTGCTCGTGTCCCATTGTCGGGTTAAGTAGTTGAAATTAATAATGTATCGCGTTTAAAGACGAATTTCATTTTTATGTTATTTATTAATTTTTTTCTTTTAAAATAACTATTTCTTATTTTTAATCCTTTCAAAAAGTCATTGCAATTACTTTTAGTAATGTTAAGTTAAGAATAATCACGAAAATAAAAGATGTTAAAAGTTAGTTTTTTTGAAAGTAGGATAAATAGAATATCAAACTTTCGGACCTAAATACCGTTACCTAATGTGAATAATATATGCTGATAGTTATCAGAATATTATTTAACGAAAAATGATTGCTCATCTAAGTAAAATATGTCTGTTTTTGTTCTTGTCCCATTGCCATGGTAAGTAGCTAAAATGAATAATATAATGTGTTCAAAGATGAATTTCAATTTTATGTTTAAATTTTTTATCATTTGAATTAGCTATTTCCTATTTTTAATCCTTTCAAATAGTTATTGTAATTATTTTTGGAAATGTTAAAGTATAGTGTTAAGAATAATCAAGAATAGAAACTTGTGCTTGTTCAACAGAATGTGCACAAGAAAATCTTGAATAGCTTTCGATCTAATGATGGTATTCTTCTCGGATAAAACAAAACATTTTTGATATGAAGATCATATCTTAAGTCAATCATTGTGGAAGTTCATTAAAGTTACGCAATTGATTGCAGAAACATAATTTTGCCTAATAAACATTCATTTTTGGACAGATTTTTAGTCTTTAAAATATGAAAAGAGATCAGTCTAGGAAAAAACAATGCCTTTATGTTTTACCAAAAAAGTGTTCGAAATTTCTTTATTACTCAAAGTCAATTTTTTCTTCCTCGACCATATTTTTAAAGCTTTATTCCTATTAATGAAATTTCTTCATTAACTAAACTGTATATTTGGCTGAATAAGTTTTATAATTGTGTGGAAAAAGTACGTGATTCATTCGAAATATTCTAAAGATATTTCGAAATACCAAAAGATTTAAACTAGCATCAAATAGTTATAATTTTCTACCGCTACCCTGACAAAACTATTTTATCATATTTTCCGAATTGCTGCTCCCTTTCCCTATATTATTAAAATATTCAAATCTGTCGGAAGAAATTTTTATTCAGAAGAAGTATGTTTTTGTGTCTTATTTTATAACTTTAAATTTTGCTTGAGCAAATTACTTAGCATATTTGTGGTTACACCCTCAAACTATTATGATTCTACTGCTATAACTATAAATTATTACATATAGAGCTAACCGGAGTTAGGTTTTTGACATGACAAGTCAAAAACCTTTTGAAAAGTGTCAAAAAACATACGGCAAGTTTTTTTTCTGTCATTGTTGATATTTTATTCGAAGTCAAACTACATAATTATTTAAATCATGCACAATACTTTCTTAATAATTACGATAATTTTGAATCATATTTATACATCATGTGTAAAAAATATTCCTAAAATTGTGGAACTGTTAGCTGCTTTTCAAAAAACGTATTACTACATATTCAAGATCAATGTAATTTTATTGGTTATAATGCAACTACTCAGTTTATATTAAAGACATAGCTGAATACATAGCTAAAATAATTCAATGTTTTTCAATTATTTATTATTGTTTCTTGACCTTCCCGTTGGCTTTACACTATTAGATTAAGCAAAATACGTACTTAGTAGCGCTTTAACTGTATTCAGTATCATCTGGCATAACCCTGTTGCTCAAGGCATCTCATGATATTTAAAGTAGCTTTCTCTTGTACTTGTATCCTCCAGGGGCCACAAAACTTTTTGCCACAATATCAGTCATAAAAATGCACAGTATTGGTGCAGCTTTAATAGATATCAAATTTACTAATAAAATATGTTGTGTAGTCAGCAAAAAAAAAAGATATCACCCTGAATAACTTTCGTTCTAATAATCAGATTTTCACGAACTAAGTGTCTATCTCAATGGTTCCTGGAGGTGACCTCAATATGCTAATTAATTAGTGCTAACTATTAATTAAGTTATGAAGTCAGACACAAAAACGTACTTTCGCTGAATAAACATATATTTTTGTTTTACATATTTGGAATCCTTATGCTTGAAATAGGGACGGGATAGACAAAAGTTCGAAAATTTGGGTCGTAAATTGGGTTACAATGAAGATTTACATATTTGGCGATAATCCCTGAAAACGGACAAGTTAAGTCACAGCCACAAATGAATATTTTAAGACAACCCATAGACTAATTCAAGAGAGAAATGCGTAGATAATTTTACTCGGTTGCTAAGCAACTAATTTTGGAGTATAAAACAATTGAAATAATGTTCTGTGATTGCTCGGCGAGCTTTAATTAATAATAGTTAATAGAAAGTAACTCGAAGCTTCTAGACAATTGACAATTTTTAAACTGATTTTTGTCTAATAAGCAAAGATTTTTTTTTTATCTCCTTTGAAAAGAAAATTTGAATCGATATATAAATTAATGACTTTCTATGCTTTTAGAATTTGAATACATGAACTTTATATCTGATACTATTTGGGCCTTTTATGTTGTTTTTGCTTCATTAATACCAGGATTTCATACTAAAGTCAAATTTACATAAATTATTATTACTGTATGCAAAATTTTAGGGATAATAATTTTTACAGTTTTAATCGAGTCTTCTGGTCAAGAAGGTTTGAAGAAACAAAAAAAAGGTGCCTGAAAAATGAAATGTAGATTGTATAGTAATTCTAATGCATATTCACAAGATTCTATATAATTTACGATATTTCTTTTTTCTATGGCTGAAGGAATTGCTGAATGTTAAGTGTCATTTTAAAAACATTGAAATTTACTATGGTTAAGAAGAACATATTGAAATAATATGTTGCACATTGTATGATTCATTGTTTAAAAAATCACTTCATTCTGCCAGATGTTTAGGTTACATGGTTTTCTTTGAATGAAGATGATTTGCAAATAGCATCCTGATGCTTCGATACATTCTGAAACTTATTTTCGCATCATGTTCTTCAATTACGATAAGCTACATTCATCACCAAATACCGTTACAATAATTTCTTTTTCTTACATACGTCTAATACGATACTCTTTTTAAACAGAATTCGTAAGGTTCTTAAAATACTGAAATGGGGGCACAAAAACTTAAAAGATAAAATATTTAATTTTTTCAACTCAAAATTTTAAAGTTGAAGATAACTTTTATAGTCACAATATTGATGCTGCGGCCCTCATACGTTTTTAAAAACCGCAGGAATCCTGATAAAATATCAAAATGCATATGTTTACTTTTACCTTACTACCATAAAATCGTTATCAAAATAATGATCAAGAGCCAAATGTAAAACAGTATAATTGATGATAAAAACTTCACTAGCTTCAAAAAATATGAAGAGGGAAATAAAAGTTGACATGTTTCAAGCGTCCAAATATAAGCACCAATCCTCAAGACTCGTCTGGTGTGAATGATGGTAACTTTAATTATCGGACGCTCAAAACATGTCTATTTTAATTAACATCAATTATTTTTTAAATCAATGAAGTTTTTATCTTTTCGATTCAGTTTCTTGGGATTATTCATTTAGTTACACAACATATTAAATTACTTCACTCGATATTAAAATTAGTTTTATGTAAGATGTTGGCATAGGCTCTTAGATTAAAAAATTAGTAATTAGTCACTACTAGATGAAAACAGTTGAAACTTTACATTTTTCAATAGAAAAATATGCAGATTATTATGGTGTAAAAAAAATCATAGGTCATAATTCAATATTTTTCATCCTCAATTAAATTAAATGATAATGAATAATTATTAAAAATTATTTTTTCATGAAATTTTCTTTGGGTAAATGGATTTTATAAGTGGGTGCAATTTTTTGGAATTGCTTAATTAGTTTTAAAAATACGACTAAAAACGCGAAAAGTGAAATTAACATTAAGGGGTCCGAACTTTGGATCGCTCTCCTGACCAAACTATTGGGACCATATTCCCCAAATTTCGGCTTTGAAGATTAAAAATCCAAATATGTAAAAAAAAAATGCATTTTTATTCAGAGAAGGTCCATTTTTGTGTCTGATTTCGTAACTTAATTAGTAATTAGCACTACATAATTTGCATATTTAAGGTCACCCCCAAGAATCATTAAGATTAACTCTTAGTACGTGAAAATCCGATCATTAAACGAAAGTTATTCTGGGTGATACCTTTTTCTTGCGGAGACTGTACCTATAAGAGAGCCCCTTTGGTACCGATTAAAACCGTCCCAGTTACCTTAATGCAGTTTAAAAAAACTAAGCATGCTTGGTATTAATAATAGTATGGCGTAAGGCGACATTTTTACCGTTCCCTATAACGAATGAGTACATTTTCCCCATAAATTATGCTTTTTGGTACATAGTCTTTTTTAATTTTAATTAGTACCTAATTTCAAAATTAATTAAACATCATTGATGTCAATACTATTTCTTGAGCGAATTAGTATTGGTTTTTATTTATAATTTTGCTTTTAAGTTTATAGATATTAGTAATTATTATCAAAACTAAGTATCATTGGCGTCGATAGTAATTAGCGTTTTTTTACGTTTTTGCGTGAACTAGCATCATTTCTCCTTTAATTGTGCTTTTCAGGGCAAAACTTACTTTTTTTTTACCAATTACCGTTGATTTTAAATTATTTAGTTTAATAGTAACACGTTTTAAAAGCATAACTATAAACAACGAAATAAGTATAACAATGAACACGAGGTTTCCGATAACTTTAGGAGTACTAATTTGGTGACTATGCTACCACAATCAAGTTTATCATTCAGATAATCTGGCTTAACATATCTATACAAGAAGGCCGAATCTTTATATATATATATATATATATATACATACAACCGATTCACGCGCTACATCCTTACATCCCAAAGAAAGAGTTTCTCACAGAATTTAATAGATATTTTATAATAGTGATTTACTAGCTTGTAGCTCTAATCGATCAAAAATTAGTTTTATCGTTTATTTATGCGTACTATTTATCATTAGTTTCCAATCTTAAGTTATTGCGAATATAGCCAAAGTTAATAATTCCGTAAAGTGAATCAAAGACTTCCTTTTTTAAAAAAGTATATGAAACTAAATATTTCTTATAGCGATATTTAAGCTTTTGAAGAGAATATATATTTAAATAACGAAGCATCAACAGGAACTTACCGACTCAACAAAAACATCCGAAAGGAATTGAATTATCATGTAAGGGCAGTTACGAAAAGTTGCCCTTGCATGATAATTAATAATGCAATTCTATTATTAAAAGTCCTAGTAACTCATGCAACATAAAATTGTGAGCTTGCTCTTCAACGATCAGCAGATTATCCCCTATTTACAATGACAATATTTATGTTCACTCATATACAGTGGAATTATGGTCTTGTACTCCGATCTGAGTTAGAAATCCATCATGAAATTCGAATTAATTTGTTAAAAATTAATTTACTAAAAATTAAATAACAAAAGCTATGTCACTTAGTTATTAAGGTAGAACTAACTGACACTCATATAAGTGAAAACTGATATATCATTACTACAACCCCAATAGAGATTCTCCATATACGGCACTATTTTACTGATATACCATGGGCTCTTATCTTGTGCTAAATGATAATTAACTTCTTCATAAGGTATCTAAATAGTCATTATTTAATCTCTTAATATATTTATTTGTAGCTTACGATATTTTCACTGGTCTTTGGAAACAAGTAGGCGATTGTTTTGAAAATGTTCATCACGAAAAGTGTGACATTTCTATAGCTGATGCCTTTAAGCCGAAAACTGCACAAGTAGGGCACAATCCACCAGAAACAAAATTTGTTCTTTTCACGCCAACAAACCCAGATAAAGCTGAGCCATTGCACAAATGTGGCGGTGAATTGCCTAAAGACACTGATTTTGATCCAGACATAGAGACAGTTCTTCTTGCGCATGGTTATATGGATGGAATGTGTAGAACAGCTTGGCAGAGAGTAAGCTTCAAATTCTTTTGTAATTTTTAGATGCTTAATAATGAAGACCACATTGAGGAACAATGAAAAGAGAAAAGAAAAAAAAAATAGTGCGTGGAGTCCCCCGGCGCGGAAGAAGTGAAACTTCGTAATGTGGAAATGAAAATAGGAAGGGGTAGAAATTGATTTTTAGTGAAATCATATTGTTTCTTTAAGACAAACTTTATAAGCAATGCTTACAACTCACAATTGATCGCATCTTTTAATTATCATTTTCGAGTGGAGAAATATCCAAATCTATAACATTTACAATAGGATTATGATAACTAAAGTAAGATACGAAATGTTTGAGTTCTATTTTTTCAATATTTCTTGCAAAAACTGCATCAATGGTAGTTTTCCCTTTGGTTGTTGGATCATTCCTACCATTTATCATTTCCAATCCAAATTTGTCTTCAAGGAAGGCTAATAATGTTTCAGCTTCAGGTAGCGAGAAATTCACATTGAAATCTCCTGCAAGTATCACAGGCAGTAACGTAACAGTAACAGCAGTAACTGTGACACAGGCACTATAATCAATTTCATCACCAGTAACGTCTGCCAGAGCTTGTGAACCTGCAGTGGATAGTGGCAATAAAGATTTTTCAATAAATAATTTAATGTCCCTCATGGCTGCATTTGGTGAAATATAAATGGCAATTCGCGATCGCAACGAACTATAGGGGGCGTTGTTGTATGAGACGCATACCTGCGATTTCTATATGAACCGTCATTCAGTTACTCTGGAGACGTCTTTAATGTAGCGTGTATCATTGCAACGTTCCTTCTTTATCATAGCTTATTAAATTTAAAAAAGAAAAATGTTTGATATCCTTTCTTATGCAACCGAAAACAAGATGGCATCGCTTTTTTTAAAGAAGGAACATCCAAAACACATCTGAAAAATATTTGTAAATAAACAGAAAAAAATATGTATCTTCTTATTAGAGTTAAACCTAATGTCTGAGAAATAGTTTTACTAAATTTAATGATATAACCTGAGAGGCCTATTTAAACTTTACATTCCATAGTTTTAAGAATCATATTACTTCAAACATTAAAATAAGCAAAAAGTATATATAAGCTTCATAATTTTATTCAATTTAATTTTGTAAAAAAAGTTCTTTGACAACAATTTTTATCAAAAAATTTTAAGTTTTAATGAAAATCATTATTTAGAAACTAAAAAAACGTAAAACAAGGAATGCTTACGATACAAAGCAAAAAAGAAAAAACCAATTCTAAAAATTCCTTACATTAAAATAAACAACTTGCATGCTTTTTCTTTTTTGATTCATAATCGGACGCAGAAAACCATTCTATAGAAAACTATCATCAAATAAGAAAAAAATTACTTAAAAGTAAAATTTTTTATTTTATAAAAATTAACACTTACCTGCTTTATAAATCAGAAGAATTCCAAAATGATTTGTTCTTCGATTTTTGGTACCATTTTTTAGTGCTACGAAAATGCGTCTTTGGGATTTGCCAAAAATAGAACAAGATGCAGTTTTATTTTTTCAGAAGCGAAATATTTTGCCCTTTGTCCACCGAAATCCGATAAACTACTTTGATTTTAAATAAAGTGTTTCATTTTATGATTTGTCGCAAAAATTTTGGTGTAGATTGGTGGCACTTAAAAACCGCCAAATCTGTAGTTGCGGTGGCGTTATTACGTAAGTACCGAATTTTTATTCCATACTTTTTTGAATCATATTACTTCAAACATTAGAATATGCAAGAAGTATACATTAACACATAATGTTATACCATTTAATTTTTCAAAACGATTATTTTAACAATTTTTATCAAAAAATTACAAACTAAAAAACGTAAAATAAAGAATTCTTAGGATAAAAAAACGATTTCAAAAATTCCTCATATTGAAATAAAAAACTTCCATATTGTTTCTTTTCTTATTCTTATAGTTTGTAATCAGACATAAAAAAGCATTCTGTAGAGAACTATCATCAAATGATAAAAAAATATTTACAAGCAAATTTCTTATTGTAAAAATCATTGCACTTACCTAATTTATAATTCCAGGAGAATTCCAAAATGATATGTTTCTTGTTTGAAAACTTTATTCTCAAATAATAGATACATAGTTTATCCCTTTATTACTCTTAGATAACATACTGCACAGCAAAATTTTATAATTGATATGAATTTGATTATCTAGCTAAAAACAGAATAGCTGAATTCTATTTGAACTTATTCTTTCAAAACTAAAAAATACTTACCAAGAAAACGACTAAAATTAATTAAGAATCAGCACAAATGGCACTATTTCAAGTAACTTGGATAATTTTTTATTGTTGTATTCCGAATTATATGGATACAGAAATATATACTATTTCATAACGAAGAAGAATATGCTATAACTATTACAATTCTGTATGTTCTGAATTCATATTTATTCACTGGAATGACGAAAGCAATGTTGACTTCACTTTAATTCGTAATGAATTGAAGACAGAAGAAATGCATTTTATCTTAATACACACATCTGTAACAGTATCCGAAATCGGAAGTCATCAGTTGCAAGTTTGTTGATAATAGAAATTAAAAATTATTGAGGAATTTTTCTTCAAATGTTTGGCGTGTTCTGTTCCTGAAAGATTTACTAATATTCTGGAGATTTTTTTCAAGTTCTTCGGCCTTTTCCTTAGGGAAATTTTGTTTCTTATTTGCTGCTAAAAAATGGCGTCTGATTCTGTCAATGACTTTGATGGAAGTAAATGAAAACGTGATAAATTAATGTCTGATATTTACAGGCTCCCTCTAGACGGCGTACTCGAGCGTTGCGATCGCGAATTAGAAAAGAGAAAACCTAACAATCACTTGATAATCATGAGAGACGTACCTTGACATAACCTTAAATCCGTCGCATTGTCCGTGGGATTTTTTTCAATCATTTTTTACAATTGTTATCCGCTAAATTTGAAAATAAAAAATACTACCCTATTAAGTTATACGTGTATCAAATCAAACAAAAATATTAATAGGAAAACAATACTTTTATGACTTTTATTATTTTTATGCTAGTGAGAACCAAAACAATATGGAAATGAATGAGGGAAACTGGATCCTACGACGTGATTTTTCGGCCAATAAAAATGTATCGTTAAACGTTTAAAGCAACCTTGTTGGAAATCGCATAAGAAGTATCACTTCAAAAAAAGGAAAATAAGCTTCGAGGATTGGTAACAAAATAGTAAAATCTGGTGCATACTTTTACAAACCAATTTTCTGATCAGCCTATAAGGGATATGAATCAAAAATGTCTTCAGAATAACGCCACAAACGTTAAATGCTCGAAAACTTCTAGACTCGCAAAGTCATTCTCACGCCATCTTATTTCCTGCTCAGAATTAAACTGTTAGTGTCTTATACTTCAGTATTTCTGTCGAAGTTGGGACATATATGTTTCACCAAAACGCATCTCTAAAAAAAGAATGTCTACATTTTCCATATAATTAATATTTTAACACTATACACATTAGTTATTTCAATATTGCTATTAAACCAATTTTTGAAGCTGAATATAAAAAATTTATATTTATCATTAATTCGGATAACAAACTCTCAAATGTCACATAAAATTTCCAAGCACTGTATTTCAAATAAAATATTCATGTTGGATAATATTAGTTCAAAAAACCTAGTGCACAAAAAAATTATCATAATGTTATATCAGCATATTTTTCGTCTAATTTTGAATACTTTACTCGCGATAGGAATAAACATAGCTATTATTGTTGCTATTCCAGCAATACTGCTTTCAAAGTAATTTTTTGCACATGCATAAATACTTATTCATACACTTATTTAATTCATTAGAATTAAATAATACAAATCTAAGAGTTTCAAAAGGAGCGTCCCTCCTGTTCTGAAGCAACTGAGAGAGAGGCGATTATAGAGAGATTACAGAGAGAGGCGATTATAGAGAGATTATAGAGAGAGGCTATTATAAAGAGATTATAGAGAGAGGCGATTAAAGAGAAATTATAGAGAGTGGGTCCAATATAGGGCCTATTTCTCTCTTTCAAGACATAGGGAGTTGTTAGGTTTTTGGCATAAACCTTTAACTTTAAGAAAATAAAAGTACAAAGATTACTGTATCGTTAATCGTGAACAATCTGAACAACCAAAATGAAACACTCCAAACTAGATTCCTACCCCTGCGATTAGGCTTAGCTATTACGTTTAGCAATGTCTATGGGCACAAAACTGTAATTAGTTATTTTTATGTCACCAAATCGTTTCAATAATAAATGCATCTGGTTTAAAGGTAACATTTAATCAGAATTTCGATCATTAGCACTATTAATAGATATTACAGTTAACCCTTATTTATGTAAGAAATAAATTTTACTTACTTTTTTGGCTAAGTTTAAAAGTAGCAACGGATAAGTCACTGAAGTAAATAGCTAGTCACAAGCAATACCGGGCACTAATTAATTCCAAATAAGAGAAGTGAACTGTAGAATATTGAATAAAAGAGAAAAGTCAGCCAATACTAAAAAAGAAAAAACGAGGATGGAAGAAATAATCAATCAAAACAAAAAGGGCAACTTACAGGCTGTCCCAAATTTCACATAACATAGGTTTTTAGTTTAAAAAATGAAGATTTGTTTTATTGATTTTTTAAAGTATAACGTACAAGGTTATGCATTGAATAACATAGCTGGTAAATTACTTCTGTGGGTATTGCTGGCACACAGTCTTCGTCAGAATTATCTGTGTCCTTTTTTAAGAATTGTAGCTACCTTTCTTTAATATAGGGCTTATTTCTTTCTTTTAAGACATACGTAATTGTTAGGTTAAGCTTTAATTTTAATTAACTTGCACTTACATGCGGTCTTTTCTGTTTCTTTTCTTCGGCAAAATTTTATTATACAACTAACTCATAATTCTAAATACTTGTGATTTGGGATAATTTTTCTAAAGAGGAGAATTAAAGAAAAGCGCAGGAAACGGGAGGACAGAGAAAAATATAAATTACCTACACACGTTCTTCTATGCAATTAATAATAATTTAGAAACCAATTATGTTAATGAGCGTGTTCTGCTGCACTATATTACACTATCTACCAATAAGTATTGGACACGTGTGATTGAAAAGAAAAGCAAACTTTATTCACAATCAATAGTTGGTAGAGCCTTCATGAGAGGCAATTACAGCGTGAACCCTACGGGCATACTTTCCACAAGTCCTTGTGTGACGGCTAAGGGTATTTTTTTCCACTTGGCTTGGAGAAGACATGTAAGTTCCTTTACCGATTTTGGACGGGTAGTACACCCCTTGATTCGGCAATCCAACTGGTCCCAGGGGTTCTCGATAAGATTTAGGTCTGGGCAGACCAGTCCATTCGATTAACCCTATTGGCACCATACCAAGCCTTGGTGACCCTCGCAACATGTCATTCTGGAAATAACAGGGGTCCACCCCGTAAAACTGCCACAACGTAGGAAGCACATTGTCATCCAAAATAGTGCAGTAGGCATCTTGCATGGGACTAATGCCGAAGTTGTTCCCTACACGATATATACCGGAAGGGGGTGTGGCGTATCTCAGGACTGCAGATATAGTCATTTGCATAGATGTCCAAATACTTATTGGTAGATAGTGTATATAGTAGACAGATTAAATGATCTGACTATTTATTGCCTCCTTCATTTTACAATAACCAAGCTAGTTAGAAAAGTCAGTGGCATTTTCAAATTAACCTGGCAGTTCTAACCTATTTCAGTGAGAACATATACCTCTAAGAGGTAATCTAGGTAAGAAATATATCAATTTATGACACAATTAGCCTGTATTATTTTTGGCATTTTTCAGTAAGCCCAAAGTACACTGTTAAAAATTTATCGGAAAAAATTGTTAAATCACAATTTATTTAATTGTTTTTTTACCATATTCAAACGAAGCCATACAATCTGAATTACCATAAATTAGACGGTAATGAAGATCTTAACTGTAAAAAAAAAAACAGTTTAATAACTGGCTTCACCTAATACGGTTAGACAACTAGACTTTTATCGCCCAACTAAGCCAACCTAATGAAGCGACTTAGTTCCTTGCAACGGAGTATATATTATAGCCGCGAGGGCTAATGTGTCAGTTTCTTGAGTAACAGGATTGGGGTTCGAGTGGCAACGTTGACACCACAATAATTCCTGCTTTCCCTTCAACACATGAAAAATTTCCGGTTTCCTGCACTTTATAATGGTTGTTACCTAGCGAAAAGCCTAACTCTTATGTCCAGTTAAATTTCTTTCTATGGTTTTGAAACCATGCTAGTTGTAAATGGTTAAAAACCATATAGTTTTGTAATCATGGCCTCACAGCCAAACTAGTAGTAAACGGTTGCAAAACTGCAAAAGTAAAAAATGTTATTTACCGTAAACTTGATGGTTGAACAGACTGTTGCCGGTTATTTTCCTATAATTTTAAAATGAAAATTTCAATAGTGCAGTGACCAATAGTCTTTTAATCCAATAGTCTTTTAAAGATCTTTTGCATTATGTCTAAGCAAATTCAGCCTAATGAATAATTCTTCGTAAATTTCCTACATAGATACAAGCATATAGGGTGACTATAATTATCCTAAAATAATATTGGGCAAAATAGGAAAAGCTGAATACATTTCAATTTAGTTTGCAGCATTTAAAAATGACGGCGATTTCAAAATGACATAAAAGGTCTGGTTTCTTAGGAAAAGACGCCGTCAGCTGGAAATCAGCGCTAACCTCTGATTGGTCCATTTGTGAGTTTGATAGTATACGTCATCGAACGCTCATCTTGAACTACAATTGCCGTCCAACTCAACTGCAGTTGGATTACAACGTGACGTTAACCATAGAAGCAATGGCGGACAACATCCAACAGCACATTGAAATCAGTCAAGATTTTGATTTTGACATTAAACATGGCTTCTTCATTAAACATAGCACTCTTCATTTAGCTCAGCTATAATGTGTTTTTTCTTGGACGAAGTCATTATTTGTTCTCTCAATTTTGGTCGACAATAACAAAATCAATACAAATTCGAAATAAATGTTTGTTTACGTTATTAACGTATGCGCAATGAGAGATAATGTATGCGTTGGACGGACTGCTTACGCTGAGCTAACAAAAAAGTATTTTTTTGGCGTCAGCTCTACGTCAACTTTCCGCTGACGCCCAGATAAGGCACTTGTCCTAAGAAACCAAACCTTTACAACTTATAAAACAAACATACAGAATCTCAATTAAAACATGCGAGGCTTATTAGTTTGGAGCAAACAATATTTCCCATCACGTGATTTAGTAATGTTATGTGTCTTTACTTGTATTTCATTTTAAGATCAATTCTCAATGTGAAATATATCGATACGAATCTTTTTTTCCATATTTTTTTCCCAACTTTAGCTTTTCTTTTGTGCATTTGATGGAAACGTAGCATTATATTAATAACTGTAAGTCTCTGTATTTGCATTCACAGCCATTGCTCAATGCTTTCAGAAAGTTTGTTTTTTTTTATCTTTCATGTTTATTTATCTAGTGAAATTAAAATAGAATTTCTTTCTCAGGAAGTAAAAACGCAACTTTTTATAAGAGGCGACTACAACGTTATTCTCGTCGACTGGACATGGGGCAACACACCAGATCCAGGAGGAGCTGCTCAGAACTCTCTCGTCGTTGGAGAACAAGCAGCTTTTGTTATTCAAAATATCATGGTGCGTTACTATTAAAGAAAAATTCAAGTAAAACAGTTATGTTATGAAAATAAATCAAATCAGTAGGCTCCGTCAGCTGTTCGCTGACTCTCCCTAATCCCTGAAAATTGCTGTGCAATCTTATAAGGTTTGCTTTGCACCGCTCGGTTGGAAAATTTTTGAAATGTGTTCTAACGTAACCCTCTTGAAACAGGTTATATCTTAAAATTTTTGGAAATTAAATCAATTATTAAATGTCTTAAAACTAATTTCTGGGTGAATCCTAGAATAGCCTACCCCGTGATGATTTTTTTTATTCTCACCAAGCAAGTTTTTAAAATCTTGCCAAACTAGGTTTCCGGAAGATATTTCGGGGAGATTATTTTGAACGTCCGATCAAGGCCATTAAAATTCTTAAGCCTGATTGGTTGTTTGATATGTATACCTACGAGAAGGTTCGATTTCGTTAGAAAAGAAGTAAAAGGGTTTATTTTTTCGTCTTCTAGGATGTGTGCTCTACCTGATATATACATATTATTTTCCCATTGAAGAAGATAATATAATATCTAATATTATATTATTAGATATTATATTGTCTTCTTCAATGGGAAAATATATTATAATTATAAATATTATATAATCTTCTCATTGAAGAAGATAATATCTAATAACATTCTACGCTGACGACACTGCTCTAGAGACCAGGTCCATGAATCCCAATCATGTTGCTAACAAATTAAATGAATACATACCCGCCATAGAGGACTGGTGCACCAAAAATAAAATCTCCATCAACGCCGACAAGTCTCAACTGTTAGTAATCAGACGGAAGAAAAGAAACAAGCCTATCACAAATAATGTTACCTTGTTTAACAACGATATCCTCATTGTTACTAAAGTCGATTACCTAGGCCTCACCCTGAATGATAAATTAAACTAAAACAACCATATAGGTAAAATAAGCACACAAAAAAGCTTGACTGCCTTCTCCAGTTTAAGACCTGTCCTAAGCTATAACTGAAGACTACCACTAAAACTTAAACGCCTATTATATATTACCTGCATAAGGCCGATAATCACTTACGCAAGCCCTGCTTGGTACTGTCTCAGTAATACTCAAAAAAGATCGATGCTATTCAAAACGAAATAGTCAAAAGAATGACTGTAGCTCCTCTCTATAATAGCAATAGCTCTATATTAGCAATAAGAATGACAATAGTTTAGGGCTTCTAAGAGAACTAAAATTAGATACTGTTCACGAATTTATTAGTCAACTTAGAGCAAGATTCATCGGCAGCGCCATGAATTCCAATACTGCTGATTTTAATAACATCATCGATAAGGAACTAATTCCAGATGCAAGAAACCATAACCCAATCATTAACTTCCTTCTCTCTGATGCTATTCTATCAAATAAATTTAATAAGAGAAATAGATAGCCTCCCCCTTTTTATTCTTGTACATGGATGCTCCCGAGGCGAGGAAAGGAACAAAGGTGATTCTTGCCTTGGGAGTGTACCACTCCTAGACTTATACCTAATTGTGCCCCACAAGATAGATCAACTTCATAGTTAATTTTATATTATCAGTTATCTTGATATTTTCATATATTTTTAAACAGCCTTCATATCTTAATTACTACATATCATTATATTTTTATCTTAACCTTCTGTTCTGACTGTACCCACAGAGACTACCCAGCCAACCCTATATCTGTTTCACTCATTTTTTCAACATTTATGCTTCTGATCTCTTGTTTTTAAAATCATCGTTATTATAACGATGATTGATTAACCCTTTTAAGCGATATTTCATTTATTACAGTTATAATTTTATTTTTTGCGCAGTACCAGTTAAAATGTCGAGCAAATGGAGTAATGATTTTTTAAGTACCGTCATTCGGGGCTACTTTGTGCAGCGGGGGCTACTTTGTGCAAATTCGAATTTGACATTTTTCAAGTGCTGCTATTCAGTATTATGTTTATTTCACGTTGAAAATGTGTGGAATTTGAAGATAGAAGTCTCTTCTATTACTACAAACATTTTTTCGAATTTTAAAACAATCTCAGAGTGTGTTTCGTTCATCCAATGCCAACAACTTTCCGAGGACGTCGGATGTCGAAAAGTGTGCGTGGAAACTTTAGCTGTGAAATGCAAAGACGTTGATAAAAAATTGTCGTAAGTGCAAAATTTTTTATTTATATATTAATAAACAATTATATCATGTTAGTGTTAAAAAAATTTGAAAATTAATAACAAATAAAGGGAAAAGGAAAAAAAATGCATTTTGGGGCTACTTTGTGCAAAGTTTCATTCATTTTTTTTTCGACAGAAAAGTGGTCAGACGTTATAAAAAAATACCTGGAACGAGAAACTACCGTGATTACACTTTAGAAAAGCTGCAACAATGTTTGCAAGCAGTTGTTGGTGGTATGTCGATTGCAGAAGCTTCTCGGAAGTACAAAATCCACAGAAATACTATCTCTAATAAAATTCACAAGAAACACGTGAAACTTCCTGGTAAACTATTATTTTTCTTCTACAAAGATTTTTCTAATGACTTAATCAAACGATTTAACACATAAAAATATATTTTATAGGACATCGGGTAATTCTGACAGAAACTGAAGAGCAAGATCTGTCATGTTCATTTAAGGATGTTATGTTCAAATTTAACAATATTATAAATGTTAATGAATATGTAATAATTATTATTTTTAAAATTTCATCCATTTCAATGTTTAAAAATGTATATGGTTTTCTTTTGTTTAAACTCAAATGTTTTGAAATAAACATTCTTTTTAAGAAAAAAATTCTTCAAAAAAATGGTTTTTTAACGCTGAAAATTATTTTCAAACTAATATCTTTATATATCTTGATGTTTTTGTCTTTAATAATGTCAACAATTAACTTTTTTAACAATTTTATATCAATATTTTACTAAAAACATGATTATTAAACTGAATTCCTATCGCTGCACAAAGTAGTCCCATTTGGGGGCTACTTTGTGCAAGGTATGTTTTGACTTATTACTCGTAAATATTACATACAAATAATGCCAATATTTATCATATTCACTCGTCTGAGTCCAGTTATGAATATAATATCGATAAATTTTACTAAAGTTTGAATTAACATAGTTTTTTTACATGTCAAAGTTCAAAAACTGCGAAATCCTGCACAAAGTAGCCCCGAATGACGGTAATCAAAAAGCAACGTTGATCCTAGTGATAATCACCAACCTGGAGAGATTTCAAAAAGTCGCTAAGAGATGGGCTATTTTAAGATTTTACCCTTATTTCTCTTTAAAAATGTTAAAATTTTTAGTCAGTGATAAGTCATTGAAAGAAAAGAAATTGGGGATATTTCTGTACCGTGATCTGTCACGCCAGCTACAGTCGCAAAGGTGCCAAATACATTTTAAACAGGCATTTATTTTTTAAGTTTTCGTTTAGTTCCATCAGAATAATTGGCAGAGTCAGACACCATTTTCTAAGCAGCAAATGAGAAGCAAAATTTCCCTAAGAAAAAGGCCGGAGAACTAGAAAAAACTCTCCAGAACTTTCAGAAACAGAACATGTCAAACATTTGAATAAAAATTCATCAATAATTTTTAACTTCGATTATCAACCAACTTGAAACTGATAACTTCCGATTTTGGGATCGCATACTGTTACTGTGTATTACGGTAAAATACATTTTTTCTGTCCTCAATTCATTACAAATTAAAGTGAAGTCAACATTGCTTTCTTCATTCCAATGACTAAATGTGAATTCAGAACGTACAGAACTGTAATAGTTATAGAATATTCTTCTTTATAGAATAGTATGTATTTCTGTATCTATATAATTCGGTAAACAACAATAAAGAATCATCGAATTACTTGAAATAGTATCATTTGTGCCGATTATTAATAATTTTTATCGTTTTCTTGGTGAGTATTTTTTTAATTTTGACTGATAAATTTCAACTAGAATTCTGCTATTCTGTTTATAAGTTACATATTAAAGATCATATCGAGATCTTACAATTATAAAATTTTGCTCTGTGGTATGTTATCTAAAAGTAATTAAGGGATAATCTATTTATATATTATTTAAAAATAAAATTTTCAAAAGAAGAACATTTCCTTTGGAATTCTCTGGATTTATAAAGCTGGTGAGTGATAGTTCTCTACAGAATGGTCTTTACGTCTGATTAAGAACTATAAGAGCAAAAAAAAAGAATCAATATGAAAGTTTTTTATTTCAATATAAGGAATTTTTAAAATCGTTTTTTTTTTATTCTAAGAATTTTTTATTTTACGTTTTTTAGTTTATAATTTTTTGATAAAAAATGTTGTCAAAATACTTTTTTTGAAAAATTAAAAGGTATAACATTATGTGTTAATGTATACTTCTTGCATATTTTAATGTTTGAAGTAATATGATTCAGAAAAGTATGGAATAAAAATTCGGTACTCTTGTATCAACTCCACCGCAGCTGCAGATTTGGCGGTTTTTAAGTACCGCCAATCTACACATAAAAATTTTGCGACAAATCATAAAATAAAACACTTTATTTAAAATCAAAGTAGTCAATCGGATTTCGGTGGAAAATTGGCTGATATAGAGTTTAACACAGATTCAAAACAATCTCTATTTTCTTTCACCATTTGAACTCAAATAAATAAGATTCCAAATGAAATAACATTTCCAAAACGTACGTTTACCAAGATAAAGTTTCATGTCATGGAAATTGGTACATTTTCATTTTTTTTGGTAAAATATTTCGCTCCTGAAAAAAATAAAATTACATCGTTTTCTGCTTTTGGCAAATCCCAAAGACGCATTTTCGTAGCACTAAAAAATGGCACCAAAAATTAGCAAACAACAAGGCAACAAGGAATCCAAAATATAACTGTGTGCGAACAACAGGATTCCTCTTTATTAGCTTCTGCTGCGGTGGCGTTAGTGCGTAAGTACCAAAAATTCAACAAGAATTCAGCTATTCTGTTTTTAAGTTACATATTGAAATTTATATCGAGATCTTGCAATTAAGAAATTTTATTGTGTGGTATGTCATCTTAAAGTAATGAAGGGATAATCTATTATATATAATTCTCTTACGTGGCTCCCAAATTTTGGCTGTATTTCTTTTCCGCCGGTGGCATCGTTTGCTTTGTTTTGAAAACACCAAAGCATTCTGCCTTTTAATGATGTGTTTCTGATCTAATATATATAATTCTCCTACGTGGCTCCCAAATTTTGGCCGAAGTACTTTGTACAACTAAATAAGATTCTTTTCACAACACTTAAATATTTACTTTATTTTCTTCATATATCAGTCGGCAAAGAATTCTGTTAGGCTAAAAAACATTTCGCTAAAAAAATGACGAATTCTGAAAGAAATAAAAATAAACAACTTAAAAAATAAAAATGTTGTTGCCAGCCATAGAATTTTTTGAAAGTTAACTTAGCAACATAAATCAAAATGACATAGAAGCGCAACTAGATCAAAATTATGATACCTGAGCGGTTGACGTAACAAATCCTTCAATTCTAAAAGTGTTGTATCGCCAAATGCCCAAATTAACAATTGTGTTCTTAAAGAAATTCTATAAAACGTTTTAAATAAACAACCTACTTCTACAACTACTTCTTGAAGAACTTGGCTCATTGATTAAAAATATTGTTTTAATTTTACAGTCTTCTTTACTTCTACTTTCATTATTGCTATGACCCTCTTTCATTACATTTTACAACTTCATGCTAAATTTGAGGACTTTAAGTTGTTTTGTGGTTGAATACTGACATTTAGAAATGTGTACATAAAAAAATAATATTTAAAGGTTAAGAGTTGCCTCAGAAAAATTTGAATTGTTGACATTGAACTTAGCAATGGAAACACTCGTTTTTGTGAAAAATTGAATTGCATTGTTGACATCAAAACTAAAAATATTGTGTTTCAACTTAACAATACTACCTTAATTTATACTTTAAAATTGCCTCGGAGAAATTTGAATTGTTAGCAATGACTTAAACAAAAAGTTTTATTTTAACTGACAAATACTATAGTATAATTTTAACTTTTTCTATGACTATACTCATTTTCTTACTCTTTTCTTTCTTTTTTATACATTTTATTTTTTTGTGATAAAATAAAAAACTTATAGTTGTTCTGCTTCTGAACACTGATGAAAACACAGAATGATGGGCTTCATCAACAATCAAAAATATATACATTTATTTTGCAAATTCCATATTATTAAGGTGGCACCCTTCAGAGAATTAAAAATACAAAATTATCTTCATCAAAGCCGATGCTTTACATCCGGCGTTCAGTGGCAGACTACTATTTCATATTGTTTTACAACACATGGTACAACACAACAATAGTTTGATTAAGAAAAATATGTGAACTGTTTGCAATTTCAAATTAATATTGAAATGTACAGGTTTAAAATTTTCTACAGTGAAAAGTTTTCGGAACTTCAGTATTCAAAAAAGTATACAAAAACTAGACGCTAAGAACGTATCCAATGAGCGAGCAAAGCGAGCATTGGATTGCGAAGCAATCCGAAATGAACTGTGAAAGCAGTTCCGGGGGTTGGTGAGCGCCAGCGAGCAGGGGACGAAGCCTCCTAGTCTGTGTATATATTATTTGAGAATAAAGTTTTCAAATGAGGAACATATCATTTTGGAATTCTCCGGATTTATAAAGCAGGTAAGTGTTATAATTTATAAAATAAAAAATTTTACTTGCAAATAATTTTTTCTCGTATTTGATGATAATTTTCTACAGAATGGTTTTCTCAGTCCGATTATGAATTTTTAAAAAAGCATGAAAGTTTTTTATTTTAATGTGAGGAATTTTCAGAATTATTTTTTTTGCTTCTTAAGCATTCTTTATTTTACTTTTTATAGTTTCTAAATAATGATTTTTATTGAAACTTAAAATTTTTTGATAAAAAATTTTGTCAAAAAACTTTTTTTGCAAAATTAAAATATATAAAATTATGAGGCATGTGTATACATTTTGTTTATTTTAATGTTTGAAGTAATATGATTATTAAAACTATGGAATGTAAAGTTTAAAAGAGCCTTTCATGTTACATCATTAAATTTAGTAGAACTATATATTAGGTTTTAACTCTAATAAGAAGATACATATTTTTTCTGTTTATTTACAAATATTTTTCCGACGTGTTTTGGATGTTCCTTCTCTAAAAAAAGAGATACCATCTTGTTTTCGTTTGCATAGGAAAGAATATCAAACATTTTTCTTTTTTAAATTTAATAAGCCACAATAAAGAAGGAACGTTATAATGCCACACGCTACATTAAAGACGTCGCCAGAGTAACTGAATGACTGTTCATATAGAAATCGCAGGTATTCGTCTCATACAACTACGCCCCCTATAGTTCGTTGCGATCGCGAATTATGTAAAAAAATTTATTAGACAACCTGAAAATATTGAGATGGCTTATAAGGCAACAAGCTTGCTCTCGATAAAGGTAGTGGAAGTTTAAATTGGGTATAATATAGCCTACGTCACAGGTTGTGTTGGCACAGATTCAGTGTGCGCCTTTTAACCACGTTTCAGTTTTGCTCGGGAAACAATCAGGTAATAATTTGGTATAAGAGGCGAATCCTGAAAGTAAGTTTCCCTAATTTATGAAAAAAAGCAGAACTCACACTTTCAGGAACATATTTATTGGCAACAAGTACGCCAATGTTTAAGCTATTTTTCAACATAGCCACCACCAGAATTGAGACACTTGTCGTATCGTGGGATCAACTTTTGTATCCCTCTGTCATAAAACTCTACCGCCTGTGAATGGAACCAGCGTGTGACAGACGTCTACCGTTACCGTGACCGTTACTGCGAAACACTGCGGAAATTGTGACTTGCCATTCAAAACAAGAGTCGTGGAATATTTACTGCAGGTGTTGCGCTCCTCCATGACAATGCTTGTCCACATGCGACATGACGCACAGCAGCTTTTTTGACGGAATTTCGCTGGGAATTGTTTGATCATCCACCCTACAGCCCTGATATTGCTCCCAGTGATTTTCCCGTTTTCTTGCACCTCAAGAAATTCCTGTCCTCCTGTGAGCGCTTTGGCAACGACGAAGAACTGAAGACGTCTGTCACATGTTGGTTCCATTCACAGGCGGCAGAGTTCTACGACAGAGGGATACAAAAGTTGATTCCACGATACGACAAGTGTCTTAATTCTGGTGGTGGCAATATTGAAAAATAGCTGAAATATTGTTGTGCTTGTTGCCAATAAATATGTTCCTGAAAGTGCGAGTTCGTTTTTTTTTATAAATTAGGGAAACTTACTTTCTGGATGCGCCTCGTATTTCAAAAATTTCTTACTTTGAGCTCGACATGGAAGTAATGGGTAAATAAATCAACCAACCAAACTATTATGGTAAGCGGGATGTAGTTCAAAATATTTAAAAGAAAATGAACTTAATGAAATGAAATAGATCAAATGTATCACAAAAAAATAATTATTGTAAGGAAATTGTGTACTTTTAGATCCGTCCTTAAGAACAGACCATTGTTATACTGTTGTATGTTATTATATTATTATTGCTGTTATATCTATCTATGATTTAATAGTAAAGCGACGTTACCATATCGTAAAAATATTGAACAAAAAAAACTTCGCCTCAACCAAAAATATTGTTGAGTAAAATTCATCAAAATTGCGTAAGTCGAAAGCAATAAGAAGTTAAAATAACGAGCAAAGTTGCGCGATGTTGCGATTCAAAACCCATCAAAAATAGTCATGTTTAATCCAATTCTTTTCTTTTTCTTAAAATTGCATGTTGAAAAAAAACCTTTCTTTATCTAGAATCGTACTGGTATAAAGGGAGACAAGTTTCATCTCATTGGTCACAGCTACGGCGCTTATTTAGTGGGCATGGCAGCAAAATTTATCAAGGATCAAAATGAAGAAAATATAATTCGAAGGTTGACTTGTAAGTTAATATTGATAAATCTATATGAAGAAAATATAGTTCGAATGTTGACTTGTAAATATTTATAGATCAGCATGAAGAAAATATAATTCGAAGGTTAACTTGCTGTTGTTGTTGTAGTTAAGTAACGTCGCATTAGAGCTGCACAATGGGCTATTGGTGACGGTCTGGGAAACATCCCTGAGGATGATCCGAAGACATGCCATCACAATTTTGATCTTCTGCAGAGGAGATGGCACCCACGCTTCGGTAGCCCGACGACCTGCATGCGAAGTCGAGCACTTTACAGTAGAACAGTTTAACGAGGACCAATACAGCACACCCTCGATCCCTACGCAGACTAATCCAAGTGATCACCCACCCACGCACTGACCGCAACCAGTGATGCTTGACTTCGGTGATCTGCTGAGAACTGTGTCTTAACGATCAGTCCACTGCGGGACGGTTAACTTGCAAGTAAATATTTAAAAAACAAACACGTCGTGTCAAGTAAACATGATAGTGAAGTAGAAATTACCGAAAATAATATTACACCATAGAACCATACATCTTTCTCACATTTAAGATTTCAAAAAAATTCTCACTAAATATAAATTAATTTCGAATTTAAGGTATTTATATTTTAATGTTTGGTAAATTATGGTAAGCTATTTATAGTAGCTATAGCTTATTTTATATTTCATTTAAATTAAAATAATACACGGTGACAGGAAATAATTCGACCTCACGTGCAATTATTTTATAGCAAACTAAAATGTAAAGGTAAAACTTTCAAATAAACATGAAAACATCATTTCTTATAATATCAAGTCCCGCAGTGGACTGATCGTTAAGACACGGTTCCCAGAAGATCACCGAAGTCAAGCATCAGTGTGCGAGTGGGTGACCACTTGGATTAGTCTGCGTAGGTACCGAGGGTGTGTGGTATTGGTCCTCGTTTAACTGTTCTACAGTAAAGAGGTGCTTCGCGTGCAGGTCGTCCGGCTACAGAAGCGGGGGCGACATCCCCTCTGCAGAGGATCAAAATTGTGATGGTATGTCTTCGGATCATCCTCAGGAATGTTTCCCTGACTATCTCAAATAGTCCATTGTGCAGCTCTAGTGCAACGTAAATGAACTACTACTACTACTTATAATGTTGCACGCTTTCAAAGAATTACTCATTTTCAAAGAAACCACACACCTTTATACGGAACTGTAAATGCCTTGTAGAGTTTTTCTTCCATTAACCGCAATCCTCTTACTGATATTTTGATCCATTCTATACACAAAGATTTTTAGAAGGCCCGAATCTCATGAGGTTTAGTACAAACCTTTATCACCAAGGTTAACCGAACTGATATATACATTGAATTAAAGTCTTTAATAAGATGGCTGTTCGTGTTCAGTAAAAAAAATCAGGAAAATTGTGCCTTGCATCGTTCTTGAAGGCTTATAGCTCTTTGTGCTGGAGTAGATTCCTGCTGAAAAATAAATGTTTGGTTTCTAAAGAAGCTTTGTGACTAAAAAAACCTAACATCATCAAAAATAAGATGTTGATAAAATATTAAAACTTAGTTCTAGTTCTTTCTTGTCGCCCTGCATTACGCATCCAGTGATTGGTCAAAAAATCATCTCGATTTCTCTCATAAAAGCAATCTGTAAGCTTTAGGAATAATGAAATAATGTCCTAACATAAATAATTTAAGGATTAAAAATATTTAACTAAGCTTTTCATTTTTTTCTTGTTAGTTAAATAAAAAAAATTTCTTGTGCTTGAAATTATAAAATCTTAAAAAACAAAAATAATTTTTTTATTTATTTCACTATTCATTTATTATTAATTTCATTTGTTTTAAGGTGTCTTCAAATACTTTTTCACCACAAGAAATAACGCTCAGCTAATAATATGTTGCTTTTAAAACTATAAGAAATTCCTCCCAGTTATTCATAACTATTAGGTTAAATTTTGTTCATCTTTCTGCTGTTTAGGGAAATGACGCAAAATCTTCAATGTAAAGAAAAACCTTCGTTTCTTTTAAAAAAAAAAATAACGTTTAAGGTTTATTTTTCATACGCCCATGTCCAAAAAATAAGAGAAAAACGCATTCTTGCAGGTAATTCAAAAATATAGTAAACCAAATAAATTGAAGTTTTACAAGATAATACATCAGAGTGTAGCAAAAAGAGTCTCAGTCCTATGCCTTAGAAAAGTCAAAAAGTCTTCCCTTACTAATAAGTTTTTCCTGGAAAGATCCAAACAGTTCAGGATTGATATTTTGATTAGACTGCGAAGATCATATTGCCTACCTTACAGATCATTCGTTACAAGTTAGAATATTTAAACATAGTCGTCCGTGCATTCGGCGTGGTTACCATTGTACATAATAACTTTGAAAGGAGACGAAGCTGGTCACCAAAGTCAGTAAGTAGATAATAAAATACATCGATGTAATAAGCATTTAAAAAATCTTATATTGTTATGGTGTTCTTGTATTCTTTAATGCACTATTTAATGGGTAAATTAGAGAACTTTATCAACTCTTTTGATTTACAATAGAACGGACAAAAGTTTTATTAACATAATACAGTTGGATTATTTTATGTAATTTTATCTAAACACCACGAAGTATTCATTTATAATGATCTGGATATTCTATTGCCTTGGTTATTATCTCCTTTTGTTCAATGTTGTTTTTCTTAGTCGATGCTTGCTAAGTTTTTTTGGGGTTTTTTTTTTTTTTTTACTTTTTTTCTCTTTTGGCTTCAGTTCTAGATCCAGCAGTAGCTCCTGTCTCCAATGAAGACATTATTAATGGAAAACTATCACATGAAAATGCCAAATTTGTGGACGTCATTCACAGCAATGGAGGAGAATGTTTCCGTAAGTACTAACACTTTCTGGCAGGTTCTTCCCGGCTACTTAACTGAAAGTTATCCAATTTTACACATTTAAAAACAAAATATTTCCAAGTTTGCTACATATATATATATATATATATATATATATATATATATATATATATATATATATATATATATACATATATATATAGCGTCTTTTCCGAGTGGAAGGATTAAAACAGGTCTTAGGCCGGGAAGGAGGGTACAAAATTTATTTATTAATTATTATTCAAAGCAGTCATAAGAGTGTGTAAAAGTGAACACGAAAAGTTGTCCTCCTAGGTTATATGTTAGGGAAAATCTTGCGAAGTAAAATCAGTAAAATGTCTTAATTTAGGGAAAGAGGGAAATCTTAGTAGTTGCTATTGGTTTATGAAATAGATCTAGGGTTTCCCACAGAGAACAAAGGGGAAAATGTCCTGCCTTTAATTAAATGCATACTTGAGCCAAAAATAGATTTAAAAACAGGATGCGGCTTAAAGTGTGAGAAAGTATTTCGATTAGAATAATTAATTAGAATAACCTAAAAAGATTAACACAAGCTTTCTCTGTTACACACACACACACACACACAAGGAATGAAGTTTTAATGCTTTTATTAATACAAAAGTATTTAATTTTTGTATTATATATATATATATATATATATATATATATATATATATATATATATATATATATATATATATATATATATATATATATATATATATATATGTATGTATGTAATACAAAAATTAAATACTTTTGTATTAATAAAAGCATTAAAACTTCATTCCTTTTCATAAAATATCTTTAGTAAAGGATAAGAGTAGAAATTCTATTTTGGGACTTCAAGGCTAAAAGCATACCAATGAATAATAATTAGATTTATACTTCAAAAGAGAAGTTATTTTAAGATCTTTCACTTCCATATAAGGAAAGATTAAACGATTTGCTATGAGTAATAAATAAATTGATGAGGCGTAAGAATACAGAAAAAGGCAATAATGACTGGCAGTTTTACTCTTTTTAATCATCCTATATAACGCAGGACCGAATGTTTTTGCGTGGCTTTTTGTTTTTATCTTGCTTAAATAAAATCCGTCAGCTTAGACGGGATATGTGTTCCCCCTCTCCCGCTTTGGAGAGGGGTAAACTGCTATTTCACCATCGTTTAGTAAAATAAAATATTATGCCGAAACTGGACTCCTTAATGATGCTGCTTTGACTGGGAATAACTGAAAAATAACGGTGTGGTTACACCGTTATTATATATATATATATATATATATATATATATATATATATATATATATATATATATATATATATATATATATATATATATATATATATATATATATATATATATATATATATATATATATATTAATTTCTGTTTCAGCCTCTAATTTTGGATTAATAACCCCTCTTGGACATGTAGACTTCTATCCCAATGGTGGAAATATTCAACCAGCGTGTTTCGAATATGCTATCGCCACAGTTCCAAGATTAGATTTGTTTTACGGTAAGTACAATAGAATTAAAATTATTTTTAGTATAAAATAGAAATAAGACATATGTAAAATCCTTACAATTAAAATAAAAATGAAAATATAAATGTGTGTTTGCAAAACAGTACTTTTATTAACTGTAACTATTACTTTACTTACATTTATTTATATTGTGGTTTGAAGGAGGCGTTTCATTTGTTGGTTTAAATTTTGTACTTTTTAGTTGCGATTCCTTTTCAATTTTATAGTGCTTTTCAATTGTGGTGAGGGTTATCTATTTTTGTCTTCTCATTATGGGATCTCGGGGCACTGTTAGTTTTGGTTAAATCTACTAACAACAGAAAGGCTCCGGTATGTTTGCAGGCAGTGTGTGTTCCCTGATGAAGTACTGTTTTGCAAACACCCATTTATATTTTCATTTTTCTTTTAATTGTAGAGATTTTATATATGCCTTACTTCTATTTTATATAATACAAATTTGTTTTCAGCTGCCTTGTGCGCTTTTCCAATTTGGTTTAATGATTTAAAGTTTCAATATGTTTATTTACCTCTAATGTATCAAATTGACTTCGTAAATTGAATTGATTTTAAGATTAAATTATTTTCAGTATTAATTTGAATTTGCATTCAAACATTGAAAAACATTCACATTTTGTGAAGATTAAAAAAAAAAGGCTCATTCCAGTAAGAAATTTAGAACTATAAATGAGTCAACCACCCCCTACTCACTATAACTCACCAGTCCCTTGTACAGCGCTTCCTTTCGAATCGTTTCGCAAACCAAACTCGCTTGGCTTGTTCTCCAAATAGTCGAAATAAAAGTCCAGCCTTCTTGTTTAACCCCATATGAACCGTGATTATATACTTGATAGCGTGATTCTCCCTTTACTGCCCATTGCTTCATATGTGAAGCGAGTTTTATTGGTTCCAGTGATCGCACAGTCCTTATCGTAATGCTTTCTCTAGTATTACATCTCGTATTAGTACGTATGCGTACTCTTTACGTATAAACTCGGAGTGTCCAGGACTGGAGAGCCTCTTTCTCCTTCTCTCTCTTTCTCCTTCCCTCTCTTTCTTCTTCAGTCTTTTTCTCCTTACCTCTCTTCAGCCTTCTTCTCCTTCCGCTTCTTTCTCTTTCCCTCTCTTTCTTCTTACCTCTCTTTCTTCTTCGGCTTTTTCTTCTTCCTCTTCTTTCTACTCCCCTCTCTTTCCCCTTCCATCTCTTTCTTCTTCCGCCTCTTTCTCTATCTTTCTTTCGACTCTTCACACCCCTTCATTTTAGTATAATTAATGATGCTTTAAAAATGACAGTAACAGAAATATCAAAAACCGGTCATTTTGACCGGTATTGGCCGTTTTAGGTATATTGTAAATTTACAAGAAAACTAATCAAAATAAATGAGTGAAATTTTTTGTAGATGATGTTTATTAATATTTAGGAAAAGTAAGAAAAAATCAAAGAAATCGGTGAAAACCAAAGAAAAATTGAACGCGTTTCAAATCGTTTTGCGGTCAAAATGACCGGTCCGGCCGTTCTGGTGTTAAGCAATATTCTGCTACATGGGTCAAAACTGTATGGCATTCGTCTATTCGTAATTTATTCTTCCTAATTTATTGAAAGAAATAACGCATACGATAGATATAAACTTTAAATTAATATAGATATTTCGCTTTTTTTTTAAAAAAAATTACTAAATATATCAAAAAGCAAGAACGTAAAAGTTCTCCTTTTAAAAAAAAGGACATGCTTATTCTTTTATTGATTAAAAAATAATAATAATTGTAAAGGCAAGAATTTTCCTTTATTATTGTCGATCTATTTTTTAAAAAAAAAGGTAAAGAAAAAATAGTCAAATCCAATATATTAATTTATGCAGAAATAGTGAATGATATATTAAATGTATACTTTTCGTAAAAAGTACACATTCTGTATTTAATGCTAATCATATGAATAAAAGAAAATACACGCAATTAAGATGAAAACATTTACTCAAACATTGATCCTTCTATTTGTTGCCAGTGAAAAGAAGCCCGAAAAATTGGATTATTTTGTCCACTCAATACGCCCGATTCTTAAACTTCGCGAGTTATGTTTTTATTTTGTAACTACATACAGCTTACATCTTAAAAATTATTTAAATTTTGTTTTTTAATGCAATTGGGTATTCTTGTTTCTAACAGAATAAAATTATTTTAGAATATTATGTATATATATTTCCATAGAAATCGTAATATTAAACAAACGTAAATACTCCTTTGACCGTGAAGTACTCTTTCAAAGTATTCTAAAAGTCGTGAGTGTTTTTTTCCCCCTAAAAGAATTACTAGTTGTTGCCACTATATAACGAAAATATTACATTTTAATTACTAGTATAATTTGTCTTCTTAAAATGTTGTAAATGTATGTGTTTGATAATAGCAAAACGAAAACATTGTAAAATGAAATGCGAACAAATCTTTCAATATATTCTTGAATCTCTTACCAAACTGTCAATTACGTGACTTTCTTTCAATCAGTAATTTCAACAAATTATGATTTTCCATAGGCTTAATGTCATTATTCCCTACGTGCTGCTATCATTGGCAAGCGATTCAGTACTTCAAAGTGTCTATTAATTCCCCAAGCAGCAAATTCATCGGCGCTAGATGTGACAGTTATGAAGATTTTAAGTCAGGAGCATGTCAACGGTGTTGCCGGGACAACTCAACAGATTGCGCTGTTGCAGGAATGGATGCTGAATATTATTATCCCATGGATCAACCCAGAGAAAAAAGAAAATATTATTTCGACACGGAAATCATTTGTCCTTATAACGGTAATGTGCTTATTTTTTTCCATTTATTTGAACCTATTATAAGCATTGAGCCTATCAGGAGCATTATTAGAAATATGCCTATGTTATGAATATATGCTATGTATATATATATATATAAGGATAAGTGCCGATTTTTTGGCATCAGTTACAGATTGTTACTGATACACATAATCATCAGTTACTTATATCTGATACTTTTTGCATCAAATACCGATCGATTTTAAATTTAGATACTAACTAGTAGAAGGGATTTATAATTATAAATTACTTAAAGTTAAACTTGTAATTGGAATTGTAAATTATTGTACCTATCATGAGTATTATTAAATATGGATGGGTGAGGGCCAACTTTTTTGGTTTAAAAAAATTTTACTGATACAATTGATTGTCAGATGCAAATGCCTAATACGTTTTGCATCAGATAGCGATCGATCTTGATTTTAGAATCAAACTAGTAGAAGAGATTTAAAATTATAAGTTACTTATTGTTAAACTTGTAATTAAAATTATAAGCATTGAACCTATCAGGAGCATTATTAGAAATGGATGGATAAGTGCCGAATTTTTTATATCAATTACAGTTTGTTACTGATACACGTGATCATCAGTTACTTATATATGATACTTTTTGCATCAGATACAGATCGATTTTAAATTTAGATACTACCTAGTAGTAGGGATTTATAATTATAAGTTACTTAAAGTTAAACTTGTAATTGAAATTGCAAATTATTGTACCTATCATGAGTATGTTATTAGAGATGGATGGTTGAGTGACAATTTTGTTGGTATCAGTTATAATTTTTTACTGATGTTATGACGATATAAATGGACTGTAAATTTAACGATTGGTTTTAATAAAGTGCGTTCACCATAGAACAAACGAAATAATTTGAAATAACGATATATTTTTAATATCGAAATTATTTATTGAGGAGGATGCTCACTATAGCGCATCCTCTACGAAACGAACGAAGCAATTAAAAAAAACACAAACATTAAGAAGCGCTCGCCAAATTGGCGAACTATCATGGCGACATAACACATTTTGATACATGACATTTAACATTTTCCCCCGCATTGAATAATTATGTTATTCAATTGATCATCAAGTAACAAAATCCAAAAAGAAATTAGAATTTCAATCAATTTGATATTTTTCAAAAATAAAACATTATTATTATTATTCAATGCGAGTTCACAATATACAAGTATAAGCAACAATATAACAAATAATTACAAATTTCTTTTTTTTTTCTTAAGTATATAAATCAAACAATTAACACAATCAAAATTATTCAATTGGCAGCAAACACAATTTAGATATCGCACGTTTATATGTACCTGTTGAAGTGCGAATTATAGCTACACGTACATTATTATCTCTACCTTTAATAACTTTTATTATCCGACATAAAGGCCAATTACACACAGGTGTATTGTCTTCTTTTAAAATAGCCATGCTACCTGGGACAATATTAGTTTTCTTAAAGTTCCATTTGTATCTCTGTTGAAGGTGATTTAAATAATCACGCTTCCAGTTCTTCCAAATTGCTTGAACAAACTTAGTTAATAATTTCCACCTACTTAATCGATTTAAAGGTACATTTATTTCAGGCTCTGCTATGGCAGTCATCGATCGACCGATTAAAAAATGTGCCGGAGTTAGAACATTAAGATCACTAGGGTCAGCTGATAAAGGAGTGAGTGGTCGCGAGTTCAATATTGATTCAATTTGATTACTAACAGTTAAAAATTCCTCATACGTTAATTTGGTTGTTCCTACTACTCTTTTAAAATAAAATTTAAAAGATTTAACACCTGCTTCCCAGATACCTCCAAAATTAGGTGCTCTAGGCGGAATAAACTTCCAAATTATTTCTTCCGTTGAACAATAGTCATTTAACTTATCTTTCGATTTTTCCACTAAGTTATACAACCTTTTTAGTTCTAAATTAGCACCCACCATATTTGTAGCGTTGTCACTAATCAAAACACTACACTTTCCACGACGCGAGAAAAATCTTTTTAAACAAGCTATTAGCGCATCTGAAGTTAAATCATCTACCATTTCTAAGTGGACAGCCTTAGTGGCCAAGCAAACAAATATCGCGATGTAAATTTTGTGATAGATTCCTTTGCGTTGATTTTTATATTTAATTAAAAATGGTCCCGTGAAATCGATCCCTGTTTTATTAAATACTTCACCAGGGTTAACTCGTTCTGGGGGCAGATTTCCCATTATTTGATTAGCAACTATAGGTTTTTGTTTAAAACAAACAACACAACTATGAAAAATCTTTCTAGCTAAATTTCTACCTTGTAAAGGCCAAAACTTTTCTCTAACAAAATTCAATAAGGCTTGTGGCCCTGCATGCAAAAATTTCAAATGATAATGTTGCATAATCAAACTAGTCAATTTATGCTTTGCTGGTAATACTACAGGAAATTTTGTATCATAATTCAAATTCGATTGTTCCAATCGACCACCTACGCGAATAATATCTTTATCAAGAAAGGGATTTAAAAACTTTAACTTACTTTTTGGAGATACGGAAAGTCCCTTACCTAGCGATTTAATTTCTTCTCGAAACTCACCTTTTTGAACAAAACCTATGATTTGATTTTCTGCTCCTTTTATTTCTGCTGACGACAATGACCCGATCAATTTGTCCCTTGGATTTCTGCAATTAAATAAGAACCTGCGAACGAAACTGAAAATTCTAATTAATTTAAGATACTTAGAGCAATTTTCAATTAGGTTAGAAATACAATTATCATTATCAGTTATCACTAATGCAGTGTCCGGCTGTGGTTTTAGTTCAGATAAATATTCACTTGAGTTATTAGAAATTGTCTCTTTGCCTATGGTCAATTTTAAATCTTGTTGCAAAAAGGATGGACCATTCCACCAGAGAACTTCCGATTGAAGTTTTTGAGGTTCCAGACCACGTGACACCAAATCAGCAGGATTATCTTCAGAAGACACATGGTGCCATTGAAAGTCACTTGTCAGTTCTTGAATTTTGCTCACTCGATTTGCAACAAACATCTTGAGTAGGTGTGGTGACTGTTGTATCCAAGCCAATACGATGCTAGAATCTGACCACAAGTGAATAGCTGATATGTCAAGTTTTAAACATTTAACAACCTTTGTTACGAGTTTAGACAACAGCACAGCAGCATTTAGTTCCAATTTAGGAATTGTAATTGTCTTCAAGGGAGAAACTCTGGATTTACTACAAAGGAGATTAGATGCAATTTCTCCATTCGATGCGAAGCACCTTACATAGATAGCTGCTCCGTATGCTTTTTCACTTGCATCGGCAAATCCATGAAGCTCTACAACTTTCACTTTTTCCATTAGTACAAATCTGTTGATGTTTAAGTAATTCACTTTACGCAGTGAGTCTAGAAACTGGTTCCATTCTCGAACTTCCTTTATTGGAAGTGAATCATTCCAATCAATCTTTAGAAGCCAAAGAGCTTGCATGAAGATCTTTGCCCTTGTAATCAAAGGTCCAAGGAGTCCAACGGGATCGAAAATTTTGGCAATAACTGATAAAACAGTTCTCTTCGTATATTTAGCAGGATTGTTGACAGTCATTTTGAAGGCAAAGCAATCAACCTCAGGTTTCCATACAAGTCCCAGAGCTTTTACTTCTTTTGAAGGATCGAACAAATAGTCACTATTCACAGAGTTATAACCTAAAAGTTGGGGATCATTGGAGCACCATTTGTGCAACTCCATACCACAACGAGCAAGCATTTGAGGAAGTTGGGCTTGTAATTCTCTCGTAGTATCCAAAGTTTCTGATCCAGACAAACAATCATCCATGTAGAAGTTGGACATGACGACAGGTGCTGCTATTGGGAATTTTTCACCTTCGTCAATGACCAGTTGCGTCAAAGTTCGTGTTGCCAGGAACGGAGCACAACTTGTCCCATATGTGACTGTTTTCAGTTTGTAAACTTTAACAGGATCATCTGCACTATTTTTCCATAAAATTCTCAAAAGATCTTGCTGTGATTTATCCACTAAAATTTGTCGATACATTTTCTTAATATCTGCTATAAATGCGAATCGATAAGTTCGAAAACGACATAAAATGGAAAATAATTCTTCTTGGACAATTCCGCCGTTCAAAAGTTGAGAGTTCAAAGAATATCCAGTTGAAGTAGCCGACGAGGCATCAAACACAACTCGGAGAGGAGTTGAGCTTTTCTCAGGTCGGTACACTCCTTGATGGGGAATGTAGTAGGTCATTTTTGGCTCTTCAGATTCGATCACTTCTTCCATGTGACCTAAGCTTTGATATTCGTTCATAAAATTTTTATAGAGTTCTAACATAGTTGGTTCCTTCACTAAACGTTTATACAACCAGTTTAATCTCCTCAGAGCGTTATTTTTCGAATTGCCTAGTTGAGAATTACTTTTTTCCCTCATTGGCATTTTAACCTTATAACGGCCTGTATCCGTTCTCGTATGATTTTTGACAAAATGTTCCTCACATATTTTTTCTTCGTCTCCTTGGATAGCAATTCCCTCATCAACTGTTTCAATTTTCCAAAATTTTTCTAATGTTTTATTAAGATTTTCGGTTTCTTTTAAAAGCCCACAATAAATTCGATTCTCAGTTTTTGGCATTTCAATTGCCCCACTAATTATGTATCCGAATTCCGAGTCCTGCAATATTATTTTTTGTTCGGAAAGATGTATTCTATTAGGTTTCAAAATCTCGAAAAATACTTCCGCACCCAACAATAGGTCAATTTTTCCAGGTCCATTAAATGATTGATCTGCTAAATTTATGTTTTGAGGCCAATTAATATGGGTAACATCGATATAATTGGACGGGGTGACATCAGTAATTTTTGGAACAATAAGAAGATCCAAAGATCTCAAAAAAGTAAAACTATGATTTGAAATAGTACTTTTTATCTTAGATTTAACGGTCATTTCTAATCCATTAATTCCAGAAACCGCAAGATTTATTTTTTCTTTCTTTAATCCTAATACATTTGCACAATAAGTAGAGCAATAGCTTGATTGACTTCCAAGGTCAAGAATCGCTCTCAAATATAATCTTTCCCCACTTATAGATTCAACATAAACATTTGCAGTTGCTAATAAAATTGTTTTGCCTTTCATTAAAAAACAATTTGAATTCGAAGCCAATAATTCTTTTTCTTTATTGTAGTTTTCACTCTCACATTCGTTTGGCAATGTGCCATGAACAGTTGAATCGAAAATCTTACTAATGAGAGGCTCCTGCAATGATTGACTAGACATAACATTCTGTTTAGCCAAGGCGCCAGATGTGTTTATTTCCTTTGAAATATGCAACAAACTATTATGCTTTTTACCACACTGATTGCATAAATATTTCGATGAGCATTTGCTTATATGATGACCTGACATTAAGCAATTAATACACAAATTATGCTTTTTAGCTACATCAAACCTTTCTTTAGGAGGGAGTTTTTTAAACAAATCACAAAAATATATTGGATGCGATAAATTACACAAAATACACTTTTTATTTTTCGTATTTAACCCAAAGCTTTTGTTTCGAACTTGAATAGGGGGTTGTTTTGTTTTCATTAAACTATTTCTGTGAATGTTTTCCAAGACCTGACTTCTTTTTTCAACAAAAGTTAATAAATTGTCTAATTCTGGTACTTCGGTATTTTCTAAGAAAAGCTCAAATTGTCTCTGACTTTCACGATCTAGTTTTTTCAAAACAATATTTAAAATAATAATATCAGACAAATTGTTTCTTTCAAACTTTAGATTTTTTAAAGCTCTCAAATTTCTATTTACGTTATCAACAATTTTTCTTAAATCTTTAGGCGATTCATTATACAGTTTTTCGATTTCAAGAATTGATTGAATATGGTTATCAACAATAATTCGTTTATTTTCATATCTCTCTTCCAATGCTTGGAATAAAGATAGAAATGTATCATCTTCTGTTTCCAAAAGTTTTGCTTCTCCTTTTAGCGAAGCACGAAGATAATGTAATTTTTCACTATCTGATAAATTATTGTTGTTTCCAATTACACAATTAAATTGATTTTTGAATGTTGCGAATTCTAAATAATTTCCTGAAAATGTTGGAATAGGCACTTCAGGAATACGATAATTACTGCAATTTGACATAGAGGATTGTTTATCATCTTTAGTATTATTGATAGCAATAGTTGTTTTAAAAATTTTAATGAGGTTTTTAATTCTTACCTCTAATGTTTCTATTCTGGAATCGATATCCAACAAATCTTCTTCGACTTTATCCATTGCAGCTTCATTTTCTACAGTGTCACAGTAGTTGTCACGTAATATGCAAACGGATGATTTAATTTTTTCAATATTATTTAGTTTTGTGTCCAAGTCAATTTCATTATATTCAACATCTGGTTTATTCAACAAAGTTTCGAGACGAGTTAGTTGAGCTTTGATGCTCCCCTTTTTATTATTAAGTTTTTCCATAATTACGAAATCAAAATTTTGTTCTTACTCAGTCAAGTAGTTTAAAAATAATCCAAGATACGACATCGAAATTATTCAAAGTCTCCGGCTCGACGGACCAGAAATGTTATGACGATATAAATGGACTGTAAATTTAACGATTGGTTTTAATAAAGTGCGTTCACCATAGAACAAACGAAACAATTTGAAATAACGATATATTTTTAATATCGAAATTATTTATTGAGGAGGATGCTCACTATAGCGCATCCTCTACGAAACGAACGAAGCAATTAAAAAAAAACACAAACATTAAGAAGCGCTCGCCAAATTGGCGAACTATCATGGCGACATAACACATTTTGATACATGACATTTAACAACTGATACACCTGATTGTCAGATACAAATGCCTAATACGTGTTGCATCAGGTAGCAATCGATCTTGAATTTATGATCAAACTGATAGAAGAGATTTAAAATTATAAGTTACTTATTGTTAAACTTGTAATTAAAATTATAAGCATTGAACCTATCAGGAGCATTATTAGAAATGGATGGATAAGTGCCGAATTTTTGATATCAATTACAGTTTGTTACTGATACACGTGATCATCAGTTACTTATATATGATACTTTTTGCATCAGATACAGATCGATTTTAAATTTAGATACTACCTAGTAGTAGGGATTTATAATTATCAGTTACTTAAAGTTAAACTTGTAATTAAAATTGCAAATTATTGTACCTATCATGAGTATATTATTAGAGATGGATGGTTGAGTGACAATTTTGTTGGTATCAGTTACAATTTTTTACTGATACACCTGATTGTCAGATACAAATGACTAATACGTTTTGCATCAGGTAGCAATCGATCTTGAATTTATGATCAAACTAATAGAAGAGATTTAAAATTGTAAGTTACTTATTGTTAAACTTGTAATTAAAATTATAAATTATTGAACCTACCATGAGTATTATTAGAGATGAATGAGTGAGTGTCAATTTTTTGGTATCAGTTATAATTCTTACTGATACACCTGATTGTCTGATACAAATATCTGATACTTTTTGCATCACATACCGTTTCATCTTAAATTTAGAACCTAGCAAGTAGAAGGGGTTTAAAATTATAAGTTACTTTTATCAGTAACAATTACTTACATCAGTAACAATTTTTTACTGATAAACCTGATTATCAGATATAAGTATCTAATACTTTTTGCATCAGATGCCGATCGATCTTAAATTTAGAACCTAACTAGTAGTAAAGATTTTAAACTATAAATAATTTTTATACCATGTTTTTAATTAAATTTAGTTTTAATACTTTTTTATTAATTTAAAATTCCAATTTTATTCTTAAAGTATTACAACATTTGAATATCAAGCATAACAGATAATTTGATAAAAATTATGACATATTTAAAATATGTTCACCTTGATTGCTCTCAATCCAACCAAAAATCGAATAAATTGACGCATGCAAAAAGCGTATAACTATCACAAGTTTTAATATTGATGACAAATAAAATTAACTTAATCAATTACTACACAACATATTTTAGATTCTTTATTTCCTGACAATTTTAATTTCTAGTAAAAGAAACATAAATAATTCAGTTGATGATAAAATGTCTTGATAATCAGTTTAAAATTATTCCTTTAAATTGCTTTTAAGTAATATTATAACAATATTATATAATATTTAATAACAATATTTAAATTACAAAAATTTAATCAAAGATATTTAATATTTAATTTTATTAATATTTAATTTCATTAGTATTTAAATTTAATTAATAAATAAGATTTTTTTATTAATTTAATGGATGAAACTATTAAATCTTTCGCAATTCTTATCAAAATATTTTTTAGAGATTTCGCCTAAAAATTATATTGAAAGCAAACCATTAAAAATATTAATATAACTTATTTTTTTTATTACTTTGGAGGTTTAACAGAAAAATCATTACATTGATAATAAAGCAAAAGGATAGGGCAAAAAGCCTTAATGAAATGATTCAGACCTGTTGTTGGTTCTAAACGATAATCAAAACATTAATAACTCATTTAAATTAATACTACTCGACTCCAGTTTATTAGCTTAATTCTCAAAAAAAGGACTTGTGCGCGTTGTTTACAAGTCTACTAAAGTTACGATTGAAGTACAATGCAACAATTCAAATTTATTCTACTATGTGCAAAGTCTCAAAAGAGCTACACACCTGGCCTCAAGTACTATTAACAAATATTTATTGAGATGCTGCCTTAAGATTGTAACAGTCGTTACAAAGCACTATTTATTTTGATGTTACCATTCAATAAACATGAATGAAAAAATATTGAAATATGAAAAATTATGATGAATGAAAAAGTATTGATAACGGACCACCTACTTTTATTCTGGGTTGTGCAAGTTGTAATCTATGGACAAAAAGATAGTGAAATATCGATTATTTGTCATTATTAAGAATTAGAAGTGTATTGTGAAAATAGAAGATCACTGCTAGCTTCCATAACCTATGTAAATTTCTTTTCAAAGGATTCAATTAATTCATCAATCATGTTGTTTTTTCCTGTTTGATAACAATGTTTACCCGTTTTAAGAATATTTAATTTGGAAGGACCCGTGGTGTTTTCATTCTTTTTGGTTTTACTTTTGCTGAGACATAACGATTCTCCTGACGTATGTTAATTAACGAAAATGGCGTAACGTCATATTCTTAGAACAGCAATTTGAAGGCAATAAAGAATAGATAATAAATAGAACAATCTATAAATAAAATAATAGAATAGATTACAGAAATGGAAGTGAATAGAATCTTAATAATAAAAGAAAATGTTGAAATCATCGTCCAATATGTAGTAAAGTTTTTTTTTTATTTCTAATGGCAGGACATAAACAAGAAATAACACAGAAAACAAATGCAAAGACAAAACAGGTGAATAAATAAACTAAACAGAATGATCGAAGTCATTGCCCTAAAAGTTCTCTGGCTTGCCAATAAAGCGACGATTCAGAGCCGGAATGCAATGCAGCACAGCGGAGGAGGTGGGTCCTATTCATGGGCTCTGCCAAGTTGCAGAGCAGACAGTCAGGTGAATTTAGAATACCGATGCGGTGCAAGTGTTCAGCCAGACAGTCGTGGCCCGTTAAGAGTCGAAACTGTGCCACAACTTCACGGCGTGGACCATTAGGGATGTATATATGTAGTAAAGTTCTCTAACGTAGATGGACACTGTATACGCTAGTCTAGAAAGTGTTGCCATTTTCCTGAGCTTTTAAAAAAAAACGCATGCTTTTTTTTGCAAGATATCTCCATTTTCAAAGCTTCTTTGATAAAGGTAGGTAAATATGACAATGAATCCTTTTAATCGAAAGATTCCAATTATCTTGATATCTTAGTTTCTGTTGCTGCAATTTTTTTGAAAAGTGTAATTAAACAATATCAGTTGGCTACCAAACATTTCTGATCTAATGTATTTGTTGTTTTTCTTCCCTTTCTTCAGAAAAATATGACTTCAGCATTTTTAAAGACTGTGAAGACAACGAAGACAGAGAAGACAACGAAGACTGTGAAGACAACGAATACACTGAAGACAACGAATACATTGAAGACAATGAAGACAGTGGAAGACGACGATAACAGGGAAGACAACGACGAGGGTTCAATTGAAAAAATTGGAGGATTGTTTGGATAATGTATTGTGTTACAGTTTAACATTTTACGGAATGTTACTTTAAGGTCGTCTCAAGTTGGCATAAAGAAGCAAGAGACAGTATTGCAATTAAACTACCCAAGTAGTACCAGAGACATTTCATTAAAAAAACAATTATTTAAATTTATAAATTTTACCCTTAAATTTACATTTGCATTATTGCATAATGCTACGTTTAATACCACCTTTAATGCACATTTCAAAAAATAAAATAAAAAATTATTTCAAAAGCTTCTCATTTAAAAGTTTCAAGTTAATTTCTAAGTAGGAAAAAATATGAAATCATTTTCAAACTCTAACTAATCATTATAAGCACTGAACACATAGTTTATAACAATGTTAATTATTTATAATCAAGATTTCACACAGTTATCAGTAATTCTCGAAGATAATTACTATCGTGATCATTTTTATATTTTTTTGACAAATAAATACAGCGGTACTACAAAATTTTTAGCCTTACTCTAAATTATTCATAAATAAACAAGCACTTGACTCTTTTTTTGTTTTCGTTACATTATTAGATTTATCAAAAAAATGGTAGTAAAACACCAAGAGTGAAATTAACTTAACATAAAATATTTTTCAACCCTTCATATTTAACAAGTACCACAATCACAATTTTCTCAACGAATTTGCACTTAGTACAATATTACTTAATTAACTCATGACGGTTCTACTAATCTTACTCAAGCGAACTCCACAACTCTCGAGAAAGAGGGACCAAAACCTAGGACGCTGAACTGTCTCAATCGTAATGCACAAATTATTGAAAATAACTGGTAATATATGACCTACTGGCAACAATTTTCAAAGAAACCAACACTTTTCCTATGAAATGAACATAATTAAAGCAAATTACTCGCATTACAAAAAGCAAATAGAAAAAAACAAGTTGATAAAATTACTAATGTTAGAAGAAAACGGGAATGTCCTTTAAATGTTAATAATAATCTCCATAATTTTGAATACAACTGTAATCATGATTACACTGATCGATTACAGTAATCAATTACTTTATTTAATTATAATTTTATATATATTTTAATAATTTTATTAGTTTATTCTTAAGACTCGTATAGGGGATAAACTATTTGCCTGTAATTCCTTACCAGGTGAAAAACAGTTCTTGATTATTAACTCCCCAAAAGTATGACTCATAAACCATACAAAATGTGGGCAAAAACCAACTAATTTGATGAGTGGAGGCAGTGGGTTCAATCCCCCTTTGTATATTTCATTCTCTTTTGTGATTTAATGATTTTTAATATTCAAATTAAAAAAATTCTTTGGAATCATTCCAGCACACAATTTTATATGTTTATTTATGAAGTATTTATGAAGGAATCCAACTTGATACCTAGTTTGTTTCGTAACCATTGGCAATCCACCGTAGCTAAGAGTTTCCTACATCGGCTTTGACAGGGTTTGTGCTGCACAGAAATAAGCACTTGAAAACAACTTGGGAACAATCAATAAATCAATCTGGTCTAGCGGTTCCGTTCTTTCGCCAAACACTCAGTAGCGGATTCGAATCCCACTGTACCCTTGTGAAGTCCTTGAATTATGCTATCAGTTAAAGGCTTATAAACTGTACTTTGCGATGAGCACACACAAATAAATAAATCAAATATAGAAACTGAAGACATTATATGTGTCAGAGATCTGATTCGTGTATTACCAACCTATTTCACTATAGCGCATTAACAAAATCGAGCTATTGAGAACTATGGTAAATAATATTAAGGGGGCCCTCCTTTAACATTACACAGCGACATTGCACATCCCTTTTACATTGGAGGGCGGTATTGCCCTCCTCCAAACGCTGCGTGAAACGTGGAGATAGCGGGCTCGAATCCCGCTGTTACCCTGGATGTATCTTCATGCAGTTCTTCTCTGTATTGTGCTACATGTCTTTCGATTTGATAATGGTCTATAATTGTATTTCAACTCACACGCCTAAACATGTATGTTGTTTCTATAAGTCAATAAAATAAATCAACAATAATACATATTTTCTTCTATTGGATACATAAGAAGGGACGTTTTCGTTATCTTCATCTCCATGTAACGCAAATGCGGTTTAGATCTATCAAAAAGTCCTCCGCGGAAGGCAATTTCTTCCAATACTTGATCCAGGAGTTCCCTTGAATTCTGGATTAGGGTTCAAAATTGCAAGACTACGTAGTTGAACATTAGTAGTCATAAACCAGAAAACTGGGTCGGCTGTTCAACGACGGTTATAAAATATAAAATAAAAACCTTCTCAAGAATTGATTTGAGACTTATCAAGAAATTGAAAAATAAAGTAAGAAATAGAGGGAGAATTGTACATCAACCATTTTGAACTTAATCCAGCAAAGAAAGGAGCTCCTGGATCAAGTATTGAGAGAAATTTGCCTTCATGGAGGACTTTTGGATGGAACTAACCCACAGCGTTACATGGAGAGGAAAACCACCCACGGTTAGCCTGGCGGCAAGAAGACTTTATCCCAAGATCCGTCTACCACTGAGGATATTTTACGTCAGCACTGTAGTCAGTGCGTGAGGGAATTTGTATCGACTAGCCATCGCTGGGATTCGAACCCTGTTGACCCTAAGCCACCACAGCTCTAAGAAGCATGTATCAATTTAATTTAATACCTTAAAAAATGTAAGTTGCAAGAAAAAATTGGAATTAATTTCTGTTTCAGTACCTATCCCAAAATAATGGCCAAGCCTTGGCCCCCAAGAAACTTAGAAAAACATTGCTCCTCTGAAATCGATCAGAAGGGTAGTTACCCAAAGCCACCAACAGGCAAAGTACTACATGCTTGTTTTTAAAATTTAGTGGTTTAAAAAAATAGTAGGCACTGTTACGAAAATATCCCCAATAAACTGAACGATAACTGGGGCAAATAATCAATATTATCAGGGTGCATAGAATTATTAAAATTGTATCTCAAATAAAATCATTAGATCTCGAGTTATTCAGGGTAGTCATTTTTTATGTGCATTAATACATTAAGTAAAATTTTCCTTTTACCCGTCCATAATACATTAAACTTATCTCGAAAAATATATAAATGTTGAAAATAGAGAAACATGAAAGAAAGTATTTTTTCCTCCGACTTAAATAAGATTTTTAATTCACTAAGAATTATGACGCAATTTGAAACAGTTATTTAGAAAAATATTCGTGGAATATATTAAAATTAGAATATTTTAGAGAAGAAAAAAAAGGAAGAAAAATGTTAAGTGCTTTCATTATGATGAAATATCTCTTCTTTAAGAAATTAATCTAGAGAGTATTATGGTAAAATCACCTTCTTTTGTTCTACTGTCTCAGTTGAACACTTTTTTCTCACCTGAAAATAAATTTCTCAAATTTCGCTTTTTTAAATATTGCGTTGAGTGTAACGTATTCATATGAGGTTTTTTAACGAGTTAGTTTATTAGTGCTTCCTCGTTAGAATTAACAGTTTATGACATCGTATCTAAGATGGGTGTTTTTTTGAGCAAATAAAGATTGTTGCAATGAGAGTTACTTTTTGAAGTAAAAGGAATGAAAAAGAATCAAGTAATACTTCCTGAAATAACTATTTTTAAAAAAAGTTAATAAATTAAATAGAAGGTAATTTAAGAAGAAAAAAATTAAAATCTTTAGATAAGAGACTTTTTAATTCGGCCGTGATTAAATTATGTACTTAATAAATTGAGATAAGTAAAAGTAATTTTAAGAGAGCTTGGAAAAATTCAATTCCTTAATATGGTATCCCTATAAAATTCACAATTTCATTTCGTTGCTATTATGTACTGTGAAAACTGATATCATTATTTAAAGGATCATGATTTGAACATAGACCCAAGCAATCAAAATAGTTGCGGAAGTAGAACTAATCTACATTTTTGTAGCATTTATAATGTACCAGAAGGGTTTTCTGAATGTCTCTGATGCTTTTTTATTTACTCCACTAAAAATCAAAGCTTTTATGCAATATACAATTACAACCTTTCACCTACGTATCTCAAAAGTCATAAAAACAGTTTTATTCCTGTAAAAAGGTGTGCTGCCATCTATTTGTTAGATTGTAAACTAAGATATTGGAATTTATAAGGTTCAGGATTAAACTGATTTATTGAAATCTATAATCTACAATCTACAGGACTCTTAACTAACTATTCTTAAGAATATAAATAATTAAGAATTAACAGTATAATTAAGAATAAGTCTGTAATAAATGGATTTCTTCAGATGATACTTCTTACAAGACATTATGGCACTTCTCAAAACGTGAAAACAACAATACAGCTAGTTTTCAATACAATACAGCTAGTTCTACTAATACTTACCTTATATACATTAACTGTTCACTGTCTATGCAACAATACCGTTTTATTGAAAAAATTAACAATATAATCATTCTTTCATTGAATTTTAGTACCAGACTATCTTAAACACTGAATATATGGGAAAAACTAAGAGCTTTTTTTAATCGCTACGTGATTTGAACTATTCAGTATTTCATGTGTCATTTTGTTGAAAACATTTTACAAAAATACAAGAAAATACTTTAATGTATTTTTAAGTTATTTTAAAGATAGATAAATACTTTTTAAATATTTACTTAATGCATTTTCCGTTGAAAGAAATTTTACAATTTTCTTTAAATAAAATAATATCGTTGGTCCCATTGATACATTTTAACACGTATCAAAACACTAAACATTTTTTAGTAACTCTTTCACACAGTAAAATAAAGGATGCTCCGTAAATACCACTCTTAATGCGTATTTTAAAAATTTCATTCAATTGTAAAAACAAATAAGTATACACATTTTGATTCTCCAATTAATAGTTAAGAGAAGAAGAAACAAAAACTCGAATTAAATCTTACAAATCACTGTAGAAAGGGAAAGTAAAATACAATGAAACAGGTTTAATTGTGAGAGGAAACAAAGAGTAGTTAAAAAATTATTAATAGAAACACCTTCAAGTTTCAACCTCTAACTAAACCTGTCTTGATGAATATTACCTGCACGTTCCAGTACTGTGATTTGTCCGATTTCCATAGCGTTTTTCTTCCTTGTTTGATGTTAATTTGAGTTCCCAATTGGAAAACATTTTTGTTTTAATACTTGATAAAGTTTTAAAAATAAATATAAGAGGGTGGCCTATACGATACTCATTGTTCCATTGAATATTTTGTACTTCTATTTTTGAATTTTATTTTGAATTTCTTGTATTTTGTACATCTGGAATCTGATTTGAAAAACTTAGTTTTTATCATAGTTAACACCATGAATACTCAAACGTTGCCCTTTTGATAGAAACAAAAAATTTTGCATAATATTCATAAGAAACTAATTCTTGTGATTAAAAAGATTTATAAATTTACTCTCAAAATTTCAATGTGAACTAATTTGAAACTTAATTGCAATTAGGACTTAAAGTTTAAACCTGCATTAAGCTCCAAACTTTTAAGAACTGCCAAATTAAATGAACTCTTATTATATATACAAGGGGTGGACAAAAAATTGAATAAATTTTCTGTAGGAATAAATTTTTTGAATCTTTCTCCAAAAATACGTAACGAATTATTTTATAATTTCAGAAGTGCTTAGATCAGGATTTCTCATACATATCAGAGCTTTGTTTAAAGCTTTTAAGAGTTCGAAGCACCGACAAAATGGAAATTATTTTCCAACACCCTATGCCAGAGGTCGCCAAAGTGGTCTATATAGACCCCCAGGGGTCTATTTAACAAAAGCGGGGGTCGATCTGAGACAGGGGGGCGAATGGGGGTCGATCCGAATCGGAAGGGTCGATTGTGGGTCGAAAAAAAAACCGGTTCTCAATACGCAAATCACACATACCTAATTAAGTATGTAAAATTTGTGATTTTTTTTATAATTTACTCAATATCAGTTTCTTTATAAAACATAAATTAATAAACGTATATTTATTGGGGTGAAACAAGTATTTACGTACCATCGCTCAGTGGCACGAACTCAGCGCAGTTTATAAGTCATATGCATATGTGCGCTTGTCCAAATGTCACGTGTGACGAGCATTGACGTTACAAATGCAAATATCATACGCAGTTTCAGCTATCTTTGCAAACTGTGTTGAATTTTTTGCAGTGTCATTATTAAAACTTTTACAGTTTTGGATAATTAGTTATTGTTTCGATAAGACCATTCGTTTGGTTTAGATATCAATTTTTATTATCAATGCACAAAAAAAGGTAAGCATTAATAATATGGTACAGCCCGCGACAAAACTATAGCACACTTTGTATTTTTCTACGAAAATTACAAAATTGACCAATTTTGACGAAAATTAAAATTGACCAATTTTGAACCCAATATAGCGAACCTTGCAAAAAAAACACCAGGCACACCCATCTCATTGATCAAGAAGCAGTAAATCTTTAGTTACATCTACTTATGCATAATTACTTATTATTTAATAATAAGGTATTTAAATTTCAATATTAATATATTTTTCATAAAACTATTGTTACACAATGTACTATTACTTTAATAAATGTTTAAGATCATAAAATAAATGTACAAACACAGTATCTAATATAGTTTTATTTTAATTAATAGAAAATTACTTTTGCGGGGGTCGATGGAGATTTCGAAAAATTATATAGGGGTCGATGATCAAAAAAGTTTGGCGACCCCTGCCCTATGCCAAAAAATGTAGAAATAGATTTTTAGCTTGTAACAGTTCTTTTGGTCATTATATGCAATAATTTCACATAATTTCGTAATCCTAGCTTAAATATTTATTGAGATATGGATATTGGATATGGAGAAAAAATTAAATATGGATAAAAAAAAGAACTTTTTTTTTTGCTATAACTCTAAAAATATTCTATAAAATTAAACAAAATTTTTAGAGCAATATACAATCATAAAATTTTTTTTTACATTTGAGAAAAATTCTTTTCTAACTGCGCAAGATATGAATGATTAAAGTATTTTTTTTATATACTGCGCACGCGCATGAAAAATTTTAAAACAAATTTCTTATTTTTGTAATTAATTGTGTTTGGCAACTAATAAAAAAAATTCTATTACCTTAAAAATTTAAAAGGTTTCAAGCAACTTTCTAAATAGTCTTCGTACTGTCTAAAAAGAATGCTCAAAATGATAAGGGATTTTCTACATATTAAATTTTGTACTATCAAACAAGATTTATTAAAAATAACACCGGCATTGTTGTGAATCATTCCCATAAAAACAACTCTCTTTTTCGCATGTTTTCTTTCCTCATTAAATCTCATTTTGAAGTATAAACGTTTATTGAAGTATTATCATTGGTTATTAAATTCTGTCTTGTGATACAAAATAATATTTGTAGAAAAACCCTTATCATTTTGATTTTTCTTTTAAGAAGTACAAAAACTATTTTGAATACTGCTTGAAACTTTTGAAATTTTTAATATATATTCAAATCGGACTTTTTTCATTAGTTTCCAAATACGATTCACTACAAAATTAAGGAAAAAAACTTTTCCAGCGCATGCGCAGTATTAAAGAACAACTTTAATTATTCATATCTTAATCCAATTTTTCCCATTCCGATCCGATTAATCCGATTTTTCCCGTTCATACGGGGAAATCATATCGCCCGTGATTGTGTGTGAACTTTCAACATACTCATATCAGCATTCTTTAGTTAATCAATTTATGAATGTCCCCCTTCATTTAAAATAATTATTCGTTGGAATTCGTTTGCATTACGCAACGTGGCGGCTCCGGAAAAATAAAACTGAGGTCACGTGAAGGTTTGTGCACTGAAATTTGTTTCTCCTATCTCCTTAACTGTATGTGAACGTCTGATTAAACAATTGCCGAATTATTCGTTTTGATTGTATTTCGTTGTAATAGCTGCATAATGCCTGATTGAAAGTTCGTATTTTATTTTTAACTCTATTTAATTTATAATATAATCATTGTTTGTGATATATAGCTTCATGCACTACAAGTAGGGGGAGATTGAATTCTTGATTGAAGGTTTAAGTTTCATTTCTAATTATTTATTTTTTCATTTTATCAATAGTTAGTGGATTTATTCGCGCACATCTGTTTTTCTGGCTTTATTATTGTTACTATAGTATTTCTGTTTATATGACTTTATTTTTGCTACTATGCTTAATTTATGTGCCTTTATTTTTGTTATTATAGTATGAGTGTTTGTTTGGTTTTATTTTTTTACTATAATGTGTCTCTTTATGTGACTTTATTTTTGTTACTGTAGTATGACTGTTTATATGGTTTTATTTTTTTTACTGTACGACTGTTTGTGTGACTTTTTTCCACTATAGTATGACTGTTTAAGTGGCTTTATTTTTGTTACTATGGTATTACTTGTGTGGCTTTATTTTTATTACTATAATGCTGTTTCCAAAGTTGTTCCGAGAGTTCTCAGTAAGGATGACTTGGGTTCTAAGACTTAGAATCTAATCAGTAATAATAATATTTAAATCAAATCAAGAATTCATAATTTATTCAGTATTTCGGTAGTTTATATGATATTTCTGTAAAACGTCAATGTAAAAAAATAAGTAGAAAAATTTTTAAAAAATTGAGATCGCCGAAAAGCGATCACAGGTTACCCATTCGTAAAATGGGTAACCCTCTTTTATTTGTGATATTCACCTGAATTAGTGGTGAAAACGATCCAGTTTGAACTGTATTCTAGAATTTCTGATTCTTAATTAAAACAAATATATCGTTCAAATAATGAAATTCTCTTTTATTTACAACTAAAGAAGTATTTATGGGATCTCTCTGGTCCCATATCTCAAAAATAAACTCACCAACTTAATGCATAACAAAATTAAAAGGAAACAAAATTATCAAACAGCAGCGGTCGCTATAGCAACGCATGCGCACTGTTTACTATTACTCTTGAACACAGTTGAAAAGTGTGACGACGTCTAAATAAGGTGCGCACGCCATCAAACCCAAAACAACACCCATTTTACTTATGGGTAAAAAGTAAAAAAATTCAATACCAATGTTGTGAATAAATTATGTTAAGGATATTTAATTATAAAAATTTCCATAAGTATTTTTCATCAAGCTTTCAGGTGTAAAGTAAAATAACAAAATTCAAGAATTTAGAATTATATTTCACTGATTACTATTCTCTGCGTTTATAACAGAGTTGTCTTTTTTTTCTTCTTTTTTTCCTTTTTTTGAAAATCATAATTAATTATTTTTAGATCATGCATTCATCAAAAACAAATTCATAATTTAAAATATTTCTCTGTTTTCGCATTAAATATTTTCAAAACAACTGATAGCCCCTTTTTTTGTTCAGCATATTTACGCCTACTCATAAACTTTTTTCTATATATAAATTTACATATATATTGTATACAGCTTTATATATTTTCTACCTATAGAGCAATAAGATACTTGATCATGTAAAGTCCAAGTAGTGTTCCGCGGAATTCTGGGGTTCAACGGAAGAGTGAAAGGGGTTCCCTGAGTTAGTACTTTTTATAACCAGTTAATAGTTTTGAAAGCTCCAATTATATTTAGATCCAACCTATAATTCATAATTTTTTCAATCTTTTGGTTTCCTTTGTGAAATTATTTCACTAAAATGCCAATGAAATAGAAAAGACATTTTTTAAAAGAAAATATAATGTTTCTAATTACAATATAATAAACAATTAAGAAAAGATAAGACATTTATAAAATATTGTATTAGTATTTCCTATCGCACTCTTAAAATCAAAATAAAATAACTAAATTCTAAGAAATATGTCTCCCTAATAACCCTTTTCAACATTTATAACAGTTCTTTTAACTTTTCATTTCGAAGTAAATCATAATCCGACATATTTATTCATTTTCAGGTTATACACCAAAAACAAACTCATAACTAGACTAGATATACTACAAGGACTACAAGTTTAACTTTTGAGCATAAACCTAAATTATGATTATTAATGACAAAACAATTAAAAAATCTTCATTCCTCTTTTTAAATTAGTCTTATATAGGTCATAGTTTTCACAATTACCTTAATGAATTTTATTCATAAAGTCCGCCGAGAGAAGGTTTATTAGTTATTGTTCCAGAGCCAAAAAAAAATTGAGAACCCCTGATTTTGGGTACAAAAGCCGAAAAAAATCGGGAGCCGCTGATTTAGGGTACTATAGCCGACAAAAAATTGGGAACCGCTGCTATAGTATATCCGTTAATGTGGTTTTATTTTCATTCTGTTTACTGTAGCAATAGAAAGCTTTTACATTACGTTACAATTTCCCGCTAACGCAAACGGTAATTGAGCTTCATAGCACATGCGCGAAAATTATAAAAAAAATAACGTCAATACAGCATTTGCAATACGTTAAGCAAAACCTTAATCTTAACGCAATTTCTCAAAAGCCGCTCATTTTAATGTGTACCGTTAGTTTGCGTTTCAGAAAACTTTTTTTTCTACTTTCATGTTGTTGTTTTTTATTTTCATTAAACTTTTCAAAATATGAATAATTTGTTGGAATCGGTAATATACAGTGGTATAAAAGAGGGCTAAATGAAGAAAGCACCCTTTGCTGAAAATGTCTGAGTTTCGACTAGAAAAAAAATTTCAGATCGACAAAATAGGTCAGTGTGGATTTTCTTTGATGTGGAAGCATATTTTTAAAAAATATACAATTTTACTTTGTCCACATTTAATTTTTTATCATATTCTTATATTTTACGTTTTTTTACGTGATTTGTGAATAATATTAGAATTAAAAGTAAGAAATGTACGTTTGCTTTTTAAAAAAATGTTTATCAACATGTATTGCGTTATGTTGTAATAGACTTAGTGTTAAGCAATAATATTAATTACTTAGATATCCTTTTACTCAGTAGCTCATTCAGTATCTATATAATCTAAAGTAAATATATTCTAAAACTGATCAGTCTTAGAATAGAACACGGTAATAGAATTTAATTTTTAAAAAAATGTTGCATGCTAAAAAGCAGAACTAATGAAGAGATGGTATACTATTTCGATTAAGAGAAACGTAAAAAATCGCCCTACTATTATTGTAGCCAATAATACTTAATTAATCTTAGTAATAGGTTCTAATTGAAACAAACTACTAGAAAGCAAATTTAATGGATAAACCGTACAAATTTGCTAAGGAAAAACGTAAAAAAGAAATCGATATATTATTATTGAACTACTTCTAAGGCATTGTAGAAGGAATCTAAAACAGTAAGGATTTAACTCATTATATTTTAATTTTATTGTAAAGGTAAGTATAAATGTTAAATAAACCTTATTTTAATTGCAATATATGTTGTATTCCTATGTTACTTTTGATAGATTGCACAGTGCAATGATTTTAAAAGAAGAAAGCTACAGTGTGAAAATATTAATTTCGTAATAAAGATATTATTTCTATACTGGTTCAACGATAACTAAAATCGAAAATAAATAAAGCCACCTAACGCAAAGGCTTTCAAATATTTGTGTTTTTTTTCACGTTTAACTTTGTTCATGTGTATACAATTTAAAGTGAACCTTTATCTTCACTTGGACTTAATTAATACGTATCAAAAATTTGAAAAAAAATTCTGTGAATGACTTGTACGGTCTACTGGGGAAAAAAATGATGGATTTTTAAAATGTTCCTGTATTTCCTTAACTAATGAAATATGCGGTCACCAATATTCTGTGCATTCTTCGAATAACTATGCACCCCTTAAAAATATTTATAACTGTAACGTTAGCAATGTGAAAACTTTGAAACGTTGAACTTTGCAATACATTTTAAAAGAGTAAATAATTATTAATAAAATATGTGCAGCTGGGTTATCTTTTTTATAACATAAAAATTTATAATTTTTGATTTATGTAAGGTTTACAAAAAAAGATTTTTTTTTAAAAAGACTTGTTTGTAAATAATATCTTTATCATGATCGATAATACTTCAGGACAATCCACTTATCACGATGCTTATCTCTCAGCCCAAGGAACCTCTGCTCCTTCTAACAACAATTTAAAAAAACGGTTAATTGATACAGTAGAGATAAATATAATGAAAGAATAATAATTCTCAGTGATTTACACTTTTAAAGTTGAATTTTTATACTTCATTTTATTAAAAATTATAAAATTAAGGTAGAATTGCGTGTACATATGTTAGTGATTTAAACTTTTTTTCCCATTTTTATAGAAACAAAATTCTCTAATCAATTCCGTATTTTCATATTATAGTTCTCTTATTCATAAAAACCGTTTTTGATATGTTTTTATTTAAATCTAACTTGTATTAATTCTGTCATATGATACAGAGAAGAAATCTGCATTTTCAATTTTTCGTATTTATTCTTCTATTACATGAAAAGGATCAACTATGCAGGTCATGCATTTTATACAACATGTTTCGAACTGCGACGTCATGTAATAAAGTTCAAGAAGTTTGATAATATAGTTTATCTTAACACCATATTAAGGTTAAATAAATTTGAACTATGCTCCAATGTGCTCCATAATTTCTAACTGCATTGCTGAAATATACTGACAATTTTTGTCAGTTTCATCATTTTTCATTTCAATCCTTTTCTTCTTTTTCAGTCATTCCGGATTAGAGGACATAAAGATGGCGAAAATGACAAAAGCACCGTTGTATAGTCGAATGGATGGAATTATTTATCCTTCCATGTTTTCCCCAGCATGTTTCAGAGAAGCGCTGAACTACAAGGCTCAACCTAATGACACCTTTATTGTTACTTATCCTAAATGCGGCACAACTTGGATGCAGCATATACTCATGTATATTTTCCGCAAGGGAGAAGAATTGGAATATATGGCGGAATTCATCAAATATTGCCCATTCATCGACGTGTGTGGACTTGAAGGCATTCAGAAAATGAAGAAGCCCGGATGTATTAAAACGCATCTACCTTACAACCATCTCTCATTGTCCCCTGAAGAAAAGTATATATTTGTTGCTCGGAATCCAAAAGATTGCTGTGTGTCCTTTTATCATCACGCGCGGAATCATCCAGGCTTCGGATACTGGGATGGCAATTTTAATGATTTTTTTGAGCTTTTTATGGATGGGGAATTGGAGTATAATGATTATTTTGATCATTTACTCTCTTGGTATCCCCATCGTAATGATTCGAACGTCTTTTATACAACGTATGAAGAGATGAAAAAAGATATTAGGGGCGTTGTAGCGTCTGTTTCGAAATTTTTGGGGCAAGAATACACTGAAGCAATTGAGAAAGACAACTCTGTTCTCAACAATATCATTCTGTTCAGTAGCTTTGAGTACATGCAAAAACACTACAGCAGGCCGAGCCTTACCGAAATGAAAGAGTTGAATACTGAAACTTACTCTGGAATTAAATACATAACTGAGTTCGTAGCCAGTCTGGATGTACCATCTAAAATTGTTAAAAGAAACAACATTAGAAAGGGAATAGTCGGAGATTGGAAAAACGTCTTAAATACTGAACAAAACCAAAGACTAACAGAGAAGTTTTTTGATAAAACAAAAGACACAGACATTAGTAATTGGTTCTCGCAAGCAATAATATAGAAAACAATCAGTAGTTAACATAAATTAGATTCGACACATTTATGTGAATTAAAATAATTGTAAATAGGTTGTATTACTGTTTCTGTGACAACCAAAGCCTTATCCGTAAATAATCAAACATCTCTTTGTTTATCTCTATTAGACGATCCTGTTTATCTGAAATACTTTTTTATTTGATTTGAAGATACTCTGATTTTATTCCTGAAATACAAAATATTCTTGATAAACACCAAAGTGATAATTTTGTACATTTTTAGTACCTTCACAAAATCACTTGACACTGAATGCTGAACTCATAGTAATATCTCACTAAATGTTTAGTCCAAACACAACCGGGACCATCCCTGTCATTTTCTAATTCAAAGGAAAAAAAAAATTAAAAATGGGACAGTCGTGTTGAAAATGGGACAATCATGTTCTTCATGAGATCTAATATAAATGACTCAAAAGTGTCACGTGCTAATTTCTGCGACAATCTGTCCTAAAGACAAACAAGGGATGATGCATGCAGAAAATCACCTCTTGTAAAACTCAATAAACAAGTTTTTCTTAAATGATATGTTATTAGTATTTGACTGAATATTTCAATGTTTTTTTACGCAAAAAAATATGCATATCTTGCCTGTAAAATATTTGGAAAAGTGAACATTTTTTTTAAGTAACTAAGACATAGGAAGATTTAGTGTAAAACTGAAATTACTTAAAATTTTTACATACTGCTGCAAATTTTATATATTGCAAACATTATTTTAAAAAAAATAAGTAATGTATTTACGGAATATAATTCACAGTTATAAATTGAAATTGTAAATATTAAAAATTTTATTTAATTTCTAATGTTAAATTTAGCCAGTACTTATAAAATTTACTGGCTGAAAGTGTATCATTGAAACTTTTCTGAGCTTTATTGAGCATCATTATAGTTCAACATTATCCAAAATTTATTAGGGCCTAGATAGCCTGACTGGTAGTGTGTTGGGTCCATGTCCCGAATTCTATCCCCGTGGGCTGAACGCTTCCCATGTACAAAATGGTGACTAGTGCAAGGTAAATCTGTCGGAGTGACTAAGTCCTGCAAGTTCCCATAACAAATCAATACCTCTGATCGTGCTCTGGTTTAGGTCAAAATTACGATTTGCTGGTGGATGGTGTATAAATGTGTCCTCCTATAAAACAGGATGTGACGTATGAATGTTGTCTCCGGATTATCCTCAAGGATGTTTCCCAGACAACCGCCAATAGCCCATTGTGCAGCTCCAGTTATACATCAATAAAAAAAGTACGAAGAACCCAAAATTTATTTAAGGGCATGATATTCGTAATTGTTCATAGGAGCAGAGGTTCTTCATTAGTTCAGAGCATAACTCGTGACCTCTATCGTGATTCTGCAATATATTCGCTTCTAAAACACCAGTTGGTTTTATCAAAGTTAATAAAGAGCCTCAATGCGTGATTGAAGTATGGCAAACTTCATGTTACTGTAATTGGGATAGAACTGCTGTCTTTCGTCTGGTCAACTGAAAGGGTAAATTGTATCCATACGATGAAAATAGTAACATGTATATATGCTTTTATTTATTTATTTTTTATTAATTTTATGCAATAAATCTTCGGGCTTCTATGGTGCATAAAAGATTTGCTTGTAATTCATCTCCAGGGGAAAAACAATATTTGACAGTTAACTCCCCGATTTCCTGTGATTTTCGCTATTCAAATGAAGAGGTTTTGAAACCCATTTCAACACACAATTCTACACGTTTATCTATAAATGAAACGTGGTTGTTGTTTCTGATGCCGCATGCTAATATCAACAAGTCTGCTTTTATAACCAAGCGAATTTAATGCAGAAGATGCATTTCTTGTTTCTCAGTGGCGCCATCTATTACCAAGAATGCAAGTTCAGCCACACATGCGTCACAACCCATTTTACAGGGTTCATTCATTCATCCACAGATCGTTATTTTGGCCTGAACCAGAGAATGATCAATCTACTATTCAATTCAGTACAGAGGTATTTATTTGTTATGGGAACTTGGAGGACTTTGTGACACGACAGATTTAAAGTACACTAGTCAACTTTTACTACACTGTGAAACTTTCGCCGGTCGGGATCAAACTCACGACCTCTTGGATATGAGCCCTATCAATCAGGCTATTCCAGCCTAATAAATGAAAGGTTTAGGTGGGGAGCAAATTCGCTGCCTCGTGTGCCTCCCCTGTAGCAACGGAATTTCTTAAATAGGTTTCGATAGAGCCTGTGATGTACATAAATATGCATCAGAAAATATATTGCAGCAGTCAATAAAACAAATCTACTAATTAACTTTTCAAAGCGCTCGATATAATGAAATTTCGGAAACCCTAGTTTCAAACTGTTTTCCATCTCTTCTCTTCATGCTACCAACCGATTTTAAGCAAGCTTTTTGGCAATATGTCTTTTAAAAACGGAGACACTGTGCCACGCGATTAAACCCTATATTCAGTTCCTTTAAAAACAGAACTACTGATCTAAACTTTTATGATAGATCTCGTTGCCTTCAGCCGAATCAAATCTAGAAAAGGTATCGCCGTTCCATCAGCGTGGAGGAAACTAGTTCGAATCCCCCCTCCCGTCACACTGGATGCATTCTTGTGATATATAGTGCAGCTTTGAGGAGAACTCGTTCAGAGTAAAAGTCTGGGACTGTCTGCTGCTATGGTAACAAGCGAGAGCACATGTCTAATGGAGTTGCAATGGAAGAATGAAGGTGTCGATTGATTTACTCACGCCGACCTATGCCAAAATTAAGACAAAACTGTTCTCCCCTGTTCGAAGTGACTTTTCCGTGTAACCATAGTGTCCGTCACGGCGCGAGACTGATGCCTAGAGGAGTTCTCTTGAAAGCCGCAGCATACGTACATCTCTAAATTAAGCTATACTTTATTGATACACATAGCTATGCTGGCTTGTGTGCTCAATAACAAAGTACTGCTTATAAATCTTTGTCAAATCGAAGATAGCTCGCAGAAATATCCAGAGTTACAGTGAGATTCGAACCCGCTACTGAGCGTTTGGCTAGCGATAAAGCTCGGCCAGAGAGACCCCGCTGTACTTTATAATGAGCTTACATACTTGCTTGTATACTTGTTACAATAAATTAACAAATAGTAATACTTTATTTACGTCACACTAGAGCAGCACATTTGGCGTCGGTCTGAGAAACATCCGTGTGGATGATCCAAATCCATGCCATCAAAATTTTGATCATCTGAAGGCTCCTACCCTTTAGTAGCCCGACTACTCGAACTGGAAGTCAAGCACTTTACGGTAGAACAGTTTAACGAAGACTGGTAATGCATATGCTCGGTCCCTTTGAAGGCTGATCAAAGTGGTCACCCACCCGCTTAATGGTGTTGTTGTTGCACGTCCCCATTGGCCACCAGTGCTAGACCAGGTCCATGACGTTATACACCCTCAAAAAATCCAACAACGTCAATGGATCATCTGCTAACTCCTGTTTGGTGAGCCCCATGCACGCGAGGATGTGGTGAGGCGAAGCCTGGCCTGAAGAACAGTTGGTACAAATTTCTAAGTTCTTGGATCCTTCCGAAAATTTCATTGATTTAAGGTGACCACTTCGAAAGTGGGCAAGAATAGTTTGTAGTGTTCCTGTCTTTTAAAACCTTGGGCCAGGGAGCCTCCAGGTCGAGAACACTGATACCATGGGTACTTAGTTCACTGCCCGTGGTGCTTGACATAGGCAATCTCCTGAGAATCGCGTCTTGCAATCAGTCCATTCTTAAACTAAATCAAATAAAGAAACCGAAAATATAAAGAAATCGAGTAGCAAATCTTATTAACCGCATAATCCTCAATATCCAAGGATACTAAAAATGTAAAAATCATGGATTTAATTTTTAAATTTCGATCGATCATAATCTATTACATGAAATATTTATATATTTTCGTAAGGAGGCACTTTATCCGAAGGAAGTTAATTTTTAATGCTCTGTTTTAAAAAATGGTTATTTTTAAAGCGGGCTATGATATACTTAACAATAAAAAACTTCATTAGCTTCAAAAAATATTAAGGGGGAAATATCGATATGTTTCTTTGCACCCAGTCTTAAAATCCTTCAGACTTGAATAAAAATAAAGAAATCAGATTTGAAAGGAAAAAAACACTAAATAGCCAATGAAAAATGAAAAAGGTGCACAAAAAGACAAACCGCGGTAATAGAAGAAAGCGACTTTGGCTGAAGGAGGCAAATCAAAGCAGGATGCATTCCCAAACGGTATGAAGTAATTTATTTCTGTTGACAGGACGCCATACCGCGGAAGAAACGTTTCCTCGCAAATTCTCTTTCTCCTTCATTACAAATTTAAAGTGTAGAAAAAGTGAGTTTAGACAAACCTAGAGTAAGCCGTGAAGTTTCAAATACTGAAAAGAAAAGTTTAAATTATACAAATGAAAATAAATGAGATGATAACTTAGGATTGCGCAACGGAGAAGTTCTCTTCTAATAATTTGTCTGCATTTTAATAATTTGAAGTATTTTTTTCAGCAATTGAAACTTCGTGACTTTCTCTAGGTTTGCCTGAACCAACTTTTTCTTTCTTTTAAATTAGTTATGAAGGAGGAAGAGAATTTAAGACGAAAATTTTCTTCCACGGTGTGGCATCCTTTTAAGTTTGTCACGAGTTGAATCAGTTATAGAAGGGTTAAATTCACGGTTAACAGCAAGTGAGCGGAGGAAGTTAAATTCTGATCCCTGGAAGATGTTGTTGACGTTTGAGTTCGAGATTAGTTAGATAGTTTGAGTTTCCTGTGCTGGCAACATCTTATTGTTTTTATATTCTTTTTATGTAAATAAAGTTAAGTTTTCAGTTTGTTCTACGTGACTTTCAGTCTGATTTGCTCTCAACAAAATCCAACATTTGGTGCCGAAATAACTCGGTAAGTCATACTGAACTTGTTATAATTACTTTCGTCAAAAATCTGAATTGGAATGGCTACCGGTAGTGAAAAACTTGTAATATTTAAACGCAAACGAACAACGCTACGTACCGCCATTACGAAACTAACGACGAAATTGAACGATGCTGCTAGTACACAAACTGAAAAGGAATACAACATTGAGCGTTTACAAGATAAAATAAAAGAATTAACTTTGGCAGACGATGAAATACATAATTGGTGGGGAGGCTGGTGGGAACGCCTAATCGGAGTTGTCAAGCGATGTTTACGAAAGGTACTCGGACGAGCACTTCTTGACGAGGAAGGTCTGTCCACGGCCCTCATTGGAATAGAAGCCGCTCTGAACAGCCGACCATTGATATACGAAGATGACAGTTCCACAGCCTTAACACCAAGCCATTTCTTGACAGGGCGAAAACTAACGGCCATTCCATCCAGCCCAAATAACAACACAAAGTTAAGAAAAATCTACAAGCAACAGCAGGACTTACTCGACTGCTTTTGGAAAAAATGGTCTAAGGAATATTTGCTTCAATTGCGGTCATTTCATCAAGTTCGTAATCAGGACAATATCATTAACATCCGAATTGGCGATATTGTACTTCTACAAGAAGATGTCCGACCACGTCACATGTGGAAGAAAGCTAGAGTGGGGAACTTGCATGAAGGACGAGACGGAAAAATAAGATCCTGTGAGCTGAGAGTTAATGGTCACAATATAACCCGTCCGGTAGCTCTGGTCATCCCCCTCGAGGTCGACCAGGGTGGGGAGGATGTTGAGGTTTGAGTTCGAGATTAGTTAGATAGTTTGAGTTTCCTGTGCTGGCAACATCTTATTGTTTTTATATTCTTTTTATGTAAATAAAGTTAAGTTTTCAGTTTGTTCTACGTGACTTTCAGTCTGATTTGCTCTCAACAAAATCCAACAAATGTGATATCTTTAACTTTGGCATAATGAGAGATTACTATTGTGTTTTTTTTTTTTATTGAAAATTACTTAATGTTGATGAATGTATGAAAGTATAAAAATTTCTTACAGAAAAAAAATTATTACAGAATTAAAATTTGAAACAATTTCTATGAAAATAATTATTGATAAAACTTAGACCAAAAAAAATGTTTAAGAACTTTTTATTAAATATTTCATAACTACTGTTGCAAATAACCATTAAAAAATCAGTGATAAAAATGATTTCAAAAAAATCTATAGTTTTCTTAGAATTATATAATTGCGAATTACCATTTTAAAATCATTACCATAGCTTAGAAAAAGTAACTAATATTTATTACCCTTAAATAACCAATATCATAATTTAGGCGATAATGTATTTTAGAGAATTATAATTACTAAAAAGTCGATGCCCTAAGTTGGACCGAGTTGTCATGACTTATGAAACTCTATAATTACCATTTGAAAAAACCTGTGTTATAACATGTACAACTACTACAACTTCAACTAAATCTTCTTTTTAATTGTCTAAAGCATTTTAAGTAAATTTTCGTTTCCTTAAGATTCATTTGCATTTATTTCTTTTTATCCGTTATAAGCCATTAAAATATTCTCGCTAACAAAGTTTATCTTACTGTTAAAGTAAAGTAGGTACTTTCTTTTTAAAAATGGTAATTTTAATAAAGGCGATTATCTTTATAAAAAAAAAGTTATCAGGACATCTAAGTATCCTATTAATTGCGTAGAAAAAATATTTAGGAAGAAAATACAGATTGAAAAATATCACAAACTGCATTAAATATAATGAAAACCTTTTTCTTCTTAAGCAAGATGATAGTTTAAAAGAAAACATAAAACATTACCCATAAAAATGCGAGGTAATCTTAAGAAAAAAATTTTTAAAAATATCATTTAAGTAAAAGCGTTAAATATCTAGCTCTTGAATTAAATTTCTTTTTAAGAACACAGATTTCGTTATTTTTATAAAATTTAAGTCTTATGTTTAATGAAAAGAAATGATAATTTTCATCACATGTAAGTTTTACATAAGCGTTCTTAAACTTTTTGCATGACAAATAAATTAAACGAATCTACGTGTATCCGTTTTTTTATTTTTAAAAAAATAAAATAGTTTTTTTTTTCAAAAAAGGCATTTTAATTATAAATAATGAACAAAATTTATCAATTTTATATTGAATTGATGTTCCAAATTTTAGTGAATGAATTTATTTAGAAAATTTTTTTGAAAGCGGTGAAATAATTCTGCAATTATTAAATAATTTTAATTTATACTATAAAAACATGCCTATTTTTTTCAGTTATAAGTTCGATTTTTAGTGCAACTTCCTTAACACGCTTTCGTATGAGTAAGCATTGAATATTACAATCAAAATTATGATTTAGTATGATTTTTTTGCGATAATGTCAAAATAAATTCTGCTTATAAGGATAAGACAATTTAAACTAATATTGTCATTCAGCACAGAGTTCCTGTTAAAAATTGAGAGATCTGGCTAGTCGGAAAACGCACTGTAAAATATTCCGGATCAAATTACAGTAAAATGTGTAGCAGTTTAGGCTAAATGTATAACCCATTAACCGTATAACCCATTTTTAACGTAAAATTTTACGAATCAAAAACTCTTATATACCTCAATTTTTGTTTTAATATTTACTGTTACATCACTGTAATTAAATCATTAATCATGTAATGTAATTAATCATTATAATTAAATAAATTTTATTATAAAATCGTTGTAATTAAATAAATTTTACTGTAAAATCATAGTAATTAAATAAATTTTACTGTAAAATCACAGTAATTAAATAAATTTTGCTGTAAAATTACTGTAATTAGATGAACTTCATTGCATAAAATTGTACGTTAAAATGGATTTTACGGATGCTGAACTCATGGTGCCAGTACTATATACCGTAATTTGATCCGAAATTTTTTACAGTGTGATCTAAATTTTTATTGCAAGATTCCATTGTGACAGACACGAAATCGAGCTGATAAAAACATAGTAAAACTAACTATAACTTTCTTCTTGAATTTATCACTGCTTTTTTCCCCCTTTTGTCTTGAAACTCCTAAATTAAAACATTACATAAGTCTTATAAAATAATTCACTACCAAAGCGAGGGAAATATATATGAAATATGTATTTTTATACACTTAAATCACCAGACCGAAATTATTATTGTCTTCAAAATTGTTTGGTAAAAAAATGAAAACAGACAAGATTATGGAGCAATGATAAATAAACCTGCTACTTAAACGTACCGAAAAGTATTTAAGCGGTTAAATTTAAACTATAAATGTTTTACAAAATCAATGCATATAGTTAAAATATTTTTTCATGTAGTTAAATTTAAAGTTTTTTATTATAACGATAAAGGTTTTTTATGATAAATTGTATTTACATTCTTTTAATATAAGTAGCTTCTCCTGTTTAAATAATTTTAAGACCGGGTCTTAAAAAGACAAGAGATTTAATACCACAATAAATTGTCTATACTCCCCAACAGAAAAAAGTATTAGGATTTTTTTTGTAGTACTTATTCTTGCATTTATATTACAACTTAATTTTTTTACGTGCTTGAAAAGTAACTTATAAGGGGTTTTTTTATTAATGTCAAATACAAAAGCCTTATGATCATTTTACTTTATTAGTATAAAAGATATCTAATACTTATTTTTTTAACTTTTTCAAATTACTCTCTTTAAAATAATGTTTGATTTTTTTTTTTCTCAGAAGAATAAAACCGTGTTTTTACAGAGCTAAATGTATAAGATTAAATTAATTTTATACTTTGGACAAGGAAACATATTTCAAGCAAATAAACATATTAAGGTGATACTTTCGTTAAAGAATTTTTTTTTTCCATCCATAAAATATAAATTCAGAGACAAATTATTAGACAATAGTTTTATGCCTTTCGCAAAAAAATATTTTTTTACAAAAGCTTTTAAAAATATATATGGGTAAAAGTTAGACACTCTTCAGAGTTTCTTTTTATTTTATAATATGGTAATGGGAAATAAACAAACTAACAATTATAAGAAAAAAATGGATCTTTCACAGAAAGCTGATTTTACTTCATTCTTAATTACCCACAGTTTCTTTTTTAACAATAATTCTCTTAGATAATGAAAATACATTTTCCATTTGATTAATCGGTACATAATTAATGCGGAAAAGTTTTATTACTGACAAATAAACGAAAATACTTCTGTCGAAATAATTTCATTCTTTCTTGAGCACTAATTTTATTACACTTAATGATTCGAAACTAATTCTGTTATTGTAAAAACAATTCGGTTGATTATTAAACTATTCAAACAATATTTACACAATACTTTTGGAAACATTGTTTATGAGCCGCCTTTACTTTTATTATTTGGGGTAGACTTTTCTTTTCCGCCTTAAGCAAATTAAGTAACTAATTAAGCAAATGTGTATTTTTTTAACATTATCACTATAATAATAAAGACATATATTTACTTTATATTGATAAAACAGAAGAGTATTAAACGCTTGATATCAATATGAAAGAGTGTGATTCTTAATACGAGGGTTGCTATTTATATTTCTGGCCTTGGCAACAGTAAGTGTTGCTAGGCGACCGCAGACGATTTTAATCACGACGATATTTTTAAACATAAATTCAGCAGACGATTTACCATTATAGCTTCATTTGTGTTGTTGACAGTAAATTGAAAAGTTCTTCTCTTTCAAAAAATAGAATTGAATCGTGAACATTTTCGTGCCATTATTTTTCGTAACTTTCGACGTGGATTGTCAAGACAAGAGTGCTTCGATGAACTTAATTCTTTATTCAGCGATAAAGCGCTATCCTACAGCACTGTAAAAAATTGGTATAACGAATTTAATCGTGGTCGATGTTCGATACAGGACGAATCCCGTGCAGGTCGTACAAAATCCGTTGTTATGCCAGAAAAGATCGATTCTGTGCGTGAACTGATAAAGCAAGATCGTCATGTGACATACCGTGAGATAGAGGCGTCTTTGGACATTAGTATGACTAGCATCAATAAAATATTGCATGAACATTTGAGCGTTAAAAAAAATTTTCGCGTTGGATCCCGCATAATCTGACAAACGCTCAAAAAAAGGCTCGTGTCGATTGGTGCAAGGAAATGTTGGAAAAATACGCTCAAGGTACATCAAAGGCTGTGTATAACATGTACACAGGTGACGAATCATGGATCTATGCATATGAGCCGGAAACAAAACAGCAATCAACTGTATGGGTCTTCCAAGACGAGGCAAAACCAACAAAAGTTGTTCGAGGAAGAAGCACATCGAAACAAATGATTGCCTGTTTCTTCGGCATTAACGGTCATGTGGCAACAGTGGCGTTAGAGCAATGCAGGACGGTCAATTCTGAATGGTACACGACCATTTGTTTGCCAGAAGTCATCGGAGAAATTCGAAAAAAGCAGAAGAACAGGCGAATCATTCTTCATCATGACAATGCGAGCTCTCACACATCGACTCAAACAAAGGCATTTCTGACGGAGCGAAAGATCGAACTGATGGGTCATCCACCGTACAGCCCTGATTTGGCACCCAATGACTTCTTCTTATTCCCACACATCAAAAATAAATTACGTGGACAACGATTTTCGACCCCCAAAGAAGCGGTTGATGCATTCAAAACGCATGTTTTGGAGTTACCTCAATCGGACTGGAAAAAGTGCTTTGAAAATTGGTTCAAACGCATGCAAAAGTATATTGATCATCATGGAGAATATTTTAAAAAACAATAAAACCAATTTCGATCCTACATATTTGTTTTTTCATTATTAGGCCAGAAATATAAATAGCAACCCTCGTATTAAGGAGGAAAAAGTTGAATTCTTGATATCCATAAAGAAGAGAAAATTTTATTCTGGATATCAATAAGGAAGGAGAGTTGGATTCTTGGTATCAGTTAGGGGGAAAGAGTTGGATTCTTGATATCCATAAAGAAGAAAGAATTTTATTATTGATATCAATGAAGAATGAGAATTGATACCGGATTAGGAGAAAAAATTGGATTCTTGATAACCATAGAAAAGAAAGAATTCGATAATATCGATACAGGAAGAAAATTATTCAAGGTATCAATAAGAAAGAAAAACCTTCTTGATATCTATATCAATTTTATTTTACAGACATTAGAAATATACAGTATCATACTTTATCAAAAAGTTTTTTAATAAAGAATAAGAACAAATATTTTTGAGCGAAATCTATTTTAAAATGTTGCAATATCTGAATAATTTCTAATTTCAGATCAGATTTTTCATTAATATATGATGTAATCTAACTATTATTTGATAATATCTCATATTGTGAGCCAAGAAAATAACTACAATTCAGATTAACTATTCTCAAGATTGGATTTTCACGTATTGAGAGTATACAACTAGCACACATTGCAATTTAAACATTATTCAACCCTTTCTTAATAATAATAAATCATACTTAAAAATTATTTTTTACAAATTTTAGATTGCGTACATAATTGTATTCAAAAGGTTTAGATTCGCTTGGAAAATACCATGGCGAACCGTTAAAAAAATGAAATTAACATTGTGAACAATAATAAAAGTATTCAGAAAAAGTACGTTCTTGCGTATAATTATTAATATAATTATAATTATTAATCTTACTTTATTAGTAAATTAATATTTATTATTATTATCATAATTAGTTATTATAATTGTTATAATTAATTATGATAATTGTTATAACAATTATTATAATTGTTATAATTAATTATGATAATTATTATAATTGTTATAGTTAATTATGATGATTAATTATTATAATTGTTATAATTAATTATGATGGTTAATTATTATATTTAGCTATTATAATAATAATTTATTATAATTGTTATAGTTAATTATGATTATTAATTATTATAATTGTTATAATTAATTATGATGATTAATTATTATATTTAGTTATTATAATAATAATTTATTATAATTAGTTATTGTAATAATAATTTATTAATTAGCATATTTGAGGTGAACTCTTTGAATCATTAATATAGGTCTTTAGTAAGTAAAAAGCCGATCATTAAAACAAAAATCGTTCAGAGTGATGTTTTAAAAAAACCAGTTATACGTATTTTATAAGCAATGGAAAATGAGAGAATCATTTTTTATAAAGAAATATGTCAGTATTTTTTGCATATTTACTTTCTTGTTTGTTAACAATAGCATTTAGATTATTTTATATGTACTGATGCTATCCAAAAAAAAAACTATGTAATTAATGTTATTAATCTACAATAATTTCGAAAATTTAGAACCAGAATAGAAGCTTTATGTTCATAAATTACTAAATGAGTTTCGAAACGTCAATACCGTACCATACCGTACAATTTCATACACATCATATGTAACTGATGAATTGGTTACTGGATAAAAGCTATTAATCAACGTAAATGGCCGCTCTTAGACTAAACTTTTATGAAGTTATGGAACGAATAATTAATTCCATTGAAACCAATTTCGTATTCACACTAGAAATTAGATATTTTATTCCATTATAACATCTAAACAGTTTTGTTAGAATCCATTAATGCGTTCAATTATTCTTCATTCAGATGCTTTCATTTGTTCCAATTATTATTGTAAACGTAAAATTGGACAGGAGATTAATAGCGTTGTTTACTAAAGCAAATAGGGTCCATTAATTAGATTAAGAAAATGACGCATTTCTATATTGAATGAAAATATTAATTGTGAAATAAATTAAATATTTGTAGTATTTCAGCTTTTTTTTTATTTATCCGTGGTTTTATATTTTACTTCAATCATACTTGTAATTTAACTGACAAAATTTGACTTATGAAATATGCTGGAATTAGATTTTTTTTATTATTAAATTGAAAATCGATTTCAAAATTTAAAAAAATGCTACATTATAAGCGCTTTTTTCGAAAAAAATTATACCGAAAATTGAGAAATAAATAAATGCCTTTTAAGACGAGCTTGAATAGAAAAGATAGTTTTGTATCTAATAATTTACAAAATTTTTCTTTGGTTCAACTTTTCTCCCAAAAAAAATCTTTTTTTTTTAATTTTGAAATATATAGAGCTACTTTGCCATATAAATTTGATTTAGAGGGTTTTAAATATATTTTTAATGCTCAAACGCATATAAAAGCTCACTTATGAAATTAAGTAGATAATATGGTATTTTATAATATTTAGTGAGTACGTGACAGTTATGAAATAACTGTTTTCGTAAATGCTTATATGTCTGATTAAACCTTGCACTTATATCAGTTTACTTTTTTACTTTAATAATTGAAAAGACATGCATATTGAAAAGATACATTGTTCAAGCTCATAAAAATAAGCTTAAATCTACAATGATTCGTTGACTATATCTCTTTTCAACGAGATAAAAATATCTTGCCAAATCTAAAAAAAATATTTCATTTTTCATAATGGTCGTTAAACAGCCGATCCAATTTTGAGCTTATGACTACCAATGTTCCAACTCCTTAGCCTTGTAATTTTGAATTGACTCCAGAAGACAAAAGTACTCTTGAATCAAGTATTGAACCTAACCCGCATATGGAAAACCACGAACATCTTACGGTTAGCCTGATGGCAAGGGGACTCTAACCTATAATCCGTCTACCACTGAAGATATTTTACGTCAGTACTGTGGTCGATGAGAGCTGGATGCGAAATTTGTTTCGACAAGCCATCGTTGGGATTCGAATCCGGTTCACCTAATTGGAACGCTCTATCCCCTGAGCCACCACGACTCATACATACACTAATTCTTAAAATAAAATGTGTAAGTAAATCAGACAAGCGAGTTAACAGAGAGAATATTAAGTATTCAAACTAGGCTTAACAGAACCGGAGCGAATATAAATTTAATATTATAAAATTAAATAATACAGTTTACAGAGACTTGAAGATTAATATATAAATATCCTTAATACACATCTAAAAACATACGTACGGTACGCCAAAAAGAAACTGACCACCCTGAATAACTTTTGATTTAATGATAGGATCATCACGTTCTAGGACTCAAACTTAATGGTTCGAGGGAGTGACCTTGAATATGCTATATAATTTGTGCAAAGTTACGAAATCAGACACAAAAACGTACTTTCTCTTAATAGATATAGCTTTTTTTCCGGCGGATTCGGAATTTTCAAACGCAAAATATAAGTGATATCTGGGTAATATAGTCTCCATAATTCGGACCGGAGAGTGGTTCAAAGTTTGGACCCCTTAGTGTTAATTTTACTTTTTGCATATTTAGACATCTGGAGAACTGTTTAAGAAAATTATTGCACACAATAATAAAATTTGTTCAAAGATAATTCTAACGCAAAAAATAAATTTTAGTAAATATTAATTATTTTTGTATTTTATTTAAATAATAGCCGAAAATTTTTGAATTGTAAGGCACATAATTTTTTACATCATTTTAAAGTATCTGAAAGAAGTATCTGAGTATTTTAAAGTATCTGAGTGAAATCGATCGAATAGTTTCTGAGAAATCGAATTTTAAATACACGACTTTTTTAAAATATGATTTCCTAGGAATTATTCAACCGATTTCGATCAAATTTTGTATTTTACTATGTAAAATACTTAAGAATGAAGCAAAACATTGTGTTCACAAACAATTCAAAATTTTTATCGCCTATTATAAAATTTAATAATAAATATTTGCTGAAATTTATTTTTTGCGTGGAATTATCTTTGGGTGAACGAATTTTACAATTGTGCGCAAAAATTTCTTAATTTAATTAAAATGTTCTCGAGATAGGGCAAAATAAGAAAAAAGTTAAAGTTAACATTAAGGGGTTCAAACTTTGGTCCGCTCTCCTGATCAAGCAATGGGAACCATATTTCCCAGATTGCGGCTGCCCCTTTATTTTGGGCTCAGGAATCCGAATCCGTCGAAAAAAAGGTATGTTTATTCAGATAAAGTACGTTTTTGTGTCTGATTTCGTTACTTAAAATATCGTCTGAACTAATTATTTAGCATATTTAAGGGTCCCCCTCTCAAACCTTTAAGATTGAATCCTAGAAAGTGAAGATCTAAAGTTATTCATTTTGCTCTGTTTTTTTGGGGGGTGGGTACCTACTTTTAACGGAGAACTTTAATTTTTGCGGATGAAAAGCAACATTGAAGATAGTATCGATTGTAAACAATTGCATCGAAATCAAAACGCGCCAACATGGGAGTTTTCGGATGGGAAAATATTTAACGTATGGTGTGAAGGCGATTGATCTTAGGGTAAACTTTTTGCGTATTTGATACTTTCGGCTTTCGAACACCCTTTAAATTTTGTAGGAAAGTTAGATTTGGTGCTTACTTGAAAAAACTTTTTCTTCATTCAATTTTTAGTGTTGCTTAACATCAAATTCGAAGATATATTGGACCACAATTTTCACAATATTATGACCTTCATATCGTTTCGCTTTTTCTTTTTTTTCCTTTTTTTTTTTTTTTTTTTACTATATTACTACATAACTCCGTTTTTAGATCTATTACAAATCTTCCTACTGCATTAGCGCTTATTGTTTATACAAAAAAAAATTTTAACCGGTTTTTTTTTAACAGTTACTTTTTCTGTTGACGTCATTACTTCCTCTATTTACTTTTCTTTTCTATTTTGTATTTATTTTAGTAAATTGTGCTTGAAATTTAAGCTATTTGTGTTTACCTTTTATCTTTATATTCACTCCAACGTCATCCCTTTCATTTGCTTTCGTCCTATCATAAACATGAGTCTGAATCCAGTATGTTTTTGTAGCATATGTTCGATAAATCTCCTGGAGAGAAAAAATCGCTAAAATCCTTTAAACGGGCAATCTACAGTAAGTGTCTTTTCAGCGAAAACTACTTTTCAAAAACACTCCTGCATTTCGATGCATTCTATCCGTGCAAATAGTTCTCACTTTCGAACATTTTTGTCCACTGATAAATTGCAAGGCGTAAAGAGAGACCATATTTGGAGACATTGACATGATTTGCCTCTAAAAGGTTTTTCCTGCATGATTTTCTGTGTTTTCCGGAAATTCTTTTCTGGATAATATATTGGTTAAGGCATTTAGATTTTTTTTTCTCATTTCCCCGCCCGTTTTAAACAGGAATTGTTGAAGAAAATACGGGCATGTGAATTTTCAGAAATTCAAACTTGTGAAAGTGAAAATTCATTCTTTTAAATAATTTTTAGCTTTGAGATCAGCGGATAGAGCACTCGCCTCTCAATGAGGGTTCCCGGGTTCAAATCCCAGCGATGGCTGGTCAATGTGAATTCTGAACCCACCTCGCACCAACCACAGTGTTAACGTAAAATATCCTTCAAGTGGTAGACGAGAGTGTCCTTGCTGCCTGGCTAACCGTGGGAGGTTTTCTTGGTTTTCCTCTCCGTGTAATGCAAATGCGGATTCGTTTCATCAAAAGGTCTTCCAATGCTAGTTTCTCCTAGTGCTTGATCTTGGAGTTCCAGTATCTTTTGGATTGGATTCAAAATTACAAGGCTACAGAGTTGTACATTGATAGTTCTAAGCTCAGAATTGGGTGGGCTGATAATTGAGTCGGCAAACGGATAATTTTTGAGCTATTTTCATTGGTTTCGGAAAGCTTCAAGTGATACAAATAATTGTCTTCAAGTGATATTAAGAAAAGGTTACAGCCAAGGTAGAAAATACTGAAAATGGTGTACATGGCGTTTTTAGGCAAAGAATGAAATACGGAAATCATTCTATCTTTCGCCCAGGCATCATGTTCCGTGGCATATGCGTAGTATCACGGTTTTGCTCATGTGAATCACAGAAAGAAAATAACACATTTTTTTCACCATTTTCATTTTTTTTAAATAAAATATTAATAATTTGACGACAAAATGAAAATAATCTGTATTCAATCAGTAATTTTTTTTTTAATGAAACGCAAACTTTACTCGGCCGGGATAGCCTGATCGGAAGGGCGCAGGGCCCATATATGAGAGTTCGTGGGTTCGAACCCCGCCGGCCGATGACTCCCCGTGTAGACTGATGCACGTTAAATCTGTTGAGTCGCAAAAGTCCTCCATGTTCCCCCCATAACAAATCAATACCTCTGGAGGTACTGGATTGGAGATCGATCGTTCTTTGATTCAGGTCAAAATTACAATCTGTGGATGAATGAATGGATGTATGAATGGGTCTGCCCTATAAGCGGGTGCGACGCATGGTGTGTCAGAAGTCGAATTCTTGGCCATAGATGGCGCCACTGAAAAGAAGAAACGCACACTCTGCCTTAAATTTGCTGGGTTTCACCAAGCAGGCTTGCTAGTGTGGCAAGTCGCATTAGAAACAACAATAACAAACTTTACTTTAACGTGCTTATTTCGAAATAATCAATAATATCCGATTAGGTCTTGGACTATGGGTAGTCACACGATTGACACTCGTTATTCAGATATCAGTAGGACAGATTCGTAGAACACTCCTTCAGGGTCATCATATTAGGTGGATCAGTTGCTCCTACAATAAGGACAGATAGTACAGAGAATAAAAGAACAGCCATGCCTCGCCTGGGACAGAGAGCCCATGACCTTTCTGATGTAAGGTCAGTTCCCTGACCACTACACCGTCCTGTCGGCCAGATACAAGAAGTTTATTTGCAATTGACACTTAAAACATTTTTAAAAAGTAATACGTCGATTCCCACAAAAATTTCAAATTGCATTACTTTTTGTTTATGAAGATATATTATTTTTTATGGTTTATAAACCAGAAAGAAAGAACGAAAAAGTTGTCGTGTGACGCTTTTTTAAAAGACCTATAAGAATTTATTTTACGTATTCAATGGTGAATGCATCAAAAGTCAAAGATAAAATTTTTAATGTAAACTAATACGAAAAAAAATTATGCAAAATTAAAAAGGAACATCGATTTCCTAAAACATTGTGTATTGGTAAATAATTTAAAGGAAAATAACAAAGCAAAAAATGAAATATGGAATTATTTTTTTAAATTATTTCATATTAACTTTTCGAAAAATTTTGACTTTAAAAGATTTATTATTTAAAAAAAATCGTGAACTTTCAAGCTAGCAAACTGCCCAAACAATTTTCGAGAGTTTTTTTTGAAATGACACTAATTATACGGGACTAGCAAGAAATATTTCTTCACGTAAAAATACCAAAAATAATAATAAACTTTAAAAAAATAACGTTTTAAAAATTTCAAGATCTTATAAATAAATTATATAGATTCTCGTATGATAATGAATTGTAATAACATCTTCTCACCACTTGATTAGGATTTCTAAAAACGAGAACAAAATACTTAAACACGAATTAAGTGTGTCTTTTCTTTTTTTTTTTTAATTTTGTTGTTTGACTCAACATTGTTGATAAAAATAAGGCCAAGATATTTATTGTAGACATGAAATTCATATAATTAGATTTTCAATGAATCGCACAAAAAAAAAAGACTTTGTCTAGCATCGATAAAAATAAAAACATCAATCAAAAAAAAAATAATAAACATGCATGTTATGTTGTAATTTTTAAGTATGAGATTAAAAAAATTAAATGAAAGACAAAGTACTTTTTGTACTAACCTGTCATCGTACCAAAATACATAATTTATAAATCTGGCAAATACTTTTCGGTGTGCGAACTCACTATCTTTTTTGGGAGATTTTTCTCTTGGTTGTAATTGGTCGCAATTATTATGTAAGTTTTCATTTCTTTTAAAATTTGTTACCTGAACTAAAAAAAAAAGGCCAGAATCAAGTTGTTGTTTTTTTTATGACTATTATTTGTTTTTAAAAAATGCCAAATAGGAGAGCGGGTTGTTAAATGTCGTTGGATGGAAAAATTGCTTCCGGTACTCATCATACATTTCTTATTGACTTTATTTTCAACGGTAGGGGGCAGTATTTGCAAAAGGTTGCTTTAACTTCCGATAGAAAATTCCCTAGTATTGCTTCTTTTTTTCCCCTATTTTTTTAATACCATCTTTTGACTTATTTTTGAATATAATTGTTTTCGAAGGCGAAAAATTCGTTTGCAAGTGGCGACTGTAGTTCCGTTTTTGAGTGAAATATGCATCGAAATACTAATTTATCTAAAATTAAGATGTTTTAACTCCCAAAAAACCCATAATGGAGTAATGTAATAAAGAGTAAAAGAAATAGTCACATTCTTTTATGACGTCAGAGTAGGACAGCAAGACTTCTAGTAGGATTTGCTTGTTTTTTTAAGATGGATGGTGAATCTGTAGTTTCTGTTTGCAGTCTTTTTTAAACTATAGAGAATGTTTTAAACGTTTTCTTTTATTTAAAATTTTACATTAATTCTCATAACAAGTACTTTTTTATATCTCTTTTTATATAATACCAGATTCCGCGTTAAGCATTCTCCTCCTCGCCAAATGCGATAAAATCGTAAATTCGGCACAAAAAATTGTGTAATGGCGAAAGAATTGGCCAATACTTTTTCTAACTCGATCCTGAAAAAGAAGTCAAAAGGAATTTCTCTGAACAAATCCTTTTTTTTAAAAAAATAATTCTATTGCAATAATTTCCGTTAGAAACGTCGCATAACCAATTAGAATTATATTAAGTCCTGATAATGTAAGCATTATGCAACTACAGAGATTATGTAAACATGATACAAACTACCGTAAACTACCGATGATTACGTTCGTTGCTGGATCACGCGATATCAAGTGACAAAATTCTTTCTTGTAGTTTGTGTCACTAAAACAGATTAAGTGGCAGCAAGATGCATATTATCATCCAACTATTTTTGCAAAAAATATGTTTTCACGTGACAATAACATAAAGTTGCTTCATTTTTATCCTTACATTAATGCTCTAGTCTAAGAAGTGATCAAAAATTAACCCCAACCTCTGGTACCTTGAAATTTGGATAATACTTATGATATTTGGCTAATTTACTGACAAATAATTTGAAGTCCTTAACACGGGCCCTGGAATACCTAGGCAATTTATTGGTTGCCTTAAGTTTTTAGGAAGCATGAATTATGAACATTTTTATGTACTTCATTACATAGAAATTGTATATTATGTCTAGGCATTATATAAAATGACAAATGTTCTTTAAGGATAGTAAGAAAAAAAAGGGGGCCAAATAAGGTAATAAAGACGGTCACACATTAGGTTTAACAAATGTAGACTAATCACAAAAATAAATTTTTTTAAAAATTACGAAAAATTTTCATAACGAGGCCTGTAATAAATGTTCAAGACAATGTGATAACATGGAAAGACATTCCCTAGAATAACAAGGCATTTAATAAAACATTTGATAATAAAAAATAATTGTTATTCCATAGAATGCCTTAGCATAATATGCAATGCCTATGGAAAAGACATAAAACTTCTCCTACATTGCCTAAAAACTACAAGCATTCTATAAATGACATAGATATTCTATAGAATATAGGTGTTTCAGATAGTGAAAATAGTATGAAGAACTGGGTGAATGAAGGTTTTAACTGGCATTTTAATGAGATTGAGTAAATTAATTTAAAGTTCATACGTCCACAATATAAAATAAAGATTATACCTTGCATACTTGATTTTCTTTCTTATCTATAAGCTTTCAAACGGCGAAATTTATAAACCCCTAACATCATTTAAATTAATCTCTTTCTTGGCGTTTTGATTTTGCTAGAATAGATTTGTGTAAAGTTGTTCATCGAGGGTTTCTTGCCAAAAGCACTTGAGACATTCTTCCACTCCAAAAACATTCAATGATTGTCAACTTAGTGCCGACATCCAATGAGATTTAAAAACTTCGTTGAATAAATTGATGTTGCATAATTAAATATGATAAAAACAAGATCTTTCCCCAAGAAATTTTAACTTTTCTCAAAAATGTCGCTTCGGACCTATAACCACAAAGCAATTCATATATATAAAGCATTAAATGCTGACAGGTAAATATAATAATAATACCTCACTAGATGGAAAATAAAAATTCCTCCATACCGAAATAATCCTTTAAAAACCCGATATAAAAAAAAAAGTTGTGATAGTTCGAAAAACAAAGATAAGCCATTTTTTCAAAACTATAACGGTACCGTTTCATTTTGCGAACGCACTATCCTCACATTCCAGGCAAAAGATATTTTTTCAAACGATTTCTTTTGTTTCCGATTCATCGCTCAATTCTTTGCACTGAGGCGAATTTCCTTTTTATCACAGTTTTCGTGGAACTTTTTCAAAGAACAAAATGGCTCAAGTAAGAAAATCTTCTCTTCCCCATGTTATGTAAGCACTCTTGTCGGAAATGATTTCCTTCAAAGTATTTTCACCTTTTGAAAATATTTTCACTTTTAAAAGAATTTCCGTCTTAGAAAATATTGAGCTTTTGATGTATCATGTAACACCAGGGGGGAAAAAATGTTGTTTGAAATATCTGACTCTGAAGTGTTTTTTTTTTTTTATCATTATTATATCTTACTTGGAAATCACGAATTTTCATTCTTCAGTGGCTCTTTGCTTTCGGCGAAGGTCATATAAAAAATAGTTCTGTTGAAAAAACTTATTTTTGATTTAAAAATAATTCAATAACAAACGCTTCATTAACTTGTTTCCATGAATTTTATATATCTTCAGTAACCTTTATCAACCCTCTACCTGGGTTGAGTTTTTACAGGAAAAACTAGACTTTACAGGACATAACAAAACCAGGTTTTAGCTATAAAAATCATTGGGAAAATTGCAAGAAACTAGTAAATTTTGTTAGTCTCTGTTCATTTCCTGGCAGGTAGTGTTTTACTATTTTTAACTTATAACTATATATTTATTTTTAGTAATATAAGTTACAAGTAATATAAGTTACTTCGTAGTTATGCATATTATATGCAACTTATAATGGTCCGATTAATATATTCAAAAGCCTTTTATAGGTACTAAAATAAGCTGTTTAGGTTTAAATATATACTTATATTTGTGAAGAAAAAAAACATACAACAGGGCAAATATAAATAACTCTTAATTAATTTCTTGTATTCTTTACTACTTGCTTCAACATTTGTTTTTAAATGTAAAATTACAATTGAATTATAACTAACACTTAATAGATTAATACACAAATGTTTTAATTTAGCAGGCCAAAAGTTAAATAATTCCTTTATTCATTAGTATGTGGTAAACGTTATGAAAAGGTATCTATGGAAAAATATTTTAGAGCATTGGTACTTAAAATGTACTTTAAATATTCGAAGCCTTAAATTTAGATTTCTTTTTCTTAGATTTATAGAAGTGGCAGAAATAGTAATTTTTTAAGGTAATAAAAACCTTGGGAAGAACATTCTTTAAAAAGATTGTAAATTAGTGAAAAAAATAAGTTTTTCTCATCACTGTTAAGACTACCGAGACGAGAAAAAAAAAATTCTTTTCAGATTTTTTATGTTGATAAAAAAACTCAAAATTTTTTCTCAAAAAATAATTAGCAAAATTTAAGCAATTTCTGCATTAAGACAAAGTGATCGAAAATTTCTATGTATTTATGATGTGTATTTACAAATTTTAATATCGCTATATATTGTCAAACATATGGATGTTTAATAATATAACACGATATTTTTCCAATTTGATTTAAATTATTTGTACATAGGTCAATTGTGCTCACAGTAATATATTCAATAACCATCTTTCTGTATAATATTCGCGATATTATCTTTTTGATATATGTTGTCTATATTAACAGCGATACTATCGCATAAAATTATAGTTATTAATCATCGCGATATTTTTTTCAATAAATATTGTTATAGTCAATGATCGCGAAATTGATACACCTATGGATGTTATCGGTAGCAGATGGCCTGCGTGTAAACCAGACTAGGGTATTTGTCTTACATGTTTTATAACCGTAAGTGTATGACACTGATGTTCAACTCCATAACCTTGTTAGTTTGAACCCAATCCAGAAGACAAGAGAACTCTTGGAACATGTATTGGGAGAAATTTGCTTTCTTGGAAGACTTTTTGATGAAACTAACTTGCATTTACGTTAGATGGCGAGGAGAACCATGAAACGACACGGTTTGCCAAACGACAAGGGGGCTCTAACCCATGATGTCTACCACTGAGGATATTTTATTTCAGCACTGTGGTCGAGGCATGCCGGGTGAGGAATTCGTATTGATCAGTCATCGTTGGGATTCGAGCCTGGGTCACATCATTTGGTCTTACATTTTGATGAACTTGACTTCAAAGTCCCTATAGCCTTCACAAATTTGCATTTAAAAAAATTCCGTTATAGTGCGCTGACAGTAACTCCACGAAGATAAAAAAAAATGAGCTACAAGAGAGATCCTCTTCGCCCCACATTTTTTAGTCAATAGATTTAACTTAATTTTGTCAGAAAAAGGAAATAAATCTAACTTGACTTATTTTCGTCTGCAAGACGAAGAAGTTTCTGCTAAATTTTGATTGACGATTAATTCTGTTAGTAGCGGTCAGAAAACGATTGAAACCCATTATCTAATCTGACGGAAAACCGTGGAGCTGCTGAGAGCTCTAGCTAATCTGAAAAAAGTAGAAATACAGATTGAAAGATTTTATCCTCGTAGTTACGAAAGTATGTAAATGAAATGTAGTACCGTTACAAAAACTATTTAGATATCAAAACGGATATTATACAGGGATGAGAGTAGTCAGAAAGCAAAAAAGAGGAAATCCCAGAATATGTAGAAGCTACGACATCCAAACTTCTGACCAAAAAAGGTGCGATTTTTAAACCATGTTAGCATAAATTCCGATGATTAATTTTAAAACTGTATGAATATGAATCACATAAATATGAATCGCATGCATGATTTTAAAATTGTGTGAATAAGTATTGTAATATTTGATTTTAAATTGAGAGAATATGAATCCCGATATGTGGCTCTTAAATCACTTGAATATGAAACTCTATATCGAATTTAAAAAATGCGAAAATAGAAATCATGATGCATAATTTTTAAATCGCGTAAATACCAATCACAATGTCTAAGTTTGAAATAACGTATAAATACGAAAATCGCTGTTTGATATTAAAACAAATCACGACATTGGATTTTAAACTCCAATGCGTGAATATGAGTCGTGACATAGAGTTTTAAAAACGCGTAAATACAAATCGCAGTATTGGGTTTTTAAATCTTGTGAATAAGAATCGCAATGTACGATATTTAAATCACGAAAAAAAAAACCAAACTTTTAGAGAATCGGATTTTTTTGATAAAAAGGCTGAAATTCGAGAGACAAAAACGAAAAAAGCGGAAATCCGCTAAAAAGCGGAAAAATCTCAACCCTGATTATAATAAAGATATCATAGGGAGCAATTTCAATTATTTTGGAACAGTTTAAAGCAGCATTTTTAGACTTTTGAAATTGTTCGAATAAAAAATTTAATTTTCCTAGAATTAACTGAAAATCAAAATTTTTCCCCGAAAAGTAGAGTAGATTATGCATCAAAATTAACAAAAATGTTCTTTTTCGGGCAACTTAAGTACAATATTTGAAAACATTCCTTTTTTGTGGGATTAAACAGCAGTTTACAAAAGATGTTACCTAGAGTTCCGTGAAAGGGTCAAAAGGGTCCTGACAGTTAGGACATTTCTTGCAAACCAGTAGTGTTTTCTGAAACCTGTAATTATATTTATATCAACCAAAAATCCATATTTTATTTTATATTTTATTTTTTTGGTGAAATTATTTAAGAAAAAAGCCAATAAAAAAACAGCAAAATTTATATTTAAAAAAATTCCACAATTTATTGAATAAATTACGAAAAAGATAAGAAGTTATAAAAGATTACATTAGTTTTTTTAAATAAAATAACCAGCTTTTATTGCTCTACCAGTGAAAAAAAAGAAAAAACTTTGATCTCCACATAGAGCATGCGCCTCCCAATGAGATGATCCAAATTCAAATCCCAGCGGAGGCTGGTTGATAAGAATTCTGCTCCTGGCTTGCACCGATTATAGGGCAGATGTAAAGGTTCTCAGTGGCAGATGAATCATGGGTTAGAATCCCCTTGCCGTCAAAGTAACCGTGTGAGATGTTCCCTTATATGTAATGCAAATGCAGGTTAGTTCTCTCAATAAGTTCTCTATGAAGACTAGTTTGTCACTATGTTTGATCCAGGAGTTCCCTTGTCTTCTTAATTGGGTTCAAAATTACAACGCTACAGAGTTGAACATTATAATCGTAAACTCAGAATTGGGTTGGTAATAAATTAAATCTTACTGAAAGGAGACAATGAGTTGAACTTTCAGAAACATTTTTTTTTATTTATTTAGTAGTAGAACATTTTATTCAGATACAATTTTTACAATATTAAAAATTATACTTATTCAATAAGTTCAATTTACATACACAAAATAATTACATTTAATGACTAAAATTTACAAATCAATTGAAAAAAATTTGTACGATAAATATTTACATAGTGCAAATGTATATATAACAAATGATTTGAAGAAAATGTAACTCATGAATCAGGTATAATTATGTAAGGCTGATAAGGAACAAGTTTTTCTTTTTCGTGACATTTGAAGATCCATTCAGGTTTTACAAATATCAAATCCTCATTTTCTGCTAAGGCCTGCAACCAAAAGAAACTTTTTAATAAATTTTTATTGGATAGCTCAATTTATGAGAAAAAGCAAATTAACTTTTATATAAAGAAGGTAATGTATGTACAAGGTTTAGAAGCTTGCTTGATTGTTCAATTTTGAAGCTTGCCTGACATTTCAATTTTGACAACAGTAAACCTATTCACTGCAACTTTGAACCAGGCTATCTAAGCAAACAGGCATTTATAAAGGGTTTGGCAAACAAATCATCTAGTCATCGACAGGATTAGAACATTATTTACAAATTGTAACGGCAGTTAACTTTCAAAACTCTGATTAAACATCAATGCTGGGGCAGGCAAAAACAAAACCCACCACATTTAAGTAAAACATTTAATATTTTAAAATTTTTTCTTTCATCAATTTTGATGGGGCATTTGATGTTTGAATTCACTCACCTTCATGGAACTGGCATCAAAAAAGAAAAAAGAAGACAATGTTTCCTAGCTCGTACCCCCCAAACAGCACTGGTACCAGAGTACCTGTCCAGGAGGTGCACTCAACATTCAGTGTGATCGCAAGGAACAGACGGCACTTACCAGGCTTATCAGCCGCCACCTTAAGTCCCTTTCTTTCGAGGGTAGTGTTAAAATCTACTCAAACTGCTCCAGGTGCCACAACATGCAAGCTTCTCATCAACATATCCTGAACTGTCTTGGTCTGGACAAAAGGGACATTCTGAATAACCCACTTTTGGTGGCCGACTTCCTCCAGGTCATGAATTTCATGGACATTGTTTAGCCCTGCTAACTTTGGGGATAAGGAAGAAGAAGATGTTTGCAAACTGGGAAGATCAGAATGCTAAATATTTATGATTATCAAAGTTATAAACTAATACAATATTTTATTAAAGTAAAAATCTGTTGTCATCAATACTTGGTTTTTAGTCACATTCCTACGAATTCATAATTTTTTCAGTGCCCTTTTTTGTCTTATTCAGGGGTGATTGTGAGCCCAACTCAAAATATTAGTCTTTGTAAATTTAAATCATTGCTATTTTCAAAACATGAAATTCAAAATAAAGTTTACTAAAATCACTAATTACTCTTATTATTATTAAACACATAACTACAATAATAATAAATAAATGAATAATTAAAAAAAACAATCAATTGGAAAAAGTATGCTTCATCTACAAATAAATTGTATGTTTGATTCAATATTTATGAGGCGCAGTCATACCTATGCACGCACTAGTAATAGTATAAATAAATAAATTCATAAAATAATCGACTGCAGAAACAATTTCTAATAAAAAGGAAAAAGTTAGTGCTAAGCGATATTCTATTGACTAAAAAAAATAATTAAAGACGGATCTGTTTATACTGCAGGCAGGTTGCCAACAAAGAAGGAGAAAGTCTTTCGAAAAAAATATCAAAGATAAATAAACAGAATAAAGTTTAAATAAAAAATATCATTTGACAATATAAGTTCTTAACATAACTTGAAATGCCTGGACCTTGGAACTCCGGAAACCTCTAGATCGTAGTTAAAGAAAAATCCGGAAATTCGGATTTTTTCCGAAGCACAATCATCTCTGAACTTATTACTCTATGGGGTGTCTATATTTTGAATTGAAACTATGTAAGAATAAGAATTACTATAGAAGAATAAGTGAGACTAATATAATCAAGCAATGTAATAATAATTTTTAAAAATAAGCAAATTAGACAAAATTACCTATTTTAGAAAATAACTTTTCGTAAGTTAAGTATATTTATTCACTAAAATGGTTTTTTGCAGATTAACAAACAAAAAGAGACTCAAGCTGTTTGAAGAGCTGAATGGGTGAAGGTTTTAAGCTCCATTTTCATACATTTGAGTAAATCAGCTTTTTTAGGTTTGTGTCAAAAATAAGAAATAAAGATGATACCATATCTTTATTTCCTGTGAGTATGATTTCAATTGGCAAGATCTAAAATATTAATTTATTCCCAGTGGGTGTTTCAATTTACAACGAAAAAAAAAACATCTTATGCTTAAAAAGATTTTCACTGAGTGCCTTTATTCATTAAGATCTGGGAAATTTAAAGACTTGCATCAACAAATCAATGTCCCATAGTCAAATTTAGATTTAAATGAAATTGGTTCAATATTTTTCTTAGTTATATAAAAATTCAAAAATGAAAAGTTCCAGAAAAATAAAAATACAACCTATTTTGGATTTTTTATGATTATTTCTAAGCTTAAAATGGTGTAAAAATATTTATTTTTAAATTTAATGATAAATACAATTTTAGCCGCCTTTCTGACTACAAACTGAACTATTTTTTTTATAAAAAAAATTTCTTTCGCCATGTTTTAAAGATCAGCAAATTAATCACGAAAGTTAACTGCAATCACAGGGCAGACACAAAAAAATCTTAAAATATAATCATAATTTATTTAATAAACACTTATTATAGACTTATTTATTGAAATTCTATGGTATTTTAATTGATTTGTGAAAATATTTGCTTATACGGAACACTGTCTTATTATACATTAGTTTCTTAGATAATTGGGTTTACTTTTCTCCATAAATAATGATTATACAGTTGAAATACTTTTATTTTCTTAAAGATACTGGGGTACCTTATAGTTTGTCTATGGAAAGAACTTCCCTCACCACATAGTCCAAGGCCATTTGCTGCCATGGAAACAGGAAATAGTGCATTTTAAGGAAGGGAGCTTCTCTCATCTTAGATTCCCTTTCTTTCGCAGACACCAAACAAAGCCTCTCTTAAATATTGCCCTAACACCCCTTATTGAAATAGTTAAACCTCATAACTATAATCCTCGTCCCTGATCTAGACAAATGACGAGCCCTTTGGCAGAATTTTTTCAGGCCTCCTGCAACAAAACTATCTAGCACTCATATCCTTCTGCAAGATAGTTTCAATAATAACAAAGATGTATGTTATTGATTTAAATTAACAAAAAATGCTGTGTTTACAAAAAAAAAATTTTTTTTCATTCAATATATAATATTTTTTTATTCTTATATTATGGGCGATATTATAGCATTTTGTTGGGGAGAAAACCGCACTAATTCCTTTGCATTTCGAAAATCATCACATTAAAAAAATATAATCTAAAATCATGAAACCCTTAGCTGTAATTACTGAAAAACAAATTGACGACGAAGTCACTCGAATTGGACTCTTCAAATTTAAGTTCGTGTTTCATTTCAAGATTTGATTGTTGCAATAAATAATATCGGATTTTAAAAACTATATGTAAGTCAAAAGCAATAATTGCCGAAAAAAATGATAGAAGTGTTGCCTTAAAAAGTAAATACTCGAATGCACGATTCGAATTTCCCATATAGTCTGAAATATATCAGGATAATTAAAAAACCATGTGAAAATCAATAACTGCCAAAAATATAATCGAACTTCTCTATGGATTTATGATACTATCGGCGTAAATTGAAGGCCACAATAAGTGATTATTTAATTGCGCAATTCAAATTTTACACGTACATTTCTGCAGAAATGAAAACAAAATTTTTTCTTCCTAAAAGAAAAATCTTTCTGCAAGAATGCTGTAACGTTCTGTGACAATGTCGCTGCGATTCTGCCACAAGGATGACGAGGGGGAATTCTTTCTATAAGAAAAGGTACCTTATACCCAAACCTACCTGGGGTACTGGAATACTCACCAAAATACCTTCAATCATGTTAGATATGCAGTTCTATTGATACATTTCTATATAGCTAACAGTGAGATGATTAAGTAAGGACTTAAATTGAATTAAATTATAAAAAGTCAAAAATAATCAACACTTTCAGTGAGTTATTTTTTTGAATTACAGAACAATAAAAAATGAGGAACATTCAAATTCAGAATAAAATACATGCATTATATCATTAGTCTATATTAGATTAAGATTTAATTAAAATGATAAATTATCAATGTATCTTACCTCTTCAAAGTTTGAGTCCCACTTTGACTCAGTTATGACATATTTGACAGAATCACTCATATAATCTTCAATTTTTCTAAAATTAGAAGAATTTGAAATCAAACAAAAAGATAATGTATTTTTATAATTCAATACTTTATCAAGATTTCAAATACAGTGAAGGAATAAAAGTGCAAAAATATTGAAAAAATAAATTAAATAAAATTTATAAAAATAGTTAAATTATCTAAAAGGGAAACTTTTCATTACTTTATAACAAAAAATAGATTATCAAAATACTAATATGCTTAGTTTCGTAAAAAAAAAAAATAAATAAATAAATAATACAGTAGAGAACCATTTATCCGGTATCCAGATAACCGGGAAACCAGAAAACCGGGAAAAATTTTGCTTGATTTTCCCGCCATTTTAAACTAGAACGAAAAAAGCGGAAATTGGACTCATCCTTGAAGTTGAGTAGAGGAAAATGTAAGGAAGGGGAAATTTTTTTTCCCCTTTTACCCAGAGAAACGTCATTTCCTCCGTGACCTTGAAGGCAGGGAAGGGAGGAATGTTTTATTTTTTCCTTTAGGCCGTCAATCAAACTCAAGGGTGTGGCATGCTGATTTCGTTTTCTGCTTGATTTACGAGGGGGGTGGGGAAAATGCATTGCATGCATATCAGTGAACAGAAAAAGAAAAGAGAAAAATATATTTATTTGACGTCGACTAATAAAAGTAAAATCTTTTTCTTTTGAATAAATTCTCATTCTTTGGAAGTGCGGTATCAATTGCAAGTTTTTCTTGGTGTGGAATCACATCTGCTGTAATTAAAAATCTTGTTTTTATCAACAAAAAAAATAAAATAAAAGGAGAATTGTTTATTAATTTAAACATAGGATTATTTTATGAAGCAAATTGCAGTTTTGTTTTTCTGATTCCACTACGTTTGATTTTTTTTCTTTTCGCTTTAAATTTCGCACTCAATAAATTAATTCTTTTTATTCAATAAATTTTATCATTAGGTTTTTTTTTTTGAATTCCGTTGATCTTGCCTTGTTCCGGGTTTTAATATTTATGCTAGTGCCTTTTTTAACTATCGTTTCGGTTCGATAATTTTCAAGTGTTTTTATTTAGATTAATAAGTTTTCTTTTTATTTTATCGTTTCCCCCCGTATAATTAGGTATGAAATATATTGCGTTATTTAATCATTTGTTTTGTTTATATTATTTAATTTAGGAATTCTAATTATTTTTAAAAAATAAATATGAGAATTTTGTATTTTTTAAACTTGATTTTCTTGTCTAAACTTGCAAATTTTTTTATTCTTTTAAATGTTATATTTCTACCATTTTTTTTTTCTTTTTAAAGTTAGGAGTACCTTTCTTTTTTCTCTTACTTTATGCATTACACTTTTTCCTTGTACTTCGGGTTCGATAAAACATCGATTAACGACACTTTTTGGTCGATCCAGAAAACCGGGAAATTCAGATATCCGGGATAGCGATGGTCCCGAGCATCCCGGATAATTGGTTCTCTACTGTATATACTGATCCTAACAACTATGAGAATGTTGGCATACGACAGATTTTTTACTCCCACAATTACATTTGTATGTATTAACGACTGAAATTTGAAAAAAATTAAAGCAATTTTTTTAAAATTTATGAAAAAAAGATTTATTCTAGGTAGGATTTTATAAACAGTTCAAATGCATGTAGCTTCGGAAAAAAAATTTCTACCTCTAGGTAGCATGAAAAGCATGCACTTACCAGGGAAGTACACATACGATAAATTCCTATTGAAAATTTTAAAAATTACATTGTAGCTCTATTCCAGCTGATGACTTGGTTTAATTTTCATTTTTTAATACTGAAATTTGGGCTATATTTTTTTTTTTCCATTTCTTCTTTAACAAAAACTTTTTTAATTACTCACTTTCTAAAGTAAAGTTGTTTTTTCCCCACTGAAGAAGCTTTAAGTATAAAGTACTTCATTAAAATTTATAAATGTTTTTACTTTAAATCTTATTTATTTTAATAACAAAGGAAAAGTAGATATTTTTCAGAAAGAAAATGGATATTATTATTTTGTTTGTTCTTCATTCAAAAAAACATTTTTCAGTCATTAAAAAAAAGTTAAAATTAATAAATTTTAAAAAAATCAGTTAAAATAATAAGTTAATAAAAATTTGTAATTTAAAAAATTGGAAGATTTCACACAAAAATATAAAAAAAGTTTGTGTATTTACATTTAAAATAAATAAACACATTTTTCAGTATTAAGAATGAAAATTGAAAAACGTCATACGTTAGGACAGAACCATAGTTCTTATAACTATGAGTCAAACATCTTAACAATTCAGGCAAGCATGCTCACCTTTTTTATGTACTTATAACTTTAATAAATTAACTAAAAATTTGAAGCATCACATCTGCAAATTTTTTTCTTACCATATGTTTTAGACACTGCTAGTTAAATTAAGCTTTGTTTTATTTCGAAGTGAATTATACAGATGTGTACTTCCCTTGTTAGCAGAAATTGCTTAAAAATAACATTTTAAAACAATGATTAATACATATTTGAGTAAACAAAGTAGTGTTTAACCTTACTTACCCATTATAGGCAGTTATATATCGCGTCAAATCGTGCGATTTAGACTGAGAAAAATTTCCAAACAAATAAAAATGTTTTGCTTTAAATAGATTTGGTAGTTGAGGCAAAGGTAAATGTGAAGTATCAGGTTTTGTCTGTAGAAGTGACCCTGACTCTTCATCTGACTCAAGACAGTCATCTCCTTCAAGACTGATAACCTCTGGAGAAAACTTTTCATTTTTTTGTTTTATTTCTTTTTCGATTCTGAAATCATAATAATGAAAGATATGAACAAAAAAAAATTTGATCAAAAATGCTTTAAAACATTTCATAAAATGAAGTACTTTTAAAACTAAAAAACACAATACAAAATCTGCAAAACAAATTACTCGAGCTAAAAATAAAGGAAAACTTTTTTATGAACTTGAACAGATTTGCAATTACTAACTTAAATCATGCAAACTACAAATTTGCAATAAAAATACAAAATTTTAAAAAAAAATTATTATTATTATAATGGAAAAAATATTATAATAAAAATATTATATGCAGGGTATCTGCTACATAATATCAGTGATAGGTATATATACTATACAGTATATATTATAAATACTATAGAGATTTTCAAATTCATGACTTTTCATGACTAATTCAAAGAATTTCTCATTTTCTCCGACAAAAACACAACAATAAATTTAAAAAAGCATTATAATAGCATTGATTGAAATGATAGGTATAACCAAAACTGTTATAACCCGCATCTTCATATTTATAGATTTTAAATTTAAAAAATAGAGCAATGAAAGAGTTGAAGCAATAAACTAGCTGAAAAAAATACAAAAGTAAATAATTTTTCTTCTTTTTTTCTGCAGAATTATATTCTACAGATACTTTTCTTGATTTATCGGAAAGGAAAGAAATACTCCTGATTTCCTGTTCTCATTTCGGAATTAAAAAATTCACCAATGGCTGGCTTGCTTCAGCTAGAATTTTAAATTGATAAAATAAAAAAAATTTAAAATAACAAAAATTCTGAAATCACAGAAGTTTAAAAGTTACTTTAGAAATTATGTTTTTTCCTTCATTTTTTGAAAGAACAGTAATTATTAAAGAACATGATAAAAACATTTTATATTTTAATCAAATATGACTGTGATTGGGGATTTTGTTAGAAATTCAGATATTTGAAACACCATGAAATTGGAGGGGAGGGGGTAAAATCCATTTCGAAAATTAGACTTTTTGGCGGCCTACATCCATGAATTTCCTTGACTTTTTTTTAAAAAATAGTTAAAATCATGACATTTCATAACTATTTTTGCTCAATACCAAAATTCATGACTTTTCATAACTTTCCAGGTGCGGGGATACCCTGTATATAATAAAATATTACATAATAAAAAATATTATAATTATTATAATCATACTATATTAATTAAATACTATATTATAATAAAAACTATAATACTATATTATAAAAAACTATAATACTATATAATAAAAAACTAATACTATATTATAAAAAACTATAATACTATATAGTAATAAAAAATATAATATATAATGGGAGAGATAAAAAAATATAACAATCACGTAATAAGATGGTTATTATGATACAATTCTTAATTACAAAAAAAGTTAATAATTAAACTATAGCAATGGGCTATCAGGGGCCTAACAGTTGAGTAGAAAACATTTGCCAACACTCACCTTTTTTAACATTTCAGTTTAGAGTTTTGAGGTGATATTTTAACGCCTTATTTGAAAACAATTTTTTTCCAAATATATAAAATAATGTGCGACAGAAAATTACTATAGAAGTACAAATTAAAAGCTTTTATAGAACCATTCACTATTGATATTACTTTCATTTTTTTCACTATATATGCATCAATTTTCTGACTTATTTTCTAATAAAAAGTTTTCAGACTACCCAGAATAACAATTACAAGCAACAATGTCAATATATTAGTAAGGACCCAGATGAGAAAAATATTTGGGCAAAAAAGATTACTTTTTATGGCTTAAAATTTAAGTTAAGTTAATAAATATGAATACAAAATCACAATTATTCCTAAATAATATCTGATTGCACTATACAATAGCTATAATTAACAAACATATAGACTACAAATAAAATAAGTTTTGCATTATTTCCTATGTTTTTAAAAAATTTGAAACAAAAGACCATTTTTCATTAACCATTTACAAATATCGCCTTAAAGTCAAAGTATAAATTAAAATTCCAATTAAAAAAATTATACTTCAAATGATTATTTAAACATAACAGTACATACATTTTTATTAAGTTTCAAATAAAAGCCTTTTCCAGACCTAAAATTGTTGTTTCAGCAGAATTAATCTCATGACACATTTGAATTTCAAAACTTACAAATTTGTGAAAAGTTGAACAGAATAAAGCCAATGTTAAGTAAAAACAATAATGACTATTTTTTTTAAATGTACTGAAGAAATTTAATTTTTTTCAGGCTTTTGGTAAACATATTTATTTTTTTCAGAATAAAATCTAAATTTTTAATCCAATAATAAAACCCCCAAGTTTTTCAAGTTCACTAAATTTACTCAGGGGAGCAACCTGTTAGGTGAAACAAAAAAAAATTAGGTTTAAGTGCATAGTTAAGCAATTATTAAAAATGCTAAAAAGGTACTAAATCATATAATTACTAAATTTGGAGAAAAATTAGTGTTTGTGTTTATTTAATGTCCCTCAATATAGAAAATATACAACTCACTTTCGAATTTCATCTTCAGTATCACCTCCAGAATCTTCTTCTTTGTCAGTATCAGCTAAATAGTCTTCAATAGCATCCTCATCCTCAGTCTCACTCTCATCATATTCATCCGTAAGGACTCTTTTACTATTTGTTTTATCTGCTTTTTTTGGAGCAGGGGATGGCAATGGGCTGTTTGTTTTAGCAGAGCCTTAAATATTAAAAAAAAGTGCAACCTTTATAGTAACTGAATTCTCACTTATATAAAAATAAAATTAATGTCCCTATGTAACAGAATATTCTGATTTAAATCAACTTTTATTATATATACTGAAAAATGACTTTTGATGTCCGAAGCAAAAAGTTTGTTAAAACAGAACAAAAATACATAACTATAAATTTTTTAACTCTGAAAAGATAAATGGTGAAAAAATAAATGCAATCTATTTTCATTGACTTTATATTAGCTAGTAATAAGCAATTTAACTCTTGTATCCATTTGAAAAGTTTCTTTTTTTTTTTTACTTTTTTTTCTAAATTATGAGAAATTTCTCTTTAGCTTGATTAAAACTATATTAATAAAAATTATCACTCTTTATTTCGGTACTGTTTTTTATTATTGAGATATTTTCACTGTGTTGTAACAATAGAAATGCTTTATGCCTCTGCTGAGAAAAAAATAAAGGAAAAACATTTGTGGTGTCAACTTCAACATTTTCAATTAATTAGGATGAAAAACATTTTAACAGCAAATGAGATTTTTGTGCTAAACTCACAAAAAGAGATAAGTTGGATTGTTAAATCTGTAACTGAAAGGTTATTGATAAAAGCTACAAATTAGAAAGTACTTTTTCTAAGAATTATGGTATCCCACAAAAATTTTAATCATAAATATTTCCAAAAAAATATAATAATACCCTGAAGTCCTAAGATTTTGAAAGAAAGAAAATTTAAAATTTTATCACATTTCTCATGACATGAATTAGTAATCTTATATCAAACTCCATGTGCTGGGTAAATTTCATGTGTTGGATAAAATTCCATGTGCTGTATCATATACTAATACTATATCATTAATAACATATTATTCATGTAACTAATCCTTTTAAGATCGTAAGTAAAAGTCTAAATAATCAAGTTCCATTTTTGTTGATTTCAATCGGGAGGAAAAGAAAACAAAAAGTTATCTATTTATAACACAATCACATTAAAAGTTCTAATTAAAAATCTATGTGTGTGAAGTAATTATATTAATTATCTGTGTGTAAAATAATTATCAAAGAACAATACTTTAAATTTCAAAAAAAATGAAAACAATACAAGATATTTACCATTAAGAACTGGACTAGTTATTTTCCTCATTGGTTTTGGTTTAACTACTTCCTCTTCACTTTCAGATGATTCAGAACTGTCCCTTGCATACCTTCCTAGCATATACCTGAAATATAATGAGAATAACTTAACAGTATTTCATACTTGAAAAATTAACTACAAATTTGTTATAAGTTTGAAAAATAGTTCCAAAAAAAATTTTTTTTTCAATTACTTTTTCTGAATTTGATCTTTTATTTCTTTTAATTCACTGACAAAATTTCTATAAATTGAAGATGAAAATATACCATGTATCAATTTTGTTCAATGTTGTCAGTTGGTAACTACTAAAAAGTTTATTACAACACTTTTCGGTGGTAATTGTGGGTAGTTAATATATTGAAAGACTGATTGATTGATCGAATTTAGGGTTTAGTGGCACAAGGTCCAGATGAGGACATGCTGCGCCAATAAAAACAATAAAAACAATAAATTTAAAAACCTAAGTGCATACAAAATTTTATTTTAACACAATTACAATTGATAAAATAGTACTAGTAGGTGATTAAGACAAGATAATCTAATTAAAATCAGATAAAAGGTATGAATAAAATCAGATAAAAAGTATGAATGCAGTATAAAACGCACGAAGTGAGTAAAATGTACAAAGGTGGTAAGATATTTACAAGAGTGTATAAAACAGTAGATGTGTTAAAACTTTTATATGCTGTTAAAAATGCAAACGACACGTAAAAATGCAAAAATGTTAAGTTGGTGAATGTCATCCAACAAATCTCGAATGCATAAAATGGAACTCCTAAATAACTTTAAACGATGTTGATTAAAACATGGTCAGTTTATTAAAATATGATGAATTGTGAGAAGAACGTTACAAGTACTGCATTCAGGGGGAGATATTGAAAGACTGATGAAACACACTAGGGACAAACTTTAAAATAGTCCTGAGTAAATATCTTTATCAGAAATTAAATTTAAAACATAATGATTTCCTGAATTCTATATTCTAAAATTATTCTTGGCATGACAGGTAGTCAAAAACGTCCCTTAATACACAAGAAATTTTGATAAGGATTCTTTTACATTCTCCCCCCTCCCCCAATTTTATTCTTTATTAAATCTGATCCTTAAATTTTCCCAAAAGATGTTTATGGTACTATCCACACCTGCAGCTTTATTCTTCTCATTCATAAACAGCAAACTGGAATTTAAGATTCATTCGAATTGGAGCGAAATTGGAGTACCATCAGTTTAGTTTTAAACACTTCGTACAGGGCAACGATATAGGTTTTGAAGTTAAACAAATAAATTGAAGGGAAAAAATACTCTAGAACTTTACCCAGACTTAAAGAGAAATAATTAAGAAAAACTTACTTCTTCCAAGGCAATAAGGCACGTTTCTTGTGACAATCAATAATCCAGTCTTTAGTGACAATTTTCCCATTTTCGTCTTTAACTTGAACGTATTTTGGGGTATTTATAAATGCACAACTAAGATAAGAAATAAGTATTAATATATGCTTTTTAAGTTGATTAATGAAAAAAAAATTATATGGATAATTTTTAAAAATTTTGAATACAAAAAAAGTCATCCAATAGCTTCTAGTAGATTTTTGAAAAATTTCTGAAAGCTGATCTTTTAAATACATACACCTCGAATACATGAATATTTAAATATAGAATAATTAAAGTTTAGCAAATATGTTATTTCACTACTCTTTTACTTTAATTTTGAATTATTTAGTTGATTTCCTAGTTTTTTGAAGATTCCATCAATATATATTCCTGTATAGAGCTTACACTTGATTCCTTCCACACTACTGTAAAATGTTTTCGTTTTGTTTTGTTTTGTTTTTGTACATAATAACATTCTCTATTTTAGAAACAATAGAAGCCATTATAGCAAAACTAAAACACTGGCTGTAATGAAAAAACAAATTAAACAAAAAAAAATCTTTTTTTTTTCCTTCTGATTTCTACAGATAAATCAAAGAACTTAACTTACAAAATAGTTATTTATTGCTCATATAAAAAGATAAATTCTATGTTTAAAAAAAATTTAAATAGACTTCAGTTAGTGGAATTATTTGAATAATCAAGATTTTCAATAATTGCGAATATAAAAGCAACTTGGTGGCAACAAATTAATTTAGTTTATTATGGGTGACACAAAATTAGTTCAGAAATCTTTTACAGAATACTTGAAAATTGAGCAAGAGAAGTTATTAAGGGAAGCAAGACGTTTTCAATGTCGAAAAAATTATTTTTTCAACCATATCGACAAGCCATTTTTTCTTAATATTAAACACATTTTAAAACTTTAAACTTTACATTTATGAAAACTACATATTAATATCATTCAATAACAATAAAAAGGAATTGAAAATTTAATGTATATATAATTTTTTTTTAACCAGACACAGCTTTCGGTACGCTCAAAAAATTTTCTACATGAAATATCCACAAAAAATTGGTATACACTCATGTAAATATGTTTGAAAAATCAGGTGAAATAGTTTGTTTCATAATATGTACAAAATATATTATTTATAAGCAAAATAAATGTAGTATTTCTGAAAAAAATGCAAAATTTCGTTCAAATTTTGAAAAACTTCCCCTGTATAACAAAATTATAATGAAAAAAATAAACTTTATATAGTTAATTAAATGTAAATAAGGTATATGTACAAGCATAGAAATTTTCATAACTTTACAATGATTTGTTTTTTGTACGAGCGTACCGAAAGTTGTTGGTAAAAAAAAAATTATATTTACATAAAATTTTCAAATATTTATAAAAATTAAATGTATAAACATTTTAAATTCCTTTTTATTGTTATTGAATTATATTAATATGTAGTTGTCATAAATGTAAAGTTTAAAGTTTTAAAATGTATTTAATATTAAGAAAAAATGGCTTGTCGATAAGGTTGAAAAAATCTTTTTTTCGACATCGAAAACGTCTTGCTTCCCTTAAGAAAGTGAAAAAGCAAATATGTATGGTATTATAATACAATTTTAAAATTACATTATCAAATAATCAATACATTTTATCAATTTCAATGAAACAATGTTTTCATTTTTTTAATTAATCTCATTTAATTTCTTAACAACAACATGCGTCAATTTTTTGTTAAAAATTAATACTCATACTTACACAAGATGTGTACAAGTGCGATCCCAGTCTCCTTTATATTTGGCACCCATTTCTAATGCTTTGTCACGTATTTCACTTCTTAGTGGATTGACAAAACCACTTATTACAAAAACAACTCCTTTCATCAATTCTTTGAAAGGGGGTTTAGAATTCGTTCTATCTACAAAAAAATTATTACATTGTAATGCTTAAAAAATAAATACTTCGTAAAATTAAAAAATAACAAATGATCTGTTTTTGTGAAAAAAGTAATTGACAAGATTTAAAAAAAGCAACAACAAAAAAAAATTTCAAATTTTCATTAAAAAAATACAGAAATACATAAATTTTTCTCACTCATCTTTGATTGGCACTTTGATAAAGTCCTCGATATTTATGAAATTTTCAAATATTTTAAGAATAAAGTCTTAAAAATAAGTTAAATTTCCGCATTTCACTTTAAGAATTATTGTGAACAATTCTGATAATAATCATATCAGAGCATTAAAATTTGACTCATAACAAATATCTATTTGCTAAGAAATAAAAATTTAGCCAATTGCTTTAAAATATGAAGAAGAAAAAAATTTTAAAATAGTTAGAAAAAATTTTAAAGTTGAAGGATAAGAACACATTAGCCATATTTAAGTACATAAAAAAGGTAACAAGAAAAAAGAAATTTTCCACACCCTTCATTCAAGAAATGATAAACTAAACTTTCTGAACAAAAAAGGTTTCTTAAACTTCTTTTTAAACAAATTTTGTGTTATCATTTCTTTATCAATTTTCAACTGTTATCATTTTTCAGAAAGCTTGTATGGATTCCATTTCAATCTTATCTACTTTATGTTGTTTTAAATAGCAAAATATGAATTGTCTGATTATATCTATGACGCCCGGTGGCTGAGCGGTAGCGCTTCGCGCTGTCGTGCCACAGGTCCTTGGTTCGATCCTTGGGCCGGGCAAGGCCGACTCAGCCTTTCATACCTTCAGTGGGTCGATAAAATGTGTACCAAGCATGCTTGGGAACTAACACTGGGGGTTCCGCGTTCGGCTGACCACCTGACCGGAACATATGCTCCTGCACCCCAGAGCCCAAGGTCAAGAAAACTGAGATGGGCACAGTCGGCCTTGGCCCTCTTAATGGGCTGTCGCGCCACTGAGTTAGTTAGTTAGTTTAGATTATATCTATGCATAAAAATTTTATCAAAATATTAATAAGATGGCCAGAAACACAAAAAAAAATCTGCTGAATTTTCCTTTTCCTTTTTTTTTTAATCTAAAGGCATTAATATTATAAATCATTTATTTATGCCTCATGTTTAGATATTACAAAACACTTTTACTTGTTTTTAGAGCTGAAAATAAACTTTTTTTTTTTAAATATTTCAAGTCTAATTTTTTTCAAGTTAAGACTTTTTGTGAATTTTAAATAAGAGTGCCATAGATTTTTTCTCATTTTCCAGAATGATAAAACTCTGTTTTCCCTGTTCTGAGCCGCCCTGATTCAAATAATAGCAAATGAATACCAATGAATAATAATAGAAACATGGAAGTTTACTAAAATGTGAAATTTTTACATCAAATAATTGTAATAAATGTTAGAATTATTTAAATCGAATCTCAATAACTAATTTCCCATTATTGACAATTCAAAGACTGGTCGTTTTCCAGGCATGATATAGGAGTTTACCAGATTTTTGTAAATAATTATAACTTTCCCTGACTATTCCCTGCCTTTTAGAGTTAAATAATTTATTTAATTTAATTATAACAGAAATAAGAATGATTAAAAAAAATGAAATTTATATAATTAAAGAAATTTTAAAAACTAGGAAATACGTAATACCAATAATAATGGCATCATAGCTATCCTCAAGCAAGGAAAAGTAGAAAATGAAATAATTAAGTTACTTAGACTAGTCACTTCTTGTAAATATTTGGTTAGATAGACTTTCTACATATATAAGTTTGATTCTCATGGGTTTTCATTGCATCCAGTTATGACAAAAAATCAAGGTGACTTTAGTTAGGACACCTGTACCAGTAATATCAAGTATAAAGGATTAATTTTGCTTCAAAACTCTAGTTATAATAGCAGATCTATTTAGATTAATCACCAATTAAAATAGGGCCGGGATAGCCTGGTTGGCAGGACTCTCGTTCATGAGAATAGACGTTCGAATCCTGCCAGCCGGTACAGGATTGGAGATTGATTGTCCTATGGTTTAGATCAAAATTATTATCTGTGGATAAATGAATGGACGTATAAATGGGTCCACTCTATAAACGGATGTGACGTATGGGTGTGGTAGAAGTCAAATTCTTGGCCATAGATGGTGCCACTGGAAAACAAGAACAATCGCATCCCCCACTGCCTTAATGGACTACGACAACAACCAATTAAAATAAAACAGAATAGGATGCCTGAGATAAAAACAAATAATTTACTAACATTTAAGTTAACTGTTATACTTAAATAATAGTATAATAAACATGATACACTAAAACTGTTAAGAAAAAATTTCTAAAATTAAAACATGTATGAAAGACAACAATACCAATAATTCTGAACAAAATATATCCATTTATCGTAAAAAAAGATTTATTCTATTTCTATGATGCAATTTTTATGAAACGAAACATACTTAACAGAATTAAACTTTTTTCTGATTATTCACTTATTGTTTTTTATAGTCCTTTCCTTTTTTTTTTCGTAAACATGCTAGTCTAATAATATTACATTCAAATGGGATGATGTGGTAAATATTAGTTCATTGTAGTTAAATATTAAATAACCAAATGAAGATAAAATACAAATAAAAAAACATATCAATAAAAATTCATACCTTTAGTCAATGCTTTTGAGGCCTCTATCATTTTAGAAACTGGCTTTCTTGAAGTAGTTGGTGAATTTGAGTTAGATGTATTCAAACCAAAAATATCTTTGGGACCAAATTTTTCTTTCTTAGATTCATTAGAATTTGACTCCTCTGAGTTTTTGCTCCCCAAAATATCCCTGTAACCGACTTTCGCCTTGTTTACTCGAACTGAAGGTGATTCCTTTTTTGCAGGTTTTTCAAGATCCGAATCTATATATTTTCTCTTCACTGGATTCTAAATAATAAAAAAAAAGGCATTTATAATATAAAAATTTACGAAAAATAACATATATAAAATATTAATAGATCACTGGCATGTGCATACAGTAATTGAAAATCAATATGAATGGAAAAATCAGAGCTCATTTTAATTATGTTATAGGATAGATGTCCAACTTAAGGATATCCATCAGTTATGATTAGGGCTGCAAGTTTGTCGCAGGAAAAAAGACCCCAAATTCGCGGAAAAATAGCGGGAAATTTTGAAAATTACACAAATTCTAAACATAAAAGAATTTATTATATAAATGATACAAAAGACAGAAATTGCGCAAATAATAAAAAAAGCTTAAAAATACACAACAAAAGTATTTCTTTGAATTTCAAGCAATATTAATATTTTTATTTAAATGAACAGAATTTTGGTACCAAGTATTGTACATTGTCAGATTATTCTCATTTATCTTTCGTCTTTCATCACTTAATACATTTTTACACTTAGAAAACGATCTTTCTGCGTCAACGCTGTTTTTAGGTACCGACAAACTTCGAATTGCCACTTTTGCCAATTTAGGAGCTTTCGATCTTTGATTTCCAAAACTCGATCAATTTTCCTTCACCAACGCGCAATTCCTTGACCGTTGCTTTGTAAGAAGTAATTGCTGTGAAAACTCAAACATTCTACATTCAAACTACTAGTTACAAGTCCCTACTAACTACTAGTCCCCCCCCCTTTATCTCGAAACTGATCCATATTTAAGAAATCACAAGAAGTCGTCTAGGAAAAATTATCTGGATATGTAGAAAGGCAGTAGAAATTTCATTGCCCAGTGCAATAGCATGTATAACAATTTTTCTGTCTAAGATTTGATTTATAACATTTTCCTTCTTTTGTGATTCCAATTTCTTTCGTACTCTTACTGACTTCAGGAAGGTAATTACCCTCCTTTGGTGTAGAAAGACCACCTTAGTTGACGACATTGTGATTATCTCTTATCTCTGAACTATTTTCATGTCATTTTGCTATTGATTCACTCCCCTAAATATCTAATCAATTTTACATGTTCAATTTAAAATAAAAAAAATCTGTTTAATAAAAATAATAAATTTAAAAAAATCACATTTTAAGCAATTTTTGAGCAAGTCAAGACATATTGAGAAATTCGCGGATTTTAGGAAAAAAGATGACAATTTCGCGAAATCATCGCGGAAATTCGCGCCGCGACAAACCTGCAGCCCTAGTTATGATTCATAATTACTCATTCACATACTTGAATACAATAGAAACCTGCAAAATCGGAATTCTGGGTTATCCAAACTGATTTTATTTTTCCATAATCAGAATTGAACAAAATATTTTAAAAAATATTCATATGTAAAAACACAGGAAAAAACAAAATATATTTTCCCAGCTAGAAATGGTTTGATTATCGACTTTAATGGTTCGATTTGATAAATTAGACTGAAAAAACTGGTCAGGTTTCTATTGAAGTGATGTTATCCTTGATAATTAGTCAATATTTCACTAACTTATGAATAAAAGAATAAAGCTAGTATGCTAAACTAATGTACACTAAAGTTTAATTTTAGCTACGTTGGTACTTAACAGTTTTCTTTTTATATTTATAACAGAATTTTGGAAAATCCAGATTTTTCCAGATTCTATAAGATACATGTTCAAATTAGTCTGTGGTAACATGAGAAATGTTAAAAAAGTAATTAAGTTTTCCTCAAATATTTCATCCTATCAATAATTATCAGAAAAAATGTGTGATTAATATGCTTTATCAACTAACTGAGAATTTATAAATTTATATTGAATCAATTTAATGATTCTTCAGTCAACTGTAATTGTCAGCAGACACTGATTTTTTGTTTTTTTTGGGGGGGGGCTAGAAAAATTGACAAAAAATTAGAAAAGAACACTTGCCTAAGGAAAAAAGGTATAGATAAATAAGAAAACCCATTACTTTTAATCACTTTTATATTTTAATTGCTAATAAACGTTTTCAAAACCTATTGAGAAATATTTTGAACACTTTGTAACACAGATATTATAGTAATTGAAATACTAAATAAATGCTTTCAGTGTTCATAATTCTTTTTTAAACTACAACTATCACAAAACTATTTATTTAGCTTGAGAAATACCCACATAAATAATGTTTCTTCCAAAATGGTTAAGTGAGATTCGCCGAATTATTAGAAATATATATTTTATATCAAAAATCAGCATTATCACTAAATATAATGCTATTTTTATTTTCAAGCATACTGTTATTCAAAACGAAATAAAGAAATAAATTTCTTCCCCTATCTGAACTAGATATAAATTTTATATTCATACAAGTTGTCTGCTTCATTTGGGTAATATTTTTAAAAGTTTTGATTGTGTTATTATTAACTACACTATTAGTAAAGGCAAAATAATTTACCAATTTATAAGTCTATTTACGAACTGCTGTAATGCTTTTACACAGAGTAAGGTCAACACAGTATTGTTTGTGATGCTTTATGATTGATGTGTGCATAGTAAAAATCAGATATTTCAAGCATTGCTCCCTGCCAAATAATATGTAACAAATATAACCAATAAATAACAAAATTATAATATCACGTTTCAGCAAATACTTGTTAAAATAAAAGTTTAGACAAGTAAATTGATTAAAAAATAAAAATGACTGGATTAAGAAATCAAAACTTATATAAAGAGACCAAAAATTAAAAGCAAATATCACTTTTAATAATAAAAAATTTTATCATTTAAACAAATTTATACCTGAGAAGTAGTCTTGGAGGAATCGTTTGAAGACAAAACCATTGCAGCATAAGATGGTGAATCTTTATCAGTTTTTTCTAGAATTACATAGGGGGGAAATTAATAAATTGGTTACATTTTGTAATTTAAGGTATTGATAAAACTAACTAAAAAGATAAAGAGATAACTAAAAAGATGAATGATAACTTTTTTATAGTAAATAAACTAGTGTTTCAAGTTATTGGAATATATAAAATATATATAATATTTAAAACATATAATGCTCAATAAAATGTCATATTTATAAGGATATCATCTTAAAAGTAGCAACTAAAGAAGGTAATGAAAGAACTATTAATATATTAGCTGATATTTTGATATTTTAAAAAAAAATTATTGAAAGAAATCTTAAAAAAATATTAAGTTTGCCTCCGTGGAGGACTTTTTTGATGGAGCTAACACGCATTTGTGTTACATAGAGAGGAAGACCGCAAGAACCTCCCAAGGTTAGTCTGACAGCAAGGGGACTCTAAGCCATGATCTATCCACCACTGAGGATATAGGAAGGTGACAAGAGAATGATTGATTCTTTAGTAGGGAAATAGCTTAATATTTTTAGTTGAGATAAGACGAAAAATTTATATGCTTTAAAAATGGTGGAAAGTTGTATAGTTTTTTCCTTAAAATTTAAAGCAGAAATAGTATTTTTTTTTATTTATTTTTTTTTTTCAAATTCAGAAAAATCGGTGTATGGGTAGAAGAATAGATTGAAAATACCATTTATGACATAAATGACTGTCAGGACATAAATGACTATTTGCATCCGGTTATGGGAGTGTCCGCTTTGCGGAGAAAGTATATAATGTTTAATTCATAGAAGATTAGTGGGGAATTAAAAGTACAGTTAAGTCTGCCTGTTTATCTCAAACCTCTTTGACACGAAAAACTCTATCTCAAAATTTCTAAAATTCCTCACATTTACTATTTAAAACCAATGTATTTTCTATTTCTATCTCAAAAGTTTTTTTCAAAACCTCTGTTTCTCGAATTTATTATAATGGAGCACAAATGCCCAAACAACATAACAAACAAAGAAGGTTAGAAGTCAAAAATCTTTAATAAGATTATTTTCAGTGCTGAAGGTATGGTAAAAATTTTACGTAAATAGATATATATGGTATAATTAACTAACAGAAATGCCTATATTTTTTGACTAAAATTAATTAAAGCACTTTCAATCGATAGTTGATAACAGGACCCCTCAAAAAGAAATCCAATGAAGCCTGAATAAAAAGCAATCTTAGAACAAATACTTACTCAATGAAGAATTGATGACTTTATTCTTCCTTTCAAGCCAAGAGCCTACAGGAGGTGAATCCTCTTCTTCATCGTCATTGTACTTTATTTTGAAGGCACCAAGTTTTGCTGTAGTCTAGAAAAATGAATTTTTATATATACAAACTAGGGAAATTATTAAATATAAAAATTATATTTTTATCTAGAAAATTCAAAATAAATAATAATACTAATTTCAATTGGTTATCCATTAAAACACAAATGAAAAAAAAAAAGGTTTTTACACTTCAGTTAGAGCCTGACAGTAAAAAGATACAACAAAAAAGAATATTTAAATTCTTACAGTTTTTGATTCAGGTTCCACTGGACGTTCAGCAACCTTTTCTGGAGGTGATAGGAATTTAATGAAACTCAATCCGTAAGTTATATTCTAAAAGTAAACATGAGAGTTATAGTTTTTCTCAATCAGGTTAAAATATACAATAAAGTAGTGTATAAGACTAAAAAAATAATAATAATAACAAGTAATAATTTAAAATAATCCACAATATTTTCTAAAAGCAATAAGAATATAATAAAATTTTATCCATAAGTTGAATGCTAAGATAAAAAGATTGGTGTTCTATTTTTTAAAATTATTTCATATTAAATAATGAATCATAAATTGTATTCAAAATAATATATTGTAATAATAATAAAATGTATTCATAAGAATGAATATGTTGTTGAAGACAGAGGTGGCGGTCTGTCACATTAATACTAGCAAAAACCTTTTTTAATTTTTTTACTATTAAGAATATATTGAAATTCATCAGAGAAAGAAATTATTAATATAATACATATTTCTTGCTTTGCAAAAGAAACTTTTTTAAAAGTTTTACAGCTATTTTTCGGCAAAAGAAATAACCATTTTCAAAGACCCCACAGTTTTAGGTTACCAAACAGAATCAAGCTAAAATATCATAGATTTGAAAAGAATACATTATTTATAAAGGGTACTTTTATAGTAATTTTGCTTCAATATTTTTGACTTCATACAATTTATGCACTCTGTTATGATATATGCTTATGATTTCTATTTTTCCAATCAACTCCCTAAAAATTCTCTTTTCGACAATGTAAGTTGTTTGATGACAATAGGAATGTCCTCAAACATTATTTTTCTTGTAGTGGATCCAGTTTTTCACTTTAGCATCCAGCTTTTCGTGAAAAGCTCTGCAAGAAGAATCTTATGTCGCATACGATTTTTCAAAGACAAGATTTTGCTGATCACTTAGAAAAAAAGAATTATATGTTATTTAACATAAAAGCCTCATACATTCACGAAGAGTTATGTTTGTCCCAAGATTCCGTATGAGGAACTGCACTACATAAAAACTAAACCATGAACCATTAATTATTTCATATATTGATCCACTATAGCTGTGCTTCGTGCCCGAGTGGTTAATTCTTATCTTATTAAAAAGATACATATAAAAACCGCAATTGATATGAATAAATATGCTCTCAATTAATGTGAAAATTACAGAAACAAAGAACAGTGGGATCACACTTCTATTGAAACGAAAAAGAAACTAAATTACGCTTTGCTAAACTCTGTTGTAAAAATTCTTGAATTCTCAATTTCTAAAAATTTTAGTGACATATACATAGCAATGAGGGTGTACTTCTTAAAATATTTAAAAAAAACTTATCACAAATGATTTTTACTTTCAAAATAAACAGTGGATTATCTTAACATTGAAATTTTATACCACTTAATATGCTGGCTAGAAAATATCACTGCTAAACAATTAAAAATAAATTTTATGAACTCACAACAATTGCAAAAACAAAATATTATTCAATAGGTCAAACATATGAATCATCTAGTAACTGCAATCATAGTTTTTTTCACTCTAAGTAGAAAAAATAAATATCTGAATAGTACACATCAATTTTTGTAAGTGAACTTAAATGACTTAAAGTAAAATTTGAATGCACACCTTATTAAATGGTTGAGTACAAACAACTTGAACACAATCCCATTTCTCCTCTTTTAAATTCTGCGCCAACTTTTCAGGGCCAAACATACGAACTCTGTTGCTATGTTGTTCATTTCTACTTTCAATGGGGCTCATGAATGATGAAGCAACTAATAAAACCTATTAAATGTAAAATTAAACTTCAAAAGATGAAAAAAAATCACTATTTACATTAGCAAAAAAAGGCAATGTCTATGTTAATGCTTGATTTTTATGTACTTTTCAGTTAACTGGACACAAACCCCATAAACTTTACTTTATTTATTTAAATTTTAGAGGTTTTAGAACTATTTATATAAGTGACCTGAGTAAATAATCATTACACAAAACAAAAACAAAAATTTTCATCAACATGAATATACATAACATATAGTCCAAATCTAAATTATATGGTGACTTTCTGCTTGAGCCCAGTTAACTGAAAAGTACCAATTTCTAATTTAATGCAAAACAAAAAGTTATTTAAGTCATTAGTGATCTATATCATTATGAAAGTCATCATATTTATCATAGAAAAAAAATATTTGTATATAAATTATATAATGTTTTTCAACATGAATATACAAAAAAATTATATGAATACATAGCTGTCAACCTCTAGTTATAAAAATGCAAAAGATAGACAAAAAAAAAAAAATGCTGAAGATTCGCAACTGCATACCAGGGTTTAAGCTGAGTCTAAAAATTCATTAGCAAAAAAGCTAAAATCTGAAAAAAAGTTTTAGCAAAATGCTAAAATGCCATTAGGCTTATAAAATTACTTTATATCAAACAAGTACTGTAAGTTATCTGACAAAGAATAGCTTAATGTACAAGAATATCAAAAAGAATACCTATAACAAAAAAAAACAACACATTTATTATTTATCAAAACATTTTGGTTCCTAATTAACAATCTTCCTTTCTTTCATGTTTGCCCATTTTACAAATGCTTCTTGAAAGTTAAATGCACTTTCAGGGCCCTCAATATTAATCATTAGCAAATTGTTTACATGGTTGATTAACAACCTGTTTCGAATATTAGTTTTAATCAAATTAAGGCAGCTAAAGCCCCTTTCACAGTCAACAGTGTGCATTGGTATTGTTGCACAATACTCTATAACAGAAGTTATTAATGGGTACTGTTCAGACACATCATTGGTATATAAAAATAAAAGTAATTCATTAAATGACATGTTTTTACATCGTTGCATTAAGATGTGTTTAAATAATCCCCATTCACAAAGTAATTCAGTTTCTGTAAACTGAAAATCTTATCTGGGAGGTTCCGAAAACAAATTGAAAATGCAACGGATTTCCTTTACACCATAATGCTGTAATTCTTCCGAACTATGGGGCATCCTGCTAGGTATAAATATATTGAACATTTCGATTTTATCCAAATCTCCCAATCTATCAGTAATATTTTCAATGATACAGTTTAAAAAATTGTGCATCAAATTACGGAATCTTTCCCTCTGTTTCAGTCCATCTAAAATTATATGGCCCTGAAACTCAAATTTTTCACTTTCCTTCTTAGGCACATCATCTAAAAAACTCATATAATGAGTGAGTTTTTATTTCTTCTAAACTTGAAATACAAGCCTTCACACTTGATTGATCATATTCAAAATTTAAATTACATTTTTGAAATATGAGGCTTAATTTATTAATGTTGAACATGATATCATTCAAGATGGCAGTGGTTGCTAAAAACAAAAAAGTAGTTATATTTTTTAACAACTCTTGAGCAACAGGACGTTTGTCTTCCATTAAAACACTAACAAGAGCTTTTCATGGATGTTAGCGTCATGGTTTTTCGCGGAAGCTTTTTTTTAAATGGAATTTAGTAAAATCCTTTAGCAAAAATGCGAAAATGCTTTGTTGAATTTTAGCATTTTTGAGGGGTCTTTTCGCATTTTGCGAAAAAAGCTACCGTAGCGGAAACCCTGCTGCATACTAATAAATTTTTAAAAGAAGCAGATTTTAATTAATTATTTATTTATAAATCCACTATAATATGAGCATAAAAAAGCAATTCTCACCTTTTTTCAAAGCAAAAAAAGGAAATAATTTTTTAAAAAGCTTTTGACCAGCTACTTGACGGTACAATATTTATTTATTAATTTTTGATTAAAGGCGTAGTTACGGCCCTGTCTAAGGCTGTTACAAGAGGAGTAGCGACGTTTGACTTAAAGAAAATACTAACTATCAGGCAGTCGTGTAAAATGCAGAAGATCTTATCCTCTGCGCGTAAAAGCGGAAAAAATAGTTAAAATAAGTATAAAAGTGCGGAAGGGTTGACAGATATGCGCATATATGCATAAAATTGAAACATTTATTTTAAAAAATATATATATAATCTACTTTACAAAAAAGAAACATATTTGCAACATTGAGAAATTTACTGACATAAAAATACTAAAAAATACATTTTTTAAAAATTATAAGTTTCTTACACAGATAGTCATGATAAAATTCTAAAAATACCCGAAAAAAATTAAATACAAATCAAAAATAACATTTTATGAAAAAAGTTGTAAATATGTTTTTTAAGGACAATAAAAATTTTATCTCTAAAATCCAATCAACAAGCTAGATTTCATTATTATAAATCTAGATTTTAAAAATATAAAATAACCATTTTCATCAGAATGTATCAGAATCACACATATATGAAAAATTGTAAATAGTACTTCATTCAAGGTAAGGCTTTACAATGTTTTAATCATTAGTTATTGCCATAATCTTTTCCAACAATTTTTCAAAAAAAAAATATATACATTGCAGTTAATCTTGTTTTATTTTCATTCTAGGCAGAGCAGGACAACTTTTCTCTGGGTGTTAACCACTGAATATAACATCAACATAAACCTATTTTGATCTAAAAGAATTCAGGTTTCCATCTTTATCTCCCTTTAAATGCCACTATAAAACAATAATAGAATGCAACGAACATAGATACTTATCCATTAGCTTAAAACCAGCCAACAAAACTCGCCAAACCTCCTCATTGATGACTCTGACAATTCCTTTTTTTTTTTGGACTTAGATAGACATTTATTTTTATCATCACATTTATTTCACACAAATCAAATGAATCATAGAGAAAAACATATTATACCAAAATAATATTCTATAGAACACTCGTGAAATAAGTTTTCTTATAATTGCAGCCTTCTGTCCATTACTTGGGATTTCTGCCTATTACACAGCTAAAGGATAAATATTTATATAATATATGTCTCTTTATGCTCAAAAAAAAATAACCAAATGCATTAAACAATTAATAAATCCTTAAAAAAAATTATCACAAGTAGATATTAATTTGTGAAATACATTTTGTAACCAACAATCACCTTATAATCATTAACAGAATCTGAAGATCTCCCCACAAGAACTTCCACAAATGCAGAACTTTCATTACCAATATCAATAGAATGAATCTTAGTAGCTTTTTCAAACTGCAATATTACACTAGCATTCTTTTCCCCAGGTGTAGCACACTTCCATTTTCTGTAAGTCTCAGGATTTAAGAGATTCTCAGATTTATGAACCTAAATATTCATTGAAAAAATCATTAACATTTTGAAGTACAAAATTCTGAATAAAACAAGCCATAATTTTTTTTTTTTAACCCACTGACGATTCGGCACATATCATTTTAACCTGCAGTCTTCTCCACATAGCAAAACCGGATTTTCCATGTTAATAGATAGGGAAATAATGTAAAGGGGAGAAACATTCTCCCAATTTTGCCCATTTTCTAAACCACCAGAGGGTTAAAAACAAATTAGCGAGTGATAAGAAAAAAGGAAAGACCCTGATCATTACTTAATTTATCGATTTGATAATTACAATGGGTACTCGTACTTTTTTAAAAGACAAAGAACTCCCAAAACTTTAATGGATATATTACTAATTTTCTCGTAATGGTTTTAAAAATTTTATTTTTTTTAAAAAAATCGTGCTTTCCAATGACAAGGAAATTCAATTATTCTTTTAAACTTTTTTTAAAATTCAAACAAAATTTCTAATATTCATTAACAGTGAAAGCTTGGCTTAACTTTTGCTAGTTTATTGGAATCATTTTTTCAAATATTTCAAAGAACTTTTAAAACTTGTTAATTCAAGATTAACTATAGAATTTCTTTCATGTGTTTTGAGCATGTTTCTACTTTTACTATGTTGATTACAGAGAAGTATGTGCAATTTGAACTGGGTTGTAGCTTTAAATTGATTCTGTCAGGCAATGCTGCAGATAAAGGTTAATAAGTGAAGAAATAATGCACATTTTAATCAATAATAAAATTAAAATCACGAACAATTTAAATGTTTATTTAACACTCTGCAGATGAAATATATGGGGATATTTTTGTATTGTGATGACAACTAAATTTGACAAGGCGCAATTCAACTCAGGCGATCCAGGAAGCACCTCGAAAGTCGAAACTGTCCGCAGGGATAGGGTAGGGCAGTGTTTCCCAAAGTGTGGTATGTATACCCCCAGGGGTAAGGGAACTGTTTAGCGGGGGTACGCGTTCGTATGCGAAATATCTTACAACATACGAAAATTTCAAAAATTTTTATTTAAAAACAATGCTAGCCATGAAAATTTAAGATTACGTATTTTTCCATTGGCTATTTTTTGCAGAGTAGTTGCAGTTAATAATTAGTGGTGTCAACAATCAGTTGTGATTTTTAACTTAAATGAAATTTTTTTATAGTAAAAAATACATTCATTTTTTAATAAGTGATACGCAGCGCTACGAAAAATTTAGAAAGGGTACACCAAAGTCCTAAGTTTGGGAAACACTGGGGTAGGGCATCACTAAAGAGGGTGAACACGAATTGCATGATACATGATTCTACATTAGATTCTGACGCAGTTGCTCTCATGTCATATATCACATGAAACTTGTCATGACAAGTTTGATTTATGATTGCATTAACTTTTTTCATTACTTATTTTTTCTCTTTGTTCAGTAATATTTTCCTTTAAATGTGCTCTTGTGTCAGCACGCTTTAAATTATCCAACAAAAATAAAAATTTACACTTCCAAATAATATTCAATAGTTTAATTCAATATTTAAATTACCTCAAAATAAATTCAATTTAAGTTACTTAAAAAAAAATTTTAATTTTTAAATAATTTGAAAATTGAATTTTAAATTGCTTAAAAATAGTATTTCTATTTAAATCACTTAGAAATAAAATTAAACATAAATTTTAAACAGCTTAATGATGTTAAGTTTAATTTTTCAATGCCCTAAAAACAAACACGAAATTTACTTTATTAAGAATTTTATATTTTAGTCTTCAATTTCTAAGAATTGGATTAGATCCAAATGTTAAATTAATTAGTAATAAATGTTTAATTGATACAAAGAGTATATATTTAAACAAATTCTCTTGTCTGGTAATTATTAAGCAGTTAATCAATGCTCTGAGTGTATCATGAGTTATTTAACCAATAAAATATAGAATATACAGAGCTTTTACTATGTGCAATACTATGCTCAATACAAAACAGTGTAAATTTGGAAAGAATATAGAACAGTTGTCCGTTTCATATTTATGTAGTGAAGGAAATAATATGAGAAATTTTAATACTTAATTTATTCAACAAATAAAAATGACATATAATTTGAATGAATAAAGAAAAAGTAAAGTTCCTTATTAAGAAAAATAGTATCTGACAACAGAATTAGTAATTAAAACCTAAAATTATCATTTGTACCTTATCTTCACTGCTAAAGGAAACAACATGTTTCAATTTAATTTCTGGCATTTTTTAATTGTTCAGTCCACCTGAGAAATTGATCTGATTTGAATATATTTCAGTACAAATTACAACTCGCTGCGCGGTAAAAAAAGAACTTGCTTTTTCCATCACGTTGTTTACAAAACATGTCATAACAGTTACAGTTAACAAATATTATTAGATGTCAAATAAAATGAAATTTAACTTCATTTCAGGCAGAATTCTGACTTCAACAATTTCGCCATCTTGTGAATAATTTATAAACTATTAAAAGAGGTTTTAAAGCTTTCAGGTGTTCACACACTTCTTATCACCGTCAAGAGATAATGAGAATCTGATTGGTGAAAAATATTTTCCCTCAAAATACTCCCAACTCAGGTTTTCCATTTTTCTCTTCAGCTATCGAAAGTGCATGAACCGCATTCAGTGAGGGCCATAGAAGACTTAAATGATTACCATTGTGTGTGGTTTTTAGATATTTTTATGGGAATGACAATTTCAGGACCGGCAAATGTGGAGTACGTGGGGCATTAATCCACAACTCCATATTCATCGAACGTTGGGAGCCTAATGCCCTTGATATGTTGAACAATATAATTCCAAAAATTTAAAAGAAATCTCTTTAATTTAATTTTAATGAAAATTCAGAAAACTACTACTTTATTTTGTTTTATTAGGTGAAGCACAGTAGTAACTTGAAAAAAGAGGTAGTCTAGACATTCAACGCAGTTCCCTTATACAAAAATGCTAATTTCCAAGCCCTAAGAATTTCGTGAATTCGCAATCGCAACGCTTAAATACGCTCTCTAATGGAGGGAATATTTTCAGACTTTTATTTATTAAGTTTTCATTTAGTTCCAACAGAATAATTGGTAGAGTAGAACATTTTTAGCAGTAAATAAGAAGCAAAATTCCTCTAAGGAAAAAGCAGAAAAACTTGAAAAAATGGTACCAGCACATTGGTAAATCTTTCGGAAACAGAACTAGCTGAACATGTGAAGAACAATTTCTCAATAATTTTTTTCATCTATTACCAACAAACTTGAAACCGATAACTTCCAATTTCGTGATTGCATACTGTTGAAGATTTGTGTATTAAGATAAAATACCATTTTTTTTCAATTCCATATAAATTAAAGGGAAATTATTTAAGTCCACGTTGCTTACTTCATTCCAATGAATAAATGTGATTTCAGAACGTGCAGAACTGTAATAATTATAGAATATTCTTCTTTTTTATAGAATAGAATATATTTCTGTATGTATATAATTCGGTAGACAACAATTAAAACATCTTACATTTACAAAGTTTTATTGTGCGGTTTGTCATCTTAAAGTAATGAAGAAATATTATATGTATATACTATTTGAGAATAATATTTTCCAACAAAGAGCATTTCATTTTGGAATTCACTGGATTTTTGAAGCAGGTAAATGTTATGATTTTTATTAAAAAAATATTTACTTGCAAATAATTTTTCTTCTAATTTGATAATAGCTCTATACAGAGTGTCTTTCTACATCTGGTCTGAGAATTTTAAGTAAAAAAAATATATATATATATGAAAATTCTTTATCAATATGAGAAATTTTCAGGATCGTTTTTTTTTTTTAATCGTAATCATCTTTTATTTTACGTTTTCTTAGTTTCTAAAAAATGAAGTTTTATTAAAACTTTAAATTTTTTGATAAAAATTGTTGTCAAAAAAAAAATTTTTTTTTCTGTGTATCTATATGCGTCTGTGTATACTTTTTGCATATTTTCGTGTTTGAAGTACTATGATTCAAAAAAGCATAGAATGTAAAGTTTATATAAACCTTTCGTATTAGATCGTTAAATTTAGTAGAGCGATTTCACAGACATTAGGTCTTAACTCTAATAAGAAGATAGGATACATTTTTTTTTTCTGTTTCTTTACAAATAATTTTTCGACGTGTTTGAGATGTTCCTTCTCTAAAAAAAAGAAGAAAAAAAATTCTATTTTCTTTTTGCTTGCATAAGAAAGAATATCAGATTTTATAGAAGTTGATAAAGAAAGAGTTGATAAAGAATATTTCTATTTTAAATTTAATAAGCCACAATAAAGAAGAAACGTTACCATGCTACACTGAAGAAATCTCCGGTGCAACTGATGATCGTGTTGTTCTGCTGGCAGTCTTTCGTCTCAAATAACAACACCTTGTATTCACGAATATGAAAATTGAGCAATAGAATAATATTTAAGATGCGTGGATTTAGAAATAAAATTTTTTAAAAAATAGCAATATTTATTTTAATATTAGAAAATTATATTATATACTAAAATTTGGAGTCCTATAAAAAAAAACACATTTAGAAAATGTAGGAAAGGCACCGTGATATGTTATAGTAAATAACCTATAAATACGCTATAGGTTATCTACTATAACATGTAAGGGAAATATTCAGAAGGCCTCACAAAGTCTAGCGATGAACAATCAATTGTTAATATGAAATAAGTCTAAATAATTTTTTCTTATCTACATTTAAAACTGTGAATGACGGTTACAAATTTTATGCAGCCATTCGTCATTTTTTTTTTTTTTTTTTCGTGAGTATTTGTCTTTTGATTTAAAAGAATAGTATAGAATTATTAAGTAACCAAAAGAGATTTTAAAAAAATTCACAAGTGTTTAAAAGTGTCATGATGTTTCACAAGTGTTATGATGTTTAAAAAAAATATTCAGATGTTTCTTGTTCAGAATATTCAGATGTTCTAAAATTAACCTTTTTAATTTATAAAATTAACTATTTATATAATTTAAATAGAATTGGTAAAAACTTTCAAAAAAAATTTCCCTACTTTCATTGATAAACTGACTTAGGAAAACGATCCTCTCTGTATTATGATTGACTTTGGAAATTGGCTTTGCAAATTGTAACTCTAAACATACCAACTGATTAACTTATTCTAAACTGTATTTTTAAAATATAAAATATCACAGGAAAAATAATTCCTCATAAATTTGAGTACATGCTTTTGATGTAGTAATACATTTATTACAAATATTTATTTTATGAAATTAACTATTTTACTATTAAAATTAACCTTTTTAATTTATAAAATTAACTTTTATATAATTAACTTTTTATATAATTAACTTTTTGTATAATTAACTCTTTATAAAATTAACGAACTATTTTTTAATATTTAATTTATAAAATTAACTATTTATATAATTTAAATAGAATTGGTAAAAACTTTCCAAAAAATCATTTCCTTCTTTCATTAATAAACTAACTTAGGAAAACGATCCTTTTCGTATTATGATTGACTTTGGAAAGTTGCTTTGCAAATTGTAACTCTAAACATAGCAACAGTTTACAATACCTTACAGCATGCAAAAGACGGTAATCTAAACGCTTATGGTATGTTTAGTGTTAAATAACTGATAAAACTTTGAGACAATCCTCGTGATTTTCAAAATAATAATAATAACAAATAAAAAAAGTAAATAAAATAATTATTAAAAACTGTATAATAGCTCCAACACTTGCCCCAGGCTTTACTTGAAAATTATTTAAATTTTTTTTTTAAGAAAAACTCAATTGTCTTTTCCTTTTTAGACGATTTTAGATTTCATTTAAAATAAAATTAAAAAAAATAAAGAAAGCAGGTAAAAAACAGAAACGAAAAAATTATTTAAAGTACAAATCTCACTTACAGTGTAATTAGAAATTTCGATTATGAAAATCTGTTACGCTTGTTGGGATTTTCATTGAAAATAATTGCCCAATTTTTTTTTTTTTTTAAATTTTATTGTTTTTTTTACTTTAAAATATGTAATCATTTATCACAGAAAATACCCTTTAAAAATTAGGATTTATGTGTATGTGTATTTTTAAAAAACACTTTCTTCCGTCATAATTCGAATAATGGTATATTTTCATTAGGAAAATATGTATCGTATAACTATGATAGCTTGCCGGGGTTTTCCATTTAAAAATTGTCTAATTAAAAAAATAAATTTAAAAAAAACATTCAATTGTCCTTTTCATTTTAAAAAAAAAAATCAAAACTTTTTTTAAGGAAACACCATAGAAAATTTAAGTCTCTTGTATTTTTAAAAATTCTTTTCATTTTTTTCACATTTTAAGTAATAAAAATTTTTATTATGAAAATCTGTATCTTAGCTGAAAATATTTGCCGAGTTTTATATTTAAAAAATATCTTTAAGAAAAATAATCAACTTCTTATTTCAAAAGTGTCTGTTTATTTATTAATTTATTCTTCTCATTCACTGACACTCCAATCCTAGGTAGGACCTGGTCTTCTCGAGAAGATTTTTCCCAGTGTTTCTTCATTGGGCGACTATCCTGCAATTTCTGGTTTTCAGAATATCCATTGGTTCAGAATGCCTTTTTCGAGAAAGTCGATCCATCTGAGGAAAGATCTGCCTTTTCGTCTATAGGTTTGATTAGAAATAGTTTTTAGCAGTTTCGATCTCCTTCGATTGTAACCTGATTTCCAACCCATTTTATTCTTTGAGTTGTCAAGTTTTTCATGATATCAAGTTCTGTAAAAATCTTAAATAATTCTAAACTTGTTCGCCTCCGCCATAAGGCGTCTACCTGAGTTCCACCCCAAATACTTCTAAGGACTTACTTGTCTCTCGAAAATTGCCAACTCTTCATGCTACACATTGATACCCATAATAAGCTGATTAATGGATATTGATATAAACTATTCACATTGATAGCCACCTATCACGTTATCAACAAATGGTGACACCTTTCAAATAAATTGGCAGAAAGATTTTTATAAGAGGAGCACAGAAGACTTATTCCGTTATAGTTACAGCAATCAAGCACCTCTCTTTTCTTATGTATCATACGTATATTCTATTTTCCATTCCTTAGGAAGCGATTTTTTTTTCTTCTTCTAAGCTGGATATTTGTTTATTTGTTGATTTCCTAAAACCACATTGTTAGCCACCTATCACACTATCAAAAAATGGGGACAACCTTTCAAATAAATTGGCAGAAAGAATCTTATAAGAGAAGCACAGAAGACTTATTCCTTTATAGTTACAGCAATCAAGCACCTCTCTTTTCTTATGTATCTTACGTATAGTCTATTTTCCATTCCTTAGGAAGCGATTTTTTTTTCTTCTTCTAAGCTGAATATTTGTTTATTTGTTGATTTCCTAAAACCACATTGTTAGCCACCTATCACACTATCAAAAAATGGGGACAACCTTTCAAATAAATTGGCAGAAAGAATCTTATAAGAGAAGCACAGAAGACTTATTCCTTTATAGTTACAGCAATCAAGCACCTCTCTTTTCTTATGTATCTTACGTATAGTCTATTTTCCATTCCTTAGGAAGCGATTTTCTTTTTTCTTCTTCTAAGTTGAATATTTGTTTATTTGTTGATTTCCTAAAACCACATTGTTAGCCACCTATCACACTATCAAAAAATGGGGACAACCTTTCAAATAAATTGGCAGAAAGAATCTTATAAGAGAAGCACAGAAAACTTATTCCTTTATAGTTACAGCAATCAAGCACCTCTCTTTTCTTATGTATCTTACGTATAGTCTATTTTCCATTCCTTAGGAAGCGATTTTTTTTTTCTTCTTCTAAGCTGAATATTTGTTTATTTGTTGATTTCCTAAAACCACATTGTTAGCCACCTATCACACTATCAAAAAATGGGGACAACCTTTCAAATAAATTGGCAGATAGAATCTTATAAGAGAAGCACAGAAAACTTATTCCTTTATAGTTACAGCAATCAAGCACCTCTCTTTTCTTATGTATCTTACGTATAGTCTATTTTCCATTCCTTAGGAAGCGATTTTTTTTTCTTCTTCTAAGCTGAATATTTGTTTATTTGTTGATTTCCTAAAACCACATTGTTAGCCACCTATCACACTATCAAAAAATGGGGACAACCTTTCAAATAAATTGGCAGAAAGTATCTTATAAGAGAAGCACAGAAGACTTATTCCTTTATAGTTACAGCAATCAAGCACCTCTCTTTTCTTATGTATCTTACGTATAGTCTATTTTCCATTCCTTAGGAAGCGATTTTTTTTTCTTCTTCTAAGCTGAATATTTGTTTATTTGTTGATTTCCTAAAACCACATTGTTAGCCACCTATCACACTATCAAAAAATGGGGACAACCTTTCAAATAAATTGGCAGAAAGAATCTTATAAGAGAAGCACAGAAGACTTATTCCTTTATAGTTACAGCAATCAAGCACCTCTCTTTTCTTATGTATCTTACGTATAGTCTATTTTCCATTCCTTAGGAAGCGATTTTTTTTTTCTTCTTCTAAGCTGAATATTTGTTTATTTGTTGATTTCCTAAAACCACATTGTTAGCCACCTATCACACTATCAAAAAATGGGGACAACCTTTCAAATAAATTGGCAGATAGAATCTTATAAGAGAAGCACAGAAAACTTATTCCTTTATAGTTACAGCAATCAAGCACCTCTCTTTTCTTATGTATCTTACGTATAGTCTATTTTCCATTCCTTAGGAAGCGATTTTTTTTTTCTTCTTCTAAGCTGAATATTTGTTTATTTGTTGATTTCCTAAAACCACATTGTTAGCCACCTATCACACTATCAAAAAATGGGGACAACCTTTCAAATAAATTGGCAGAAAGTATCTTATAAGAGAAGCACAGAAGACTTATTCCTTTATAGTTACAGCAATCAAGCACCTCTCTTTTCTTATGTATCTTACGTATAGTCTATTTTCCATTCCTTAGGAAGCGATTTTTTTTTCTTCTTCTAAGCTGAATATTTGTTTATTTGTTGATTTCCTAAAACCACATTGTTAGCCACCTATCACACTATCAAAAAATGGGGACAACCTTTCAAATAAATTGGCAGAAAGAATCTTATAAGAGAAGCACAGAAGACTTATTCCTTTATAGTTACAGCAATCAAGCACCTCTCTTTTCTTATGTATCTTACGTATAGTCTATTTTCCATTCCTTAGGAAGCGATTTTTTTTTTCTTCTTCTAAGCTGAATATTTGTTTATTTGTTGATTTCCTAAAACCACATTGTTAGCCACCTATCACACTATCAAAAAATGGGGACAACCTTTCAAATAAATTGGCAGAAAGAATCTTATAAGAGAAGCACAGAAGACTTATTCCTTTATAGTTACAGCAATCAAGCACCTCTCTTTTCTTATGTATCTTACGTATAGTCTATTTTCCATTCCTTAGGAAGCGATTTTTTTTTTCTTCTTCTAAGCTGAATATTTGTTTATTTGTTGATTTCCTAGAACCACATTGTTAGCCACCTATCACACTATCAAAAAATGGGGACAACCTTTCAAATAAATTGGCAGAAAGAATCTTATAAGAGAAGCACAGAAGACTTATTCCTTTATAGTTACAGCAATCAAGCACCTCTCTTTTCTTATGTATCTTACGTATAGTCTATTTTCCATTCCTTAGGAAGCGATTTTTTTTTTCTTCTTCTAAGCTGAATATTTGTTTATTTGTTGATTTCCTAAAACCACATTGTTAGCCACCTATCACACTATCAAAAAATGGGGACAACCTTTCAAATAAATTGGCAGAAAGAATCTTATAAGAGAAGCACAGAAGACTTATTTCCTTTATAGTTACAGCAATCAAGCACCTCTCTTTTCTTATGTATCTTACGTATAGTCTATTTTCCATTCCTTAGGAAGCGATTTTTTTTTCTTCTTCTAAGCTGAATATTTGTTTATTTGTTGATTTCCTAAAACCACATTGTTAGCCACCTATCACACTATCAAAAAATGGGGACAACCTTTCAAATAAATTGGCAGAAAGAATCTTATAAGAGAAGCACAGAAGACTTATTCCTTTATAGTTACAGCAATCAAGCACCTCTCTTTTCTTATGTATCTTACGTATAGTCTATTTTCCATTCCTTAGGAGGCGATTTTTTTTTCTTCTTCTAAGCTGAATATTTGTTTATTTGTTGATTTCCTAAAACCACATTGTTAGCCACCTATCACACTATCAAAAAATGGGGACAACCTTTCAAATAAATTGGCAGAAAGAATCTTATAAGAGAAGCACAGAAGACTTATTCCTTTATAGTTACAGCAATCAAGCACCTCTCTTTTCTTATGTATCTTACGTATAGTCTATTTTCCATTCCTTAGGAAGCGATTTTTTTTTTCTTCTTCTAAGCTGAATATTTGTTTATTTGTTGATTTCCTAAAACCACATTGTTAGCCACCTATCACACTATCAAGAAATGGGGACAACCTTTCAAATAAATTGGCAGAAAGAATCTTATAAGAGAAGCACAGAAGACTTATACCTTTATAGTTACAGCAATCAAGCACCTCTCTTTTCTTATGTATCTTATGTATAATCTATTTTCTATTCCTTAGGAAGCGTTTTTTTTTTCCTTCTAATCTGAATATTTGTTTATTTGTTGATTTCCTAAAACCACATTGTTAGCCACCTATCACACTATCAAAAAATGGGGACAACCTTTCAAATAAATTGGCAGAAAGAATCTTATAAGAGAAGCACAGAAGACTTATTCCTTTATAGTTACAGCAATCAAGCACCTCTCTTTTCTTACGCATCTTACGTATAGTCTATTTTCCATTCCTTAGGAAGCGATTTTTTTTTTTTCTTCTAAGCTGAATATTTGTTTATTTGTTGATTTCTTCCTAAAACCACATTGTTAGCCACCTATCACACTATCAAGAAATGGGGACAACCTTTCAAATAAATTGGCAGAAAGAATCTTATAAGAGAAGCACAGAAGACTTATACCTTTATAGTTACAGCAATCAAGCACCTCTCTTTTCTTATGTATCTTATGTATAATCTATTTTCTATTCCTTAGGAAGCGTTTTTTTTTCCTTCTAATCTGAATATTTGTTTATTTGTTGATTTCCTAAAACCACATTGTTAGCCACCTATCACATTATCAACAAATGGGGAAGAACTTTCAAATAAATTGGCAGAAAGAATCTTATAAAGAATCTTTCCATTCCTCAGGAAGCATTTTTTATTTATTCATTTTTTATTTATTTATTTATTTTGAAAATAATATTCAAAATTTAAGCCTCATTTGTATTTTAAAATCTTTTCACACTTTAGAGATTTTGGATAACGAAAATAAAATATATACCTTAGTTCCAAAAGCTTGTCAAGTTTTTTCACATACACAGCAAATAAATGTGAAGCGAAAAATTTGAATTATTATTCCCTCTCTAAAATTGCCGATATTTTTTCTCATTCGCTTCTTTGTTGAGAAGGAGAGAAAAAACATTTTAAGTAGAATATTGCGAAAGCATTTGGGACACAACATAGATTTAAGTAAAGATATTTCAGATTTCTCAATAAGGTCATAAGAATTAATTCGTAAATCGTATGACTTGAGGTAAATGAACTTATCATTCTACAAATCGAACTATTGCATTCGTTTTCATACGAAAAGAAAAAGTTTCTGAGCTGAAATGTTATCCAAGATTTAATATCTCACTTAGACTTCCTTGACCTGAGACCTCCCACCCAACTCAAAGGGCACACGTATGAGCACAATAATCTCTCCATAATCTTCAAACAATTAGTAGCTATCCAGATAGGCGCCTAGAAAGATTCGAATGGAACAAAAGAAGAGGCAGGTCTACCTCTCTTACATCGTTTTTATGTGATTCTGTGTTTTATTGATCAAGCAGTGCTCGTGTCTTGTCACGTGATACGGTGGCTGGGGAGCAGTAGTAAAAAAAAAAGTTATATCTTCGCTAAGTGTACTTTATTTTTATAATGGTGCCTTTTAAGTTTTCATTTATTTTATCTGTAAAAGAACATATAACCAGACTTATTTTGATTTACGGCAATTTCTGTCTTAAGACTGACTTAAGAAGTTACTTTAAACTCTGTTGGTTCATCATCATAAATTATATTAGTCAAAAATGGAAGAAGAAATTTTTTTTTAGAAAGATGTACTTAAAGCTGTTTTTCGATGGCTATGTCGTGGCATAAAATGATACCTTTTTGCGAATAATATGATGATTTCATAACTGCTGTGAGTTTGCAACAGTAACTCATCACTGATAGGTCAAGTTTAGCCTATCTTTTGCAGGGCCCTTAGTTTTATTTTGAAAATGGCGCAAAATGAAGAAAAGTCACAGTTTTAATAAAATGAAAAGCGTTTAAGGTCTAATTTTTTAATATTGAAAAAAAAAGAATAAAGCATTGATTTTGGTAATTGCCACCTGAGGGAGAAAATGTCACCGAATTGGCAAATATAAAAGAAGTTTAATAAATTTTAGAATATTTAAGTTATTTGTCCGGTCTAAAGCCAAGATATATAATTTAAAGTTATAGCTTTTTCTTCAAGTGAAAGGAGCTTAAACTGGGGCTTTTTTATTTTCTTTGCCTAAAAAAGCTTAAAAAAAACCATGTTAAAACATCCTGCGTAAAATAGTTTTAACAGGGTTTTTCGAAAATCTGTAGCCAATGAAAATGTAAAGAAACAAAACCACAGTTTAAGTGTAAAAACCACAGTTTACACTTGAAGCAAAGCGATGATTTTGAACTATATATATCACCTTGCCATATGGGCTTTAGAGTAGACGAAAAACTTAAAAAAAGATAGCAAACGTTCTGAAAAGTCTCCAATTCGATGACATTTTTTCATCAAAAAGAAAATTTTTAAAATCACTGCCTTATTCTCAACTTTTGAAAATTTTAATGATCCCAAATAGTACAGAATTGGAGGAAGATTTTAAATATCAAAAAATCAGACCACAAACGCTTGTCATTTCCACAAAACTGTGGCTTTTCTCCATATTGATGTTTTTGTGCCATTTTCAGAATAAGAATTGACAGCGCTAACTTTAGGTAGGATAAACTTGTCCTAACACTCATGGGTAACTGTTGCAAACACACAACAGTAATAAAAATAGCATATTATTCTCAAAAAAGCATTATTTAATATGACGACGAAGCCTTCGAGAAACAACCTTAAGCATGTGAGAAATGAAAACATTCAGAAATATAAATATATGACACAGAAATGCACAAATCCAACTTCCTAGAGAGATGCAGAACCTAATCGTAGGATGCAAAATATGCAGGATGCCTCAAAACTCCGGCATAATTCATTTTGGCAGAAAACTTAGGCGTTTAATTAAAAAGTCTGTTCTATTTATTTTTATTTATTGATGTGTAAAGTATCCAGTTGTAAATGGTTATGTGAGAAATAACATATCGTGTAAATGGTCTGTATGGTTTCGCTGGATTATATGCACTCTTTTGGCGAAATTTTCAATCACTGTTGAGTTTCGTTTAATTTCAATTAGATTTATTGTTGAATTTCGTTTAATGTGGCTAAATTTCGACGATACGGCCTTCAATTCCTTCTACAAAGTGTATGTCATTGTTGACTTGTTGGAATAGGTCTTAGACGCCCATAATAAAAAGTCTTACGATGTTTAATCGCATGGTCTGGACGACAGATTCTGATAACAAAAACGGGGAATTATACGTCATGGGAATCACTCAATAATGAAAACACATTGTCCTTTCGTATAGTGTTAATAGTGTTCTCTTGAGCCGTGATGGCTCACGTGATAGAGCTTTCGCCTTCCAATGAGGTGAACCGGGTTCGAATCCCAGCGACAGCTGGTCGATACGAATTCCACAGTGCTGACGTAAAATATCCTCTGTGGTAGACTGGTCATGGGTTAGAATCCCCTTGCGGTCGTTTCAAAAGTTGGAGGCTTTCGTAATTTTTCTCTCCATGTAACACAAACGTGGGTTAGTTCCATCAAAAAGTCCTCCATGAAGGCAATTTTGTCCCATTGCTTGATCCAAAAGTTCTTTTGTATTCGGGATTTGGTTCAAAATTACAAGGCTACAGAGTTGAACATTGGTAGTCGTAAACTCACAATTAGGTAGGCTGTTCAACGAGGGTTATAAAAAAGAATAAAATAATGATCCCTTTTAATAACCCCGAACTATCAGTTGTGCGCATATTATTTTCACTTTGGTCACATTTTTTAGTGTATATATGGCTCGAATTTTAAATCTTGGTTGAATTTCGAAACATCGTTTAGTATCTTTTAAATAAATGATAGTCATTAAATTTCAACTTGCATTCACTGCATTTCCATTTTTGCATTAACTTTGAAATCGCAGGTTTTGAAAATAAAAAGCTAGACTAAACAAAATATTCTATAGTATATTCTATATTATATTCCGTTCTATATTATATATATATATATATATATATATATATATATATATATATATATATATAATATTCTTTATTAAATTCCATATTAGCTTGATGATTCGCTATCTTCTGACAGATTTAAGCTTGTTTCCACATTTACATTATTCTTTCTCCTTCGTTAACTACAAATTAATTACACTCCTAAATTAACTACGCTATTTTTTTTACGTCAAAATGTTTTTTGTCCCTCCAAGGAACGAAAGAAAAATGTTGGTACAAAATAAATTACAGAGTATGGAACAGTTTTGATGTAGCCGGTGCAGTTCATATCGCAGGTGTGACTTCTTACAATGTTCGTCGACCAACCACAAATAACCATTATTAACTGATCAGTTGTATGTTCCTTTTCTACAGCTTGTAATGGATTCCTTTTCCTGTAATCTATGTTGTGATTAAACACTGCAAGTTTTTTTTTTTACACGAATATACCTTTTTTAGATTTTAGGCTTTTATACATTATAAACAAGGTTATTTCGGTTAATTCATGCAGCCAACTACTATTAGATTTTTTTTCTTCCTTTTTTTTAATACTGTCTTACTGTTACAGCAATTGTAAATGGATGGAAATGCAAATACCAGAACTGAATTAATTTAAAAATGTGCATCTATTTTTGTGTCATAAATAGTCATCTTTGTCACTCTACCCTTCTAAAGCAAGTATCTTTATAAATCCTAAAACAATACCAAAATGTGTCGGTAAATGCAAATTGGGACATGTTAGAGATTATTCAGAAGCGAAAAGTTTTTTTTATCGCTTTAAGAATTAAAATACTATTTTCCTTGTATTTTTAAACTCTTTCTCATTCTTATTTAATTTTTGGCGGTGGTAATAATAGTTGAAAAAATTTTAAATTCATAAAAATATTCCACTTCCAATATCTTTCCAACATTTACAGAGATGGTGGAAGCAAAATTTATGTTTCCGTATATTCTTGGTTCAAGAAATTTATTTTAAAATTGGTTTGCCCACCACATATAAAACGCTTTTTTAATCCCGTTACTCGTGATGAGACTTTTAATGGATTTAATTTTATTTTATAACCGCCATTGAACAGCCGACTCAATTTTGAATTTACGACTACTAATGTTCACCTCCGTAGCCTTGTACTTTTGAACCCAATCCAGAAGACAAGCGAACTCTTGGATCAAATATTGGGGAAAATTTGTCTCCGTGGAGGACTTTTTTGATGGAACTAACCTACATTTGCTCTACATGGAGGGGAAAACCACCCACGGTTAGCCTAACGACAAGGGTACTCTAACCGATGATCTGTCTACCACTGAGGATATTTTACTTCAGCACTGTGGTCGGTGCGAGCCTTGTGAGGAATTCACTTCAACCAGCCATTGCTGGGATTCGAATCGGGGTCAACTCATTGGGAGGCAAGTGTTCTATCCCCTGAGTCACCACGAAAGCATTAGTGGAATTAGCCAAATTTGAGTTAGTTAAAATTTTTATTTCACTACTACTTTGTAAAATATTTTGCAGAAAGCGGAAAAGTTGGCCTTCTTGCATTTAGTGATTAAATGAAATATTTACCCCGACCTACCCTAATTTAGGGCATACGGGTAAATGTTTATTAAAATCAAGAAAAACAGAAAAGTACATAAAATACAAAAAGGGCAAAAACAAGAAAACATTACAGAGTATGATGAATGCAACAGCCGTAAAGCAATTAAAATGCTCCGAGAGTCCCGCCTTATAGTGCCGAAGCCGACGGGACCTCCCTTATAATGAGCCAAAGACACAAATTAAAATTTTACAACACATCGCAGGATTTTAGTGATTAAATGAAAATTTAAATAAATAAATAAAGCAATAATAATAAATTCCATTATCGGGTTGAGTTAAGGTACTTTTCAGTTAAAAATTGACAGGCCATGTATCCTTAAATAAATGCTTGTCCTATTGCATTTTACTTGAAGGGGATTATTATAAAGTGAAAAAGACATGTTAAAAAGAAGTCAAACTATTGTAACGTATCAAGCTATATTAACAAAAAGCTCTGTTTTCTTTCTTTTTTTTAAAATCAAAGCATTTATTTCACACCAACTAATACAGTAGTGAAATTAAATCACCCGTAACGGGACAGTAAGAACTTTTCAAACAAAAATGGAAAACCCGCAACAGGCTAGTACAAACCTCAAATTCGAAAAACAAAAAATACTCTCCAAAATATCAACAACTCTCTGATGTTCCATCAAAATCTCATGCTTTTATTTTTTCTTTATCTCGTGCTTTTAATTTTAATTCATCTCATTATATGTTTTGTTTATTTGATTCATGCTTTTGCTAGTCCTATAATTTTTAATAATTTTAGACTTTATACCATTATACTGCTACTTTCACTTAATTATTATTTATGAGCTTTATTCAGCTTAATTATTTATGAGCTTTGGAGATTCTAGGATAATACAGAGTATCAATTAATAAAGAAGGGAATCGGGATGAAAACGAAAGGATTAGAGAATAGATTCCATGATCTCCTGAGGAAAAAGCATTAATGCAGAGTGACAGGAATTAAATGTTAACAGAAGTTCACCTTTTTACCTCGTGCGATGTAAGGAAAAAAACTTTACCTGGGCTAATAAGAAGGAAGCAACACTGCAGAGGTATAAAAAGAGGGGCTACATTTACTTAAAAAGCTGTTTTTCGGTGGCCCCGTCTTCATATGAACTTATGCTTTTTTCGTATAATATGCTATATTCATTGAAATGTTTTTTATCATTGTTATTATTATTTTGCAACAAGTAAATTGTTATTTTCATAGAAAAGAAAATGCATCCTAAGCCACCATCAAATACAGAAACAAGTTTAAAAAAATTATTTAACCCGAGTCAGGCTAAGTTGACCTCAATTGTAATCTATATTTCTTTTACGCTGCTGTTTAATAGGAAAATGATTATTATAAGTGATTATATATATGATCATAATAAATGATTATATGAGCAATGTTATGGGTTTTATAGGGACTTCAAAGGGTGAGATGGTGATATTCCTCCCGTATAAACTAAATAAAAAAAAAAGTCCATCAGAAAAGTGAAATATGTAGCAGATATTTTAGTTTGGATCTGCTTTACTTTTACCTCGTCAGTCCCCAAGTCCCCAAATCAATTATAGGATCAGAGATCTGCAGCGCAAAAAAAAAAGTATCACTCTGAATAACTTTTGTTCTAATGATCAGATTCTCACGTACTAAGTGTCCATCTTAATGGTACCTGAGAGTGACTTCAAATATGCTAATTAATCAAAGCTAACTATTAATTAAAAACAGTCACAAAGTGCACTTTCTCTGAATAAACACATATATATAATTTTTTTTTTTTTTTTTTTTTTTTTTTGCGTATTTGAATTTATGAACCTCAAAATAGGACGGATAGACAAAATTTATGAAAAATTTAAAACAAAAACAAAAAAGAATGCACAATAATAAAACTCTTTCAGAAATATTTGTTTTGGAAAATTCCATCTCTGAGTTTTGATCTTTTTTTTTTCTATCCGTGAGGTCCCCCTCCTGTTAGGAAAAAGAGATATGTAGATTAGCTGACACCATGTTTTCATCGAATTTAGCATAGATAAAAAAAAGGAAGGGAAAAAAACGCAGTGAGTAATCTGTTCCTTTCTTCGTATATATGCGACTTTAAATACTTAAAATGATTTTTTTCGCGATATTTAGTTACTTCCAAGAGGTGTAAGACGTATTTAAATTTTCTATCTGCGTTACCTACTTTTCTATTTACGAACTTAAAACTTAATTATTTACAAACGTGATGTATTAGCCGATTTTAAATACAGACATCTCATTGAAAAGAAATCAAGCTATTTAAATAACACATACTCACTTAGACCTTGGTTTTTAACTCAAAACATTGCTCACATAATACAAAATATACATACGAAATTTTTAATATTTCTATAATAGCATGAAGAACTTCACAAAATCAACGTTCTTCAGAAAACGCATTTAAAATACAAGAATATTCTGAAACGTAAGAAAATTCTGAGGAAAAAAATACGTAAATGATTCGAAAATTAAATTCTAAAAATGAATTTTGTCTTAAAAATATAATTTATTCAAATAAAAAAATAAAGGTTAAAATAAAGTCATAACAAAAACATTTTAGTTTCGTTTTCAGGAATTTACTTCCTGTTTCAATTCCGTCTGTTAGCATACTATTATAACTTTATTTCTAGAAATCGGAGAACAAAATTTTAAAGGGCATAGAGAAGCTAATAAGCTGGAAGTTCAAATTACGATAATCAAAAAAAAAAAAAAAAGAAAATTGAAATTTTCGCTAAAATTGCCAATTTTTAAGCGGTCTGATTCCTTGTAAGTTTAAATAAATTATTTTTTACTCATTTATTTTACATTAAACTTCGCTTTTGTATTCTGAAACTTGTAACTAAAATTCACAGCTGATATTTTTTTTACACTTTTTGCATTGTTACGTTTGGCTATGTAGTTATTAGACGTTTTCTTTCTTAGAAATAATGTAGTCAAAATTACTGCAGACCATTACTTTTTCATGATTAAATAAATAAAAAAATAACATTCATTTCTTGAGAATAATAAAATATAAAAATCATTGAAATATTTCCTATCCAACACCGCTTTAAATCCCTGTTTATTTATTAAATTTCTTTTTCTAATTTTATACAATACAGCTTACACAACAAAAATGTTTCGAATAATCTATTTCTTAAAAATATTGAAAGAATTATTTTATGAAAGGAAAAGATTTATTTTGGCGAACATACGAGCTTAATTTTATTGTAGTTGCCAAAATTCGGTAACTACAAGCATTCCGAAACACCCCTGTGGTTCATTTCTCCGAATTTTTGTCCAGAGCCGCCATGACTCATAGGATACAGCGCTCACCTCAAATTGAGAGGAACCGGGTTCGAATCCCAGCGATGCCTGGTGGTCGATACGAATTACGCATCTGGCTTGCACCGGCCACGGTGCTGACGTGAAATATGTGAGACAGATCATGGGTTTGAGTCCCCTTGCCGTCAGGCTAACAGTGATAGGATCTCGTGGTCTTCCTCTCCATATAACGCAAATGCGGGTTAGTTCCATCAAAAAAGTTGCCCACGAAGGCAAATTTCTCCCAATACTTGATCCAGGAGTTCCCTTGTCTTCTGGATAGGGTTCAAAATAACAAATCTTGAACATTAGAAGTCGTAAAACCGAAAATTGGGCCGCTGTTCAACAACGGTTATAAAATAAAATAAAATTTTTGTCGAGATGACTAATGTCAAAGGTTGTGACATCCTTCTTATCTTTCCCCATCTGCACAATTTATGGAGATAGAGAAGACAACTCGTGACATCTAGAGTACTGGAGATTGACCATAACGAATCGCTCTGCAAGTATCTTCATGGTCATTGACAAAATAGCCTTTTCACTTTCCCTCCCCCTCTGAGAAGCAGAAGAAAGAGGAAAATGAGTCATCCCCATGAGTTGCTCCCAAAAGTGCTGATACTGGAAAAGGCTGATCAGGAAATTTATCTCAGATTAATTCCAGCTAGAGACATTGGTCTGGAAATTGTTAAAAATCCCAATTTATGATTAAATGTGAAGGCGAACAAATTAAAAGAAATGGGGAGAAAGAGTCTATGTTTCATATTTCTGTGAAAATCAACGTTTGGTATCCAATTGAGGAAAAGGATATTTTTCAAGAAGTAAATTCATTTTAAATTATATAGAAAATACTCCTGTACATACGGATTTAGAATTAAGATTTCAATGAAATTAAAATTTAGTATAATGAAATTATCAACAACAAAAAACTATTAATTAAATGTGTAAAATAATATTTTTCTTAAAATTACGACATCCATCCATATATGATACAATTCTAACTAACAATATAATAAGGTAGCTAAAAATATTCATATAAATTTAAATTCAAAAAACAAGTTCATATCCCATATTTTCTCCTTAGGAACATTTATTTCAAATATACATATCATACAGTGTGTTAAATCATTTATCACTGCATTTAAAAGCAAACACCAACAAAAAACAGTTCCATCTTAGGAATAGTACTGTAGTTATAATTAGTACTGTAATCATGGTACTGTAATAATAATTCAAACTTCAAATCAACGCCTATGTTTTAAACAAATTGAAATCTCCTCTTACTTACATTTAAACAGTTACTTATATTATTGAACAAATCAACCTTCAGTTACTTATTCAGTTCAGTACAGTTACTTATATCAACAAATCAACTTTCCTAACTTAATTTCCGTAAAGATAATTAATGTAATATAAATCCTTATCACAGTTTTTAAGGGAAAAAAAGCAGTGATAAGGGAAAAAAAAAAACATTTTTAAATCTTCTTTATTTAAATCTGCAGTATATACCATGTTCAAATGAATGCTCTAAAACGCAGACGAAATAGTATCTTTAACTTTCTCTACCGTTAAGACGATAATTCTAAAGTAATTAAATACATCAAGAGTTTGGTAAGCGAACGCTAACGGGGTTACCATTTTCCGTGAAAAGTGAATTACAAGGAAAAAGAAAAGATGGCGGGAAAATTGACTTATTCTCCGAAACCAAGAGCTTATCACACGCCCAAATCACTGTAAAGATGAATAGGATCCCACCTGGGGAAAATTTCTTTTCTTTTTTTCTTGACTCGTTATGATTTTCAAGGATATATGTCTTTTTTTTTTATCTTTCTTTTCTCTAGTCAAACACCATTTATTTCCTACTCTAACTTATTGGCTGATTCAAAATATTTATACATTGTATTTTTACAACCAATTATTTTTTCCGTTTATCGAGCCGAAAAGCTAGATTATGGCCAAGGCTAGATTATGGCCAAGTTTTAAAAAAATTCAAATGTTCTAATTGTTGATATAGAATCTATTAATCAATTCATTATAAAATAAATAAATAAGCTAACAGCAATATGGTTAATGTCTATATCGAGCAAATACTTTTTAGGGGAATTTAAAATTATGTTATTTTTATAAATTATAAATTATTTGATTTATTATCACAATAACGAAAGTTCGAAAAAGGTTAGTCACATATTTTATTTTATTTTATACCCGGCTTTCCAATTCTGCGTTTACGACTGTCAATGTTCAACTCCATAGCCTTGTAATTCAAAACTAAACCCAGTAGACGAGAGAACTCCTGTATCAAGCAACGGGACAAACTAGCCTCCGTGGAGGACTTTTTGATGGAACTAACCCGCGTTTGCGTTGCACGCAGAGGAAAATTACAAAAACCACCAGCCACCGCTAGAATTCGAACCTCGGGTCCCTCCTTAGGAGGCGAACGCTCCTATCCCCTGAGAGTTGCTTTTTTTGAAAAGTTTTTCTTCTATTATCGAGATCGAGATTAAAAAATTTATACACTTTACTGAAAACTAAGTAGGAAGGAAAAATGGTTCGCCTTTTTCGTTAAAATCAATCTCGCGATAGTCCCAAATATGCCCTGATATAATTCCATTTTATGCCGTGTCTTATTATGAAGCTTTAAAGTTTGGACGTCATAAAGTTTTTATGCCGTGTCTTATTATGAAGTATACTATGAATCTTAAAGCTCTTCTTACAGAGCAGTCCAGTTCAAAAAAAATTGGAGAATATCGAGCTTTAGTTATTTAAGTAGAATCTTTCATGCAATATTTTGTTACAATTAACAATTTTCTAGTAAGACGCAGAACGTTTTAGTATTTTCAATTTTTTATTTATATATTATTTTCTTTTAATGTAGTGTTATTCAATAAACTGTACACGTCTTGAGTTCAAAATCAGAAAATTTTGAATTAAAGTTTTTTTAATAATTTATAGAATGTGCTATGGAAGAATGATAAACCAAGGAAAAAAATTTTAATTATACTTGTTGTAATAAGCTGGGAAAACAAATTTTCATTTAATTCATATTATTGTGTGTTCGGATATCGTTTATTAGATAAATTATATTTTTAAAAATATTTTTTCAAAAAATTTGAAATTTTAAATGAATATGTTTAAACTAAAGAGTTATAATCGTTGACAAGAAACTTCAAAATTAAAAAAATGCCAAAAAAATAAATAAAAAGTCCAAATGCATACTACATAACACGGACTTCAGGGCTTTCAACAAACTCTAAAAATAGCTTTTATGTTCAAATTTTGCAAGCATTCGTTACAAATAACGATTTTAAAATTTACTACATATTTAGAGTTCAAATTTTATTTCTATGTGTTACATATTTTTAAACAAACTTAAAAAAGAAACGCAAAAAAGAAAGCAAAACAAATTAACTCCAACGTACAACGATTAATTTACATATTTTTTTTTTAAGGAATTTTATAGTTTGAATGTAGCGAGCTTATAGTATATTTTTTTCTGATAAAAGTTTTTTATTTCTTTTACCATACAAAGAAAGAGCTCTCCTTTTGAAATGAAAATCAGTTAATTATTCCAAGTCTGTAGCAGTAAAAAATAAAAATAAAAAGATTTTTAAGCATATTGATTTAGTTGGTTTATCTGTTTCGACGATTTCCATTCTGACGACCTGTTTTGGTTTACCTGTTTCTACAATGCCTTTTTTATACACACGTAAAAATGTTATAATACAGTATTTTCATTCAAATGGCATCTAAATGAATTCCCTTCTGTACTTATGCATCTATTTTTTTCTTCTTAAATATATGGAAAAATATGGTTGGGACCCTGCTAATCCGTACCCATTTTTGATCCAACCCCTCGGATAATCCTACTCCAAACCGAACACGTAAATTTCTGACTAAATAACTATAAATACACATGCAAACATCACTGGGCAGCTTTAAAAATTGTCATTACTAAACTGAAAGGATTAGTGTGAATTAATTATCAAGCTAAAACTTGGGAGGAAAGGAAAGTACAAAAATTTTCCAGGTGTATGAACAATCATCTCTCATGGTGTCAGCTTCTATGCTGATTTTGACTGAATAGTCTCACTTCATTCAAACAAGTTGACCTCCTCTACTTAAAAACTGTCTCAAAATCACTGTTTACACAAAAGTTTTCACACGGGGGGAAGGCTGTTTTCCCCCTGACCCTCATTTACAACCCCTCTATGATATTCCCTGGAGTGATTTAATAAATAGGAATAGCACTATAGCCATTGTTGTTTTTATTGTTGCAAAACTGTTTTTTGACGCATTGACTAAAAGAGTCTGGCATTAAAGATTCGCCAAGGACAATTTTCTGAAAAGACGGAGAAGGGTAAGAACTGATCATTTTTCAATTTAAAACAAATAAAATAATTGCAAAAAAATTTACTGACAAAAGAACATTCGAGATGGCATGGGATATTGTAAATAAGACTAAGAAAACTGGAACCTTTACAAATTATGTGAAGGATTGAAACTTTTTTAGCTGAGAAAACAAACATGCTTACTAATACTTTTTTTTTCTTGATGTTTCATAACATTATAATATTATTTATTTATTAAATTTAGTAATCATCAAAAGCTTTTGAGTTGTAATGTATACATATTTTCTAATAATTTTAAAATTTATAATTTGTCGCAGTATTTTGAAATTTTTATTTCACAAGAGCAGTTCGATCATTTAAATCTTATTTTGTAATTTAAAGCAAAATGCAAAACTTAAGCAAAATCGTGTTTCAGCAATAAAGGTTCATGAGGCGGTATTTTTAAGTTTTTATTTCTTAAGCACTGTTCGATGATTTAAATTTGGTATTTTATTATTTAAAATTACATAAGTTAAAACTATTAAAAAAATTCCGATAACTTATAATTAATAAATTAATTTATAAAAAAATAATAAATAATTGCCAACAATTATTTGTGTATGAAATCATTTTTCGATAAGCAAGTTTAATAATTATGGTTTATTTATAGTTGTAACCCCAGGTTACCCATATTTTCAATGGCAATAATCCAAATTTTCTGAAAAAAAAGCTATGTTTATTCAGAAAAAGTACGTTTTTGTATTTGATTTCATAATTTAAATATCAAGCACAAACTAATAAGCACCCTTCGAACAAATTAATAAGCATATACAACCCTTCGAACAACTTTAAAACTTAAAAATTGGATCGTTACGCAAAAAGTAGTTAAATTTTTACTCTTTTTAATTTGTACACTCTACTGTTCAACAATTTCGCTCAAAAAAAAACAAAAAATATTGCGTAAAAAAATTTCCATGTCAGAATAATTTCTGTATTAAAATTTAAAACTCCAAACCTAATTGGGAATAAAATCTTTGATGGTCAATCTCTTCAAATTCCATTTTTTAAAAAAAAAAATGAGAAAATTTCATATCTAACCATCCCTATAACATGTAAAGATTCAAGAAGATTGATTTTTACACAATTGAGCATGGCAACATCTAAAGCCTCCGATACCAACGGCTAAATGGAGGAAATTTGGGAACCATGGGAATGCTACAATTTAGATGTTCATAAAGAATAATTCACAAAAGCAATTGCTTTTGGGTATCTTTGCTTTTTAAAGTTGTCAGAAACATATCATTATCTAGTGAGAATGATTGTCCTCATTCACCTCATTCTAAAAACTGCTTTCTTTGTCCACCCCTTTTTGTTGGTCTTGGTTTCTTAACAATAGTTTCTAAGAACTTCACCTGAAAAGTGTGGGAAAATATCCCTAGGACGAATATGTTACTTATATTATTGTCCATTATTAGTTACTATTTAGTTACCCATAATCTGTGAAACACCCTAATGTGTTGGGTACAAAGTAGAGAAGTTTTATTCCATTCCCTTTCAAGAGCTGCATCCCTTTTCCAGAAGTTAATTCCCTTTTCAACTGATTGTCCACGGGATTTTTTTGTTCGTTGCTTATATCACAAATGATTATAAAATCCATTGCTTCTTGCACTTGGGGTTTTTCTTTGAATACCAAAGATACGGAATACTCTGGGATAAGGAAAAAAAACTCTTTGTTTTATTTCTATATTAGCTGTAATTAAGAAGCTCTACTCCCTGCTCGATGCACTCAACAACCCCAAAACTGTTTTCGATTTTTTTTTCTACTGTCTTATTGGATAGTTGAAAGAATTTTACTCTAATTTTGACTGGTAGTACTCTTTTTAGGATAAATTTTGAAATTTTTTATTACCGGCTTATTAGGTAATTTTACTCTAACTTTGACTGGTAGTACTCTTTCTTAGGATAAAATTTTAAATTTATTCAACTTAAGCAATGTGTATTACACGTAGTTCAAAACTTTTGCTCACATACACTTCATTTCATTTTTATATGTTTTTTGGTTTTATTTACTATGTAGAAAGTTTATATAAAGATACTTTACATATAATCTGATATAATATAGATAGATAATAAAATAATATTTATATAATGTAGATTACAGGATTATATAATATAGATAATAAATAATCTTTATATAATGTAGATAATTAGGAATGCGATTAAAACATCATTATATGACAAAATGTCATTATTTTAAGAAATATGAAGATATTCCGCCGCATTTGCATTAACTTAAAATTACATTAACTTAGTTTATTATTTAGGGATTTAACTATAAAAAATGTTTTTACCAATTAGCGGCCAATCAAATAGTGTTTATTTTTGTTGACAAGGGGGAAGGAAGGGTAGGAGCAATGCTTAGGTAAGACATTAAAATTCCCTTATTTCAAAAAATCTCTTACAAAGTAAAATAAAAAATTTAGTACAAAATTACACATGAAAAATTTTAAAATGTGGAATAAAAGTTTAATTAGACGAAAGAAAAGATTTGAAAAAAAAAAAATTCTTCAGACATCAACACGATTTTTTGTTTTGAGTACAAAAGAAAAACTTATGAATGAACATATGAGAGTAGTGGTGGCTTAAGAGATAGAGCACTTGCCTCCCAACGAGATGACCCAGGTTCGATCCCAGCGACGGCTGGTAGATACGAACTCTGCAACGGCTTGCACTGACCTCAGTGTTGACGAAAAATATCCCCAGGGGTATATGGATCAGCGTTTAGAGGCCCTTTGCTAACCGTTAAAGGTTTACGTGGTTTTTTTCTCCACGTAACTTAATTGTGGGTAAGTTCCATAAAAAGGCCTCCATGAAAACTAGTTTGTCTCAATGCCTGATCAAGAAATTCCCTTGTCTTCTGGGTTGGGTTCCAAACTGCAACGCTATTGAGCTGAGCATTGATAGCCGTGAACGCAAAATTGGATAATAAAAAAAAATTAAATATAGCAATTAAATTTCCTTTAAGAGGTGTCACTGTTTTTATAAGAGGAAAAAATGTTTTTTTCTTCTTTTTTTTTAAATATAAAAAGAGACTATCTTGTTTAGATTTTAAACATACGAAAGAACAAGATTTTCTGAAATGAATCTTGAAAATTTAGCCGTTAAGAACTAATTTTTGGAGATACCTTAGAAGGAAAAAAAAATCCTCGCATTAGACATGATTTCCCAAAAATTTAATGAAACAGTCCTCTTACCCACTTCTTCTAGATAGACTTGAAAGCGATTAATTAAAAAATGATAATTAATAAAAATTTGAATTTACTATTGAGGGGAATTCAAAAATTTAAGATTCACAGTAAAATTTTATTCACTAAATTACAACCTTGTACAAAATTTAAGCCTTGTCGTAATAACTCTACGAAAAATATGTCCATCGTTTAATATCCTGCCAATACTATTTAGATAAAAAAAAGTGCGAAATATCTATAAAATCATCAAATTAAATTTCGAAAAGTTGTGTTCATCGACTTCAAAAAATAGAATAGTTTTAGTTGACTTCTCGATCAAAAGGGGTCCAACGCATTAAGCAGTTTTCAAAGCCCTCCTTAGAATTATATTCCAAGTGATTAAGAGACCTCTACCCCCGCCATCTTAAATTTTAGGTTAAATTTTTAATTTGCTCTTCCTTGATTTTTTTTCACTTTTTCTTTTCTTTCTTTTTTCTTTTTTTTTTTTTTTTTGCACAAAGCAAAAAAAAAAAATTAATAATGCGATTTGTAGTTTTGAGTAAGCAATTTAAAACTACATGTTTCTTGGTTTTTAGATACAATTCCAATTTAAAATTGCAATTTCAACATACGAAAACCAATTTGTTTGACTCTAAAAAATTCTTTTAACGTTAATTGCATAAAAACAACGATACTTATGAAAAATCTAAAAACGACCTACCGTATACTATTTTATATTTTATTTTAAAACCGTCGTTGAACAGTCGACACAATGTTTCGAGTTTACGACTAACTCCGTAGCCTTGTAATTTTGAACCTAATGCAGAAGACAAGGGAACTCATGGATCAAGTATTGGGAGAAATTCGCCTTCGCAGAGGACTTTTTGCTGGAACTAACCCGCATTTCTGGTTTACGACTACCAATATTCAACTCCATAACCTTGTAATTTTATAACCTAAAGCAGAAGACAAGGGAGCTCCTGGATCAAGTATTTTATATTGTTATTTCATAATTGTCATTGATCAACCAACCCAATTTTATGGGTTTACGACTACTAATGTTCAACTCCGTAGCTTTGTAAATTTGAACCCTATCCAGAAGACAAGGGAACCCCTGGATCGATTATTGTGAGAAATTTGCTTTCGTGGAGCACTTTATGAGGAAAATAACCCGCATTTGCGTTACGAGAAGAAAACCACGAAAACCTCCCACGGTCACTCACGGCAAAGGAACTCTATCCCATGATCCGTCTGTCACTGAGGATATTTGACGTAAGCACTGTTGTTGGTGCAAGCCGGATGCGGAATTCGTATCGGCTGGGATTCGAATCCGGTTTGCCTCAATCGAAGGCGAATGGTCTATTCTCTGAGCCATCGCGGCTCTGGATCAAGTATTGGAAGAAATTTGCTTTCGTGGGGGACTTTTTAATGAAACTAACCCGCATTTGTGTTACACGGAGAGAAAAGTCACGAAAACCTCTCACGGTTAGCCTGATGGCAGAGGAACTCTAACCCATGGGCCATGATCCATGTACCACTGAGGATATTTTACGTTTTATGTTGGTGCCGAACCGGGTACGGAATTCGTATCGACGAGCCATCGCTGGGATTCGAACTCGGTTCACCTCAATGGAGGACAAATGCCTGAACCACCACGGCTCTGTATACTATTTAACACCCCTTCAACAATTGAGTTCGGACAAGACAACTTAGGCAAATATTTTTTTAAAAATAAGATGAAAAAATAAGTAAATGAATAAAAATAAAATTTCTTTAAATTTTACAATTTTTGCAATTTTTTAAAGGAGATTAATATTTCTGCTCAACAGTTTTAAATCACTTCTTGTCTTGTAAAAGTGACTCAGTTATAAATTCTAGGTGGTCGGGGAAAAAAAGCGAAAGTCACTTACCGCGATTTCCTGTCATCTAACCTTTATAAAGCGGTTAGCTCTTTGTCGGCAATTTATACTTCTTTTCCAACCTGTCTTACCCTCATTACAATATATTGTTACTCTCTCATTAACGTAAACCGATTTGCGAACATTAGCGCATTCTGCGAGAAACAGTAAACCAGAACCACACGCGTAGCATTCGGAACTTAAATTAACAAAGAAATCCACCCATTTAACAAAATAGCTTTATTAGTTCCCTGCAAAATGCAAAATTTTCCCACACAAAATCGTCTCTAAAGAACAGTAAAATGAGTCAAATTATGTTCTCTATAGTTACCTGTCCCAGAGAGAATCTTTGTGGCCTGGACCACCCACTGTAAAAATAACCGTGAATTTATCCCTTCTGGGGGTACGCCCCCTTCAACAATGCAGTATTTGCCCGTTGAATGTGATTTATTATACGATTAGCGGAGAAAGTACCACAAACAGCAATTTATGGGTTCTGACAATTCAGGAATCGCCACCTGACAAAGAGGCGGCTCCAATTTCAAAGTCTTTTAACTCAATAGGAAAATACGACTTATAAGTACCCTGTCATTTTAACAAAAAGATCACTTCAAGCATTTTTTGTGAGATTCAAATGCTTTTAGTGACAGGTAAAGGCATAACAATATTTAAGAAACTTAATTATTTGAACTTTTGTAAAGGCATCATTAGAGAAGTAATTCCTTATTATTTCATAGGAAATTTTCACAGAACAGCATGAAATTTAAAGAAACAACTGAACAATATTTCTCATAATGTATAAAACTTACGCAAGATATAAATTTATTAAAATTTATACATAGTATATACTGAACGATATGCAATCTACTCGACATCTTGTTCACCCAGGAGTTGTGTCTCGAGATATTTTTGTTCTAATTTATAAAAAAATTTCCCGCACGATAAAAAAATTGTGGATCAAATTACGGTATAAGGAACCGGTACTTTGCCTGCATCATTCGTAAAATTCATTTTTACCATAAAATATTAAACAGTAATTTTTGCGTATCATATTTAATTAGAGTGATTTGACGGTAATTATTACTGTAAAAATTACGGTAATTCAGATTTTTTGTTCCGTGATATGTTCTGGTAAAAATGGTTTTTACGGTAAAATGCACTGGCACTCATAATTTTTACAGTAATAATTAGCATAAAATCACTGCATCACTCTAATTAAATGATATGTAAAAATTACGGTTAAATACTTTAAAGTAAAAATGGATTTTAGGGGGATGATGCACGCAAAGTACACGCTTTATACCGTAATTTGATCTGGAATTTTTTTACAGTACGTTTTTACGAGAAATTTTTGTTTAAATATTTAAAATGATAGTTCACATATCATTTTTCTAATTAATAAATTTGGTTCACTAGCATTTTTACTACTACGATGCATGCATTTAAAAACTGCAGTGATGCTTTTAAATGATGTCAAAATCATTATCAAAATCAATAATGTCAAAATTATTCTGCTTACCTTAACTGTTATTTTATTAATACTTGTGGGGAGCTATAACTTACAGCAGGGGCACCTGGTCGGGAGGTCACTGTGACCCTTCACAAGCTTTTAATGGGAAAGTTGTAATGATATTTTATAACCGTCGTTGAACAGCCGTCCCAATTTTATGCGTTTACGACTACTAATGTTCAACTTCGTAGCCTTGTAATTTTTAACCCACTCCAGAAGACAAGAGAACTCCTGGGTCAAGCATTGGAAGAAATTTGCCTTCGTGAAGAACTTTTTGAGGAACCTAACCCGCATTTGCGTTACATGGAGCGAAAAACTACGAAAACGTCTCACAGATAGCCTGACGGCAAAGGGACTCCATTTCATGAGTCTACCACTTAGAATATTTTACGTGAGTACTGTGGTCGGTGTGGAATTCGTATCAGCCAACTATCCCTGGGATTCAAACTAGGCGCACCTCATTGGAGGGCGAGCGTTCTTTTCCCTGAGTTACCACGGCAGTAAATTTATGTTATTAACTTGACCACCATGTCGTGCAAATGTCTAAATGTTTAAAAAAAACTCTTGCCAGACCTTCTTTGTTCACGAGGAAAAGAGTAGAAAAGTTAATGCTCAGGAAGTATTTAAAAATTGGGCATTATTAAAAACGCTTTGTGAATTGGAGGTCAGTTCGATGCCAATATTTTTAAAAATCATGTGTGGATTATATTGCTAAATCTTATATTCAGCATTCCTCACACATGACTCTTAAGATAATGCACATGTTAACATCATATTTTCTTTTTTATCTTCAATTTGTGACTTTAAATGTGTTGATTTTCATAATTGCTTTTTTTTTTCTGTCAAGGACTTAAAAATATATATTATAGGAGGTAATTACAGAATACCTGAATATTCTGTATTTAGTTTGTTCTTTAATTGTTATGTTTCATTTTAATTTTAGTTTTAAAAAAATGTTTTATTATGACCTTTTTTGGCTTATTATTTATGTATTAAATTTATGATTAAATATATTTTAATTCGGTTTTTAAATTCTTTTTTATCTGGTAACAGTTGGAGATCACTCAAATTATGTTTACTAAATTGATATTAATTTATGCCATTGAATGTTTTATGCATTTTAATTGATGTTCTTATTGTTTCTGTCAATCAGGTGTTAACAATTAATTAATTGTGTGGGAATGCGTAGATTTATAATTCGGTAAATTTGAAATTGCAAACTAAGAATTTTTACCCTCCATAAATATGTGCTCGAACACCCCTGAGTTACACGCGTGTAAACTATTGTATTCTAAATAAATATGAGCTTTTTATGCGATGTTTTGTTATTCAAAAGTAAAAAATATCATTTGCAATTAAGATATAAATTGTAAAAAAAATTCACTATCCTGTAGAGAAAAATTGCCGTAATTAATCATACGCGCTAAATTTTTTTTATTTTTTATTTATTTATTTTTTTTAAACAGCTATTCGTGGTGACTATTTGGCAATGTGTATTCCATTTATATTCTTTGGAGAGGAATTAATTCTTGTATAAGCTTGGTACCTTTTTCTAGGTTACGTACAACTTTTTTTAACTAAGTTTTATTCTTTCTAAAATTTTAAGAATGTGGACATAAATCATACTTAAAAATAAATGCAAAAACACTGAATCGATTGAAAAATCTTATTTCACGCAAAGTGATAACATCAACGAGATTTAGAAAAAATTAATAAATAAAATAAAGAATGTAGTATTCTAAATATATTTCTAATTTTTTAATTCCAGTTTCCAAACTATATTCTTTATCCAATTCATGCTCATCGTGTGGTAATAGTTTATGGTAATAGTTAGTAGTTAAACTTCACTTCTTTTCAAGATTTACGAAAAAAAAAATTTTTATTTAAATATTCTTTTAATTATTGGTACTTTTAATTATTTAGTATCCAATAGATTTTACTAATTAATTAAAGCTTCCACGAATTTATGCTCTTAATATTGAGCTAATTCAGCATTTTCAGCATAGAAAAGATAGATACTCATTAAGCATCTATCTCAGGAAATTAATCTATGAAAATGAAATTTTTCGTATGAGGCTGGCTTTTGCAATCCACTCAGCATGATGTATCGCGTCTTAAATATACTTCGTCTCTGAAGAATATTTCGGTTTCTGAGACAAATATTTAAAATATGAAGCACATTCACACGTATCCTTAATATTTTCTCCAGGAAGTTGTGTTTTGGGCTTTGCAGTTGCACAGAAACACTTGCATAGTAATATTTTCGTTTTCATAAATTTTTATTTGGCCATCTCATCATGAATCTCAGATTTTTATTGATTGATGTGAATTTCACGTGAAGTTACCTTCAATCATAGAAAATTTTAAGGCTAATAATTGATTCTATTTTTAAACCAAAAATTGGAGCCAAATATTAAACCAAATATTATAACCGCCGTTGAACAGTTGACCCAATTCTGAGTTTACGAGTATCAATGCTCAAGTGCAAATGCTCAAATGCTCAAGTGTAATTTGATGGCTCGCACTAATTTGATGCGTCACATGCACAATCATAAAAATCTTATCTTTTTAGCTGTAGATTATACGTGAGGCTAAAGCAATCCAAACTTATGAAGAAAAATATATTTTTGTAAATATTTCATATAACTTAAAAATGGATTTTTTTTAATATTTTTATAAAGAAAAAAATTTATCCAACATGAAATAGTTAGCACGTACCCTGAGCAAAAACTGCATTGTTGCAATTATGTTTAATAAGGTGGAAGAAAGAAATTAAGTAACAGAATTTAAATATTTTAATGCAATATACTTTTAAACTTACCTTACGGTATATTCCCACAGAACCTTAACACTATAAAAACTGAACATAGACCTAGAAAGACTGAAGGGGCCAGCTTGGAGAACATTCGATGAGGACTTTTTGATGGAACTGACCCACATTTACATTATATGGAGAGGAAAGACACGAAAATCTCGTACGGTTTGTCTGATGGCAAAGGGACTCAAACCCATGATTCTTTCTACCGCTGTTGATATTTTTACGTCAGCACTATGGTCTTTGTGAGCCGGATGCAAAATTCTTATCGGCCAGCCATTGCAGGGATTCGAACCAGGGCAGCCTAGTAACGTTATATGTCTAGATATAAGTTTCCAAGAGTTATATGTATATTAAGTTATGCGTATATGTCGATAAAAGCAGCAAGAAGTTCTTCAAATTTACTAGTCGGAGACTTTTGCACGGCACTGAATGTGCTAGGGCTTCTTAAAGGCCCATTAACGAAAAAGATAATAGACTAGAAAAATTAATTTAATCTGATTTTATTCACATTTTCGTTTAATCTCTGACATTTTCTACCAATAAAGTATCAAAACTATTAGCATCGACATTAGTTGAGCCACGATAATTACGATAGTTATTACAATTTTTTTAAAGTTCTTAAAAAAATTGATTTTGCTGGTAAAATCATTTAAAAAAAGTCTTTGAGCTTTCCGTTTACGAACAAGTTTTAATTATAAAGGATGAAGTTACAAATATTAACATTAAAATAAGTCTAGATAAGTCTAGTCTGCAACAACTTTGGGATTTTATAGCGAAAAATGTGTCATTGTTTACCTTTTGACTCAGAATTTTTATTAAACGTATTTTTCATGATTTTTTCATTATTTGGCAGTAATCTAGGTCAAAATAATTGAAAAATGTTATATTATAAATGTTAAATAGCATTTTAATAATTTATGGTTATGAAATACAACAGGAAACACCTGTGTCTTTTTCTGCTTTAAAAGTAAAATCCTCAAAATATGGCTCAATTTTAAACAATAATTTTTCTAATTTGCTCTTTTTTGCCGTTATTTGATCTAAGCGAAACAGTTATTCATCATTGAAAGTTCTTTAATTTGCAAAATTAATTGTTGACAAATTTTTGAATATGAGCAAAAAAAATAAATTTTTTTTTTTCATACTTATTTTTTTGGACTTTATATTTTAATACAAATATAATTCCGATAATTCAGCATTTTTTTAATAGCAATTGGATCGGTTTTAATAATTAAAAAACAACAAAATATATTTTTGCTTGTACTTAGAAAAGAAAAAATACACAAAAGGGATACCGATGCATAAACAGTTTTTTCTTTTTAAAAAATTATGTTTCTCCTTCCATGTTCATTTTTTTTTAAATATTATTCTAATATCTTTCAGAATATTACTTTTACATCTTATAACATCTTTTTATGGGTTCGATGAAGAAAAAATAATTTACCTACATAAACAAAAACCACCCTAGTAAAAGTTTTTTTCAAAATTCATAGCAGGTTAAAAGTGAAACTTAACTTAAAAATAAACTTTGAATTAAACTTTGAAAATTAGACTTTGAAACTTTTGAAAAACAAATTCCAATACTATGATTCCATTTATATTTAATTTCTAAGTATTAATCAGATTGTCAATACTATTAGATTCTATTAACTATATCATCTGTATGGCATTAATTATAATTATAATATTTAGACTTGTGCAAGGAAATGTGGTTTCAATTCTATTCATTTTTTTTTCTTTTTTCAGTCATCACACTTATTAACAACCACTTTCTAACCTCATTACGAAGAAAAAATATGTAAAAAAAATAAAAGCAGCAAAATGATGTGAATTAGCATTTGTCTCTCATTTGTTGGGAATTACCGTAGTTTTCCCAGTTTAAAGAAACAATTTTTAGGGTTACAACTCCTACAATCATTTTCTCTCAAAAGAAAGAACTATTCCTTAAAAACTTGTTTATTGATAAATACCTGTATATCATTTTTTTTTCTTCTTTTATGTACCTTTAAGTTAGTCATAGTCGTTGTTTTTGCACATTCAATTTCTTTTTCTTTTATTTATCCAGATCTATCATACTTTTTGGAACTTTATTTGCAAAATAATTTTAATAGTTGTTGAAAGCAAATTAACAAATTAAACATGCATTATTTTCAGTTTTTCTTTTCCTCATATGTCTGAATTAAGTCTTTAATAAAAAATCTTTTTCTCTTAACTTAGTCAGAAAAATTTAAACTATTTATAAGGTATTTAAATAATTTTTATTATCGTAGTGATATGTTCATAATATGAAACTAACAAATAGAAAATTATACAGAACTTTCAAAATTAAAAAATTTAACAAATACATAGTTTATGAAAAAATTTAGAAATGCGAAGAAAAAAATCTTGCTTTAAAATCAATAGTGGAAAAAAAATGTCTGCAATTTTAATCCATGGATTTTAAACATAAGCCTTTTTCTTTTTTTAATCATTTAAAAAACCATTCCTGAGTTAATTAGTTGAATAACTTTTATATGCAATATATTTTTTGTTTTAAAAATGCACATGCGAAACATAAATGAAAAGTTGTAGCAAAGAAATTGATCAGCTATATTTATATTAAATAATTGTTTTTTTCTTTCTTGCACATACATCTACATATTTTATATTTTAGTTAAAAGTTTAATAAGTCAATTTTGCATCAATCTATGTAAGCAAATGAAAAAATAAAACTATTAGACTATTTGTAATTATAAATTCTTTTCTGCGACGCTTTTTTTAAATTAATATTTCTAACAGTCGCTTCGAAATAAAAGAATGGAATAGATTTTAGATAATACCGCCAAATCGGGCGATTTATTGCCAAGAAAAATGAATAACCAACTTGATCTAGTAACTTCAAAGAGGGAAAAAAAATGATAATTATTGTCAAAGGGTAAAATGAGCTGAATGGGGGTGTTGCAAACTTGCGGTAGAGGGCAGTCAGAAGATCACCTTTTCTAAACCGAATAAACAAACCAATCGGGAGCCTGCTTTACGACTTTCCCCCCTCAGGGCTTCATAGTGCATTTGAGAGGGGTGCTTTATTGAAAGGTCTTTTTTATTGGTAGAATGCCGGAATTGACTTCATTTTCTCTTCTTCGTACTCCCCTTAATATTCCTCCTCATATATTGATATTCGATTTTTATCGCTTGACGTGGGTTGGAACTGTTTTGAGAAAATGTACTCTTTTTACTTTAAAATTTATTAGTGTTGAGGCACTTTAATTTTACCTAAAAATAAAAGTTAATCAAACGGAATATATTAATACTTCTCGCATGGATTGAACAGTATTTATAATATTTTATTACACATCACCTGAAATATGGAATCATCCACGTATTGCCAGAATGATATTAGAAATTATGCAGCCCTTTTTTCATCAACTGAATTTACTGACTTTTATTCCAGTTTTGAAAACTCTTTAAACATGTTTCAAGAAACTGACAGGACATTTGAAATCAACTCTCAAACTCAAGCAATGGAGAAAAGGAAATACGATTTTACAAATTACGAAGTTTCAAACAATAGCAATGACTTTGAACTTAATAACTATCCGCAATACTTACCGCCTCTTACGAATCAGAACTTTTTAAAAGAAATAAACGCGGTTTCCCAGCGATGCTTACCATCAAACACAGAAGCTGTCTTTACGAACTTAGACGATTTTAACTTCGAAAAAACATCTCATCCCTCAGTGAAAGAAAATCAATGGTCAAGAACAGTGGGCAGTCCGGATTGTCATCGAAAACGTGGACCACCTCCTCCTTATCGACCTCTTCATAAAGAACCGCCACCACCTTACGCAATCACTCAATCTTGGATCGATAGTTGCAATAATTTTAAAAACTCTATTAGAGATCAAGACATGGAAATAATTAGTGATGACTGGGCTACGGAGGTGCAAAATTCTGACTTCTTTTCATCGGAAAATGATTCCGATTTCCACGGAAGCCGCAGCGAGACGCCCTCACCCTATCTAACCGCAAAATGGAAAGATTCGAAAGCGGGTTTTTTATCGTCGACCGTCGCCTGTGATCCTACTTCGAAGATGTCTTGGAAAACCCCACACTCATTTGTGGATGAGGCAAGCTCCGATTCCGTTCGAGAACTCTCCCCGCCGTCCAAAAAACACTGCTATAGCTCTGAAGATGAGGGATGGAACTATAAAAATAGCCAAATTGTACAGCTTCCTAGAGGTAAGATAGTTTTAAAATATTTCATATTTTATGATATTCGACATCTCGTTGTCTATAACATTTAGCTATATTTTTCGTTATCATAACATTAGTATAGCTAAATGTTGTAATAATATTTAGCTATATTCACATTTGTCAAATTAAATGTTAAAGAAATGTAGCCAAATACTATTTAGCTATATTTCTTTAACATTTAATTTGACAACATTCATTACTTCCGTCATAGAAATCAGTTTATAACTTTTTTTGTTCTAAAATGTTCATTTTATTTTTAATCAGAACTCCCTTTTTTAAATTAATAAGTCAATTGATAAATTAATTGCCCTTAAATTGATAAATTAAATGCCTATTATTATTCAAAAATATGAGTAGACATAATACATAACATTTCAAGCTTATTAAATGTCAATTATAACTGGAAAATAATGCAGTTTTTCTATTTCGATTATTATCAAAATCCCCGAAATTTCATACGTGTGAAATATTTAATACATTATACCGCAATTATCAGGACATTTATATTATTTTGTAAAATCTCCGGAATTTTTTCCAACCTCTGTAGGCAGCTATGCAAATTGTACATCTATCTCGAAATGAGATAATTTAAAATGTTTAATAGCTTATGAAATTCGGCATGTAGTTGTCTACAAGCTTAAGTATTTTTCAAACACGTATTATCAGGTAATGTTTTGATTTATACACATTTCATTGATGAATGCCATTTTTTCGTTTCATTATTTAGTTTTTCAAATTGTCTGTTAATATCAAAAACTATTTATAACTTCATATAGTCATCGTTATCGAGGCAAAGATTATTAATGTGTAATACTCTACATAATTGCGTATATTTCGAATCTCTGCTTCGTCAAAATGAGGAAGTTTAGTTTCATTGGTGCTAATTTGTATTATAATAACTGATTGATGGGGAATTAAAGAATCTAAATAAAATAATTTTTCCAAACTTTATTTTTCGAATTGATTCTTATAATTGTATCCGATAGCATGCAGCGCTTTGACCAAAGTAATGAAATTGACTTATATTATTGACGTTTTTGTGGCCTTGTACTGATTTATGAGATTTAAAGAATAGGAAAATTCAATAGATTACGTTTTTAAGAAATTTTTTTGTAAAGGCGTTAAGATACGTTTTTAATTACTGTTGTATTTAAATTTAAAGTAAATATACATAACAGTGTTTTGTAAAAATAATTCAGTTTACTATTTTTTATGTCATATTGTAATGCTATAACTAATTAACGAGGATTAAAGAATCGAATTAATATTTTAGAAATTAAATTTTAATCACTTTATTTCACATATTGATATTTGTAATTCAGCATAATTTCCTACAATAACAAATAGCGTTTTCAACATAGTGCGGATTAACTTTTATTATTGACATTTATACGGCACTGTTCAATTGATTCATGGGATTAAAAAAAGTCTTCAAGGTCAATCACATATGTTTTTAAGAAGTTTATTATTTATAGTGAATATAAATAATTAAAATTTTGAATAATGTCACTGAATAAATAGTAGTAATTCATTAAAATAATGAAGTTTATTTTTTGGTGCCATATTGCATTGCCGTAACTGATTGATAAAATAAGTATTTAAGCACTTTATTTTAAATATTCATCAGTTTTAATATTTAAAACTGCGTATAATTGCATACAATAGCTAATAGTATTTGATTGTAATGAAGCAATTTACTTTTATTCGTGCTACTTTTGTCAGTATTGAAATTGATAGATAAGGTATAAAGAATCTGTAAAATCAATTAAATAGCCTTTTAAATATTTTGATTAACAGTTAAAAATAATGCAATTGTGTTGAAAAACAACTTTTATGGTGACGCATGAATGTGTTGCTCAAACTGATGGATGAAGTTAAAAAAATAATAAAACAAATTTTTAAATATTTTATTTTTTACAATTATTGAAATTAAGGTGTTGTATATAGTATCTAATAATGTCGCTTTAAAATAATGAGAGAAAAAATAAAAACAATATGGTCAAAAAATTAAAATACATTGTAATAAATATTAAAATATAAAAGTATAGCCAAAAACTAACTGAATATGGTAAAATTTACCGTGTTTCTGACTCGATATAAATACCAAAAAGGACGGTGATTCTTACTAGAGTGCTTTAGTATTGATTTTGAAAAAATTAACTATGTGATATATGGTTTTATAATATGTGAAAAAAATTTGGAAATTTTAGCATATTATCTTAACGCTGCGGTTCCCAATTTTTATGTATATATATAGATATATTTTTTTTTTTTTTTTTTTTTTTTTTTTGTCTGTGGAACAATAAATAATTAACCATCTTCTGGCGGAACCACAGATAAATTTCGTTAGCAACTCTGAACATATTTATTAAAGGCTATTAATTATCTGTCAAATATTTAATGATCTAAATTTTAAGTATTATTTTGAAAACATTTAGAGATGCACGAAGCTTGAAAATAAATTTATAGAATTTAACCATAAAAACTAAGGGAAGTGTGAGTAGTTATTTTTATGTAATTTTAACTTACTCCAGTGTAACATAATTGTTTTATAGGTCCTTATACTTAGAAAAAAATTATAACAAATAAATTATTTAAGTTCATTTAAAAATTTATTTTAACATCTTCTAAGACAATTTCTTATTGTTTTGGAAGCAAACGATAATCTTATTTTAAATTCCTAAATATAATTTCAGCGTATAAAATTATACGTTTTTTGGCCATCTAAAAGTTTTGATGTACGGCATCATGTAATAAAAAATGAATATGAAACCTCAGGCACTTTATGAAATCACCGGGAAAGGTGTTTTTTTATTCCAATATTTTTAAAATGATACAGTACATACAATTAAAACAAAGAATTAATTTCAAACATCGCTTGAATTTGTTATTTAACTTCCTCGAGTTGTTATTAAAACTCGTTAAGCTTAATATTGTGAAATTTAGATAACTTGCATACATTGTATATAGTATATTGTACATATACTAGACATATATTGTACATACGTACATCCATTCAATCGATAAACATGTATTGCATGTATATATACATGCAATGTATGTACATCAGTACATATATTGTACAGATGGATATACATACATTTAACATACATGTATTGTACATATGTACATACTTTCAATGAAGATACATATATTGTATACAATTGCATAGCACATATATTGTATACAATTGCATAGGACATATATTGTACATATATGCTTGGGACATACACGATACAAACAATGCACGTATATTCGTACAAACAAAAGCAAGTACATTGTATATACATACGTACACATACACACGTACCCGCGTAATAACGATTATTTGTAATCGAAGATTTCGGCCATTTGTAACCACGATTCCCTGCTTTTGCTTCTTTTATGATTACAAGTAATCATAATCACTGAATTAAAATTGTTCTTACTTGTATAACTGTGTCTTCGTAAACATGACTACATGTAATTTTTTACTATGTATTTTTCATATTTTTCATTTGTATTTAATCACAATTGTAGACAGTTAAAGTATTCAGCGCCTTTTTCTGTAGAGCAAAGTTATTCATTTATTTTTGACTAAAATGATTGAAAATAATGAATAATTTATTCTTTATTCAAGATATTTCTGACTAATGAATGAATCTTTATTCATTATTCAAGAAAAGTTTGACTAATTATTCATTATTCTATTTCTCTAGAATAATGCAATTTTGTTGACAAAGCAACTTTTATTAAAATCTTCACTTTTAAATTTGTATCACTAAAAAACTTTTGTAAACTTTTCTGGCCTTTCAAAATTAGATATTTTTATTTCAAAAGTAATCTAAATTCCTATTATAAATTTTTTTTTATTTTATATAATTCTTAAATTCAGTTGCTTTTAAATAAAATTGTATATATATTTAAAAGTTTTTAAGTTTTACCTTTTTATTTATTGTTTAATCCCCCATTTTATTATTTATTCATTAATTTACAATAACACTATTGAGGTAGGATTTGTAATAATTACAGATAAAAACATTATTTAATTATTATTAACTTTTTTTTAGTTTATGAATAATTACCTCAACCACTTAAAACTTAGTGTGAATTTGAATCAATACTTAATGTGAAAAGGTGATGGGTAGTTTCTATAATAAATTCCTTCTTTAGTTTGACGGGATTTAGAAATAAATTAATGCTTCCTCTCTGTAAGTATTCTTTTTAACAATGCAATTTTTGCACTCGTTTGCCTCCTTCCCCCCACAAAAAAAAATTTTTCTACTCTCGATCAACAGAAACATCAATTTCCTTTCAAAATGCATTTTATTTATTAACTTCAGTCAATTATTTACAGCTATTGAAAATAAAATGTGTGAAATATGATAAAAAATTAACTCAATATTTAAATTCAAATTCATGAAGCTACTTAGTTTGCCGGTTCACATTATTCAGAACATTTTCAATGTCTTAAAATTTCAGAGTCTTGATTTACTTATTAAACTGTTTGTAATAAAATTGGCATTCTCTTAAATGTGAAAAATAAGTCAAATTACAACTGTAACAAAATTTTCAAAACATTTAAATGTTACTCTCACTTTGATTGTAAATTATATATAATTTAAAGTTAAGAAAATAATTGCGTATTTTAACATACAGTAATCGAATGTTTATTATATTATAAATTTTTATATTAGATATATATATTAAATAAATTAATAGCAATATAAAATTTTAATTGCTTCTAATTGAGTGATTTTATACATTTATTTTGACTAACTTTATGTATTTATTTATTTAACATTTCGTTAATTTCTTATCATTAATATTATAACACTTTTTTTCAACTTTTTAATTCTCAATAATTTATTGCCCTTATACTATTCCTGCTGTTTAAGTTTGTTTGAAATTAAAACAAAACCCATAAGAGTTAAAACTACAATTTCATTAATTCTTTGAATATTTAAACACATAACTGAATTTCGTATGTAAAATTTATTAAAATAATGTTATAAATCTTAAATTTTTAACTGCTTCTCCAAATGTTGTATATGACACAAAATATTTGAAAAGCTTTTTAAAGGTCAAAAATGTGTTTTAGAGTTAGAATTCATAAAAAAAGAAGATAATAGAAGAAAAGGAAATATTAAATGGGATAAAATAATAAAAATAAGTTAACAAAAAAGTTTTTCCAACGATCTCATATTCATCTTCTCAAGGCAAATATCAATCTTGCGAATTGTCGAATTTTTTTTAATCAAAACAGTATACAATACGTAATTAAAAATTATTGAATATTTCAATATTACTCGAACATATTTTTACAGTTATTAGTCAATAAAAATCTAAAATTATTGCTGAAATACAATAACCTATTTGAATTCATAGAGGAGAATTTTTTTATAGTAATATAATTAATATAGGAAAAATTTATATTTTGAAATAAATTTAATTATAAACTTTTCTCCAAGAAAATATTTTATCGCCTCACTAACTTTTTCATTCGATAAAACTCATAAGTCATCGAAATAATAAGAATATTTTTTTTTAAATATTGTCATAAAACTAAGAAAATATTGAATTCTTATTCAAAATGTTTATAAATAACATATTGGAGGTAGCCGCAGTCTAGGAAATATGGTCCCCATAGTTTGGTCAGCAGAGCGGTTCAAAGATTGAGCCCTTTAATGTTAATTTTACTTTTTTTAATATTAATTTTACACTTTTCACCATATCTCGAGAACTTTTTAAGCAAATTGAAAAAATTTTGTACAAAATTATAAAATTCGTTTCCCCAAAGATAATTCCACGCGAAAACTAAATTTCAGTTTAGATATATTATTTTTAATTATTTTATTTAATAATAGCCGAAAAATTTTTCAATAGTAAGGTACACAATTTTTTACACCATTTCCCAGAATGAAATTTTAAATATTTAATTTTACATAGCAAAATAGAAAACTTGGGAAAAATTGGTCGAATAGTTCCTGAAAAATCAAATTTTAAATTACAACTTTTTTAAAATTCCTCAGTAACTATTCAACCGCTTTTGCTCAAATATAGATAACGCCTCTATAACACACTGTATGTTATAACTTATTTCACTTAAATTTTTATCTAGTTTATTTAAATAATAATTCGTTTTTATAAATCAAAAAGAAGCTTTTCATATTTATAAATGACTTAAATCCCATCACTTTTTATTAAATAACGACAGCAGAGTCCCCATCTTTCAAAATCACCATACAGAATTTTTTTGTCAATAACTAAATTTTTAATCAAAACATTAAATAACTTTTAAAATATTCACCATATGACAAAACGATTATCTCCCTATCACGGATAAATGAAATTTTTGGATAAATGAAAAAGGTATTCTTACATTATAAACTTGTGGATATTTTTAGAACATAATTCATATCTTTAGATCAAAACATTTGGAAAAATGTAAAAAATAATATACGTTGCTTTCTTCCTCATTTGACAATCTAAATATTGCTATAAAAATGCAAATCATTGCTGTTATTTTACTTTAAATAACATGTGTATCTATATAACATAAAATCATAATGGTCTGATACCGTTTTCCATTGTTGTCGGCGCATTTTTATTGGCCGGAAAATCACGTGGTAGGATCCAGTTTTCCCCCATTCATTTCCATATTGTTTAGGTTGTCATCAGCATAAAATAAACAAAATTCGTAAAGGTATTCGCGATCGCAACGAACTATAGGGGGCGTTGTTGTATGAGACGCTTACCTGCGATTTCTATATGAACCGTCATTCAGTTACTCTGGAGACGTCGTTAATGTAGCGTGTAGCATTGCAACGTTCCTTCTTTAATGTGGCTTATTAAATTTAAAAAAGAAAAATGCTTGATATTCTTTCTTGTACAACCGAAAACAAAATGGTATCTCTTTTTTATTAGAGAAGGAATATCCAAAACACATCGGAAAAATATTTGTACATTAACAGAAAAAAATATGTATATTCTTATGAGAGTTAAAACCTAATGACCGAGAAATAGTATTACTAAATTTAATGATATAACATGAAAGGCCCATTTAAACTTTACATTCTATAGTTTTAAGAATCATATTACTTCAAAAATTAAAATGAACAAAAAGTATACATAAGCTTCATAATTTTATGAAATTTAATTTTGTAAACAAAGTTTTTTGACAACAATTTTTATCAAAAAATTTCAAGTTTCAATAAAAATCATTATTTAGAAACGAAGAAACGTAAAATAAAGATTGCTGACGAAGCAAAAACAAAAAAACAATTCTTTTTTGTCGCCATTTTTAGTGCTACGAAAATTCGTCTTTGGGATTTGCCAAAAACAAAACAAGATGCAATTTTATTTTTTCAGGAGGGAAATATTTTACCGAAAAAACGAAAATGTACCAATTCCCACAACATGAAACTTTATCTTGGTAAAAGTACGTTTTGGAAATGTTATTTCATTTGGAATCTTATTTATCAGAGTTCATATGGCGATATGATTGTTTTGAATCTATGCTAAACTCTATATCGGCTCATTTTCCACCGAAATCCGATCGACTATTTTGATTTTAAATAAAGTGTTTTATTTTATGAATTGTGCAAAAATTTTAAGTGTAGATTGGCGGCACTTAAAAACCGCCAAATCTGTAGCGGCGGTGGCGTTAATATGTAAGTACCGAATTTTTATTCCATACTTTTCTGAATCATATTACTTCAAACATTGGAATATACAAGAAGTATACATAAACACATAATGTTATACCATTTAATTTTTCAAAAAAAGTATTTTGAGAACAATTTTTATCAAGAAATTATAAACTAAAAAACGGAAAATAAAGAATTCTTAGGATAAAAAAACGATTTTAAGAATTCTTTACATTGAAATAAAAACTTCCATATTGTTTCTTTTTTTATTATTCTTATAGTTCTTAATCAGACGTAAAAAACCATTCTGTAGAGAACCATCATCAAATGAAAAAAAATATTTACAAGCAAATTTTTTATTGTAAAAATCATTGCACTTACCTGATTTATAATTCCCGGAGAATTCCAAAATGATAAGTTCCTTGTTTGAAAACTTTATTCTCAAATAATAGATACATAGTTTATCCCTTCATTACTTTTAGATAACATACTACACAGCAAAATTTTATAATTGATATGAATTTGAATATGTATCTTAAAAACAGAACAGCTGAATTCGAGTTGAAATGATCTATTCTTTCAAAACTAAAAAAAACTTACCAAGAAAACGATTCAAATTAATTAAAAATCAGCACAAATGGCACTATTTCAAGTAACTTGGATAATTTTTTATTGTTGTTTTCCGAATTATATGGAGACAAAAATATATACTATTCTATAACGAAGAAGAATATGCTATAACTATTACAATTCTGTATGTTCTGAATTCATATTTATTCACTGGAATGACGAAAGCAATGTTGACTTCACTTTAATTCGTAATGAATTGAAGACAGAAGAAATGCATTTTACCTTAATACACACATCTGTAACAGTATCCGAAATCGGAAGTCATCAGTTGCAAGTTTGTTGATAATAGAAATAAAAAATTATTGAGGAATTTTTCTTCAAATGTTTGGCATGTTCTGTTCCTGAAAGATTTACTAATATTCTGGAGATTTTTTTCAAGTTCTTCGGCCTTTTCCTTAGGGAAATTTTGCTTCTTATTTGCTGCTAAAAAATGGCGTCTGATTCAGTCAATGACTTTGATGGAACTAAATGAAAACGTGATAAATTAATGTCTGATATTTACAGGCTCCCGCTAGACGGCGTACTCGAGCGTTGCGATCGCGAATTGTTTTCCCTTAAATATTTTTGTATCTCTAATTTAAAGTTATTTTTCAGTACTGCTATTATTAGCGAAAATTTTAAATTATGGTTGAGAACTCAACAAATTTGTTTAAACAATATAATGTATTAAGAATATAAATGCTATTTAAAAAAAATTATAATTAAAAAAAATCACTTTTGTTCACCAAGAGATCTAAATGTTTAATAGATAGTAATATTTGGACGTGGGAAGTAAAGGCGCAAGAGCTTAAGTAAGCAGAATTCCTTTTAGTACATAGATGTTAAGTGAATATATTCTTACTGTTTAATAATATTCTTACTGTTCGAAATCTTACTGTTTAACTTGCATACCTATTTTTCTATCCAATTGTTGATGCAAAAATTTTCTATACATGACTGCCTTATATGGTAGCGTTTTCTAATTTTCAAAAATAAATTTGTATGGTTATATGTATATAAAAACACGTCTGGGAAAACAACCATTTCTCATGGTTATTCTTTACGCTACTATACATATACCTACATAGTATACATACATATACCACTACCAAGTTGGTGTAATTCTCATCACAATAACAATTTTCCAAACTTCTCATAAAATTTATCAACTCAAAGTTTTTCTATATTTTTCATTAGAAAACTAGCAATTCATTGCACTAGCATTTCATTAGCACTAACTTTCTGGTAAAAAAGAAAAGGCTTCTACCCCCGCCATCTTGAATTTTAAGTAAAATTTTAGATTAGCATTTACTTGATATCTTTTAGAACCAACAATTAATAATATGATATACAACATAATGATTGAATTGATTCTCTTACATTAAGAAACCTCTACTCTAGCCATTTTGGATTTTACGTACAATTTTTAATTTGTAATTTCTCGATGTTTTTTGTATTTAACTTTTGATGACATAGTATTAGATAACACAATACCTTTCAAGAAAGGCAGAAAATAAAGAGATTGTTTTATAAGATTAGGAGAAATAGCGCTACATTATTTTTAGAGCTTCGATTTGTTGTTTTAAGTTAGTAATTTGAAACTACTCATTTCTCATTTGTCAGTTTTTAGATTTTTAAGACTTTAATTGTATCGCAGTTTAAACTGAAGGAAGCAGATTTTCTAACAAAATTCTTATAACGTTAATTGTGCAAAAACAAAAATATTTATTAAAAATCTAGAAACAGATAATTGAATACAAATTAAATACTTCCCAAAATCTGTTAATTTCAGAATTATATTATCACAATTTTATAAAAATTCTCAAATACTGATTGGATGATGCTTTGGTATTTTTCATGTACCGAAAGGTACTGCAAAACAGTGTAAATATCCACCATTAGTTTAGTGGGGAAAATTAAATTAAACGGATTAAAAGCATATTTAAAATTTATTATTTTATTACAAACATATTGAAAACTTCTATAACAAAATATATTGCGCATGTGGTCCGTTGGAAGACTTATTGAGCGATTTTTTTTATGCTCAATTCTGACAAACTAAAAACCGCAAAAAATGTTTAAATCGAGTAGGATTAAAGTGTAAATGGCGCCCTTTATCCTTGGAAAGAACAAGGAAAAAAGAAAATTGCTTTACAAGTATCTTATTCTTATAAATAACCTATGGCGACTACAGGTGAAATTGTTTTTTCTTTTATAAAGATCAATGCCAAAGTGCACTTAAAAAATATTCGTTATGTGTCATTAACTGTATTTCAAAAGTTACTTTTTTATAAACAAGCTCTTGTATTGTAAAAAAGACGTAATTATTATCTATAAGGTCATTTTACGTATTTTTTTTCTTTTTTTTACATTCCTTAATGCAAATCTTCTTTATTAAACTTTTCCCTTTGTGGAACCCTTTTTTCCTATTAACTTGACACTTTTTACACAATTTCATAGATCTAAAAGAGGTATAAGTTAATGCATAACTATCAATATCTGTATGTGCACATCCATTTGTTAAAAGTTTAATATGCTTATTCAATTTTTAGAGAAAGTTTCTAATGGCCGTAGTATTTATTCTCTACTTTTTCTCAAATGAGTAAAATCATAGCAAAAGGATTCTACACTAAAAAAAGTTACGCAAAAAAATTTGAACATACTTTAAAAGAATTTGAAACTAAATTTTGTGAAGAATTTTAAAAAAAATTCCCACTTTTGCAAACTCACAGCATAGAGCCGTGATGGCTCAGGGGATAGAGCGCTTGCCTTCCAATGAGGTGAACCGGGTTCGAATCCTAGCAATGACAGGTCGATAGCAATTCCGCATCCTGCTTGCACCGACCACAGTGCTGACCGAAAATATCCTCAATGGTAGCCGGATCATGGGTTACAGTCTCCTTGCCGTCAGGCTAACCGTAGGAGGCTTTCGTGGTTTTCCGCTCCTTGTAACGCAAATGCGGATAAGTTCCATAAAGAAGTTCTCTACAATAGCAGATTCCTCCTAATACTTGATCCAGGAGTTCCCTTGTCTTCGAATTGGGTTTAAAACTGTAAGTGGAGTTAAAATTGCAGCTGAGTTGAACTTTAGTAGTCATAAATTCAAAATTGGTTAGGCTGATCAACGACGGTTATTAACTTATACTCACTTATAAACTTATACATGACTTATATTCGACGCAAATAAACTTATAAATAAAACTCACAACAGCTATGAAAATAGCATATTATTCGCAAAAAGTTCAACACATTTTCCCCTAAATTTAAAAATATCTTGTTCATTTTAAAACTTGTTCACTCCTTCATTTTCCTTACATTTTAAAATATCTTGTTATATAAATTAACATCTTTTTTCTTAGAAAATTCAATTTTTACAGGTAGAAAAGTCCTGAGATTTTGCTCGGATAATTTTTAAATATTGTTCTCGTTTTTACCGAATAGATTAAGTAAACAAATTTCAAAAAGAAATAATTCCGGAGCAGGTTTAATTAGAAATGGTGTTGAGCTCTTTCTTCCACAATTTTTAAAATTTTCGATACATTTTTTCTTTTTCTTTTTTGAGTAAATAGACAACAAGTTACAATCAGTAAATAAACAACAAAAAGTACGTACCGACACCCTGTGAACTGGTACTGTTCACCGTAATTCGATCCAGAATTTTTTGAAAATTGTGAGAAACTAGAATTCCATAAATTTTAAGAATCTAATTCATTTTTATCAGTTAAATAAACAAAATTTTTTAACAGAGAATACCACTTTTTGCATCCAATTTTTATTAAAGAAAACTTATTCTTTAAAGCAATATTTTTTTTTATTTTATTAAAATGCTTTTTTTTCCTAATTATATTTCTAACCGATTATTTTCGTCGGTATCCTCTAAGAATAACACTTTAATTTATTGATGTTAATAATTTTATATGATTAAATAACTTATAGCAATTATTTATTTAACTCTTTGTTACCCAAATGTTACTCTATTATACAAGTTTCTATAGTTTAATTTTTTGAAATTAATTATTTAGTAGCTACAACATAATTTATTGTCAAGTTTATAGCATTGCTGTTACATTTAAATCTTTGAAGTTTGAGGACTGAAAATTAGCAATCAAAGATTTACAAATACTTTAAAAAAATAAAAATTTAAGAATTTGAAAGTTAAAATGCGAAAGTTTGTTGCATATTTATCAATCGCTTCATTCTAAATTAAAGCGAATGAGTTATTGCTTTTCTCAAAAAGCACTTCACAAAGCCTTTTATTCATTGACTTGAGTCTGGTGTACATTTTCTGAGTTGGGTTCATAAATAAAAAGGTAAACTGTTGAATCGAAAAAGTTTATGAAAGTTAAGAAGTTAATCTGTAAAATTAAAATTAAATAATTGTTTCAACAAAAAAAAATTTGTCATCACTTTTATCAATTTTATTTTACAGTGCTAGTTTTATTACGCTGTTAATAGTTTTGGAGCTTGTTGATCTACTTGCATGGTTCAAATTTACTGCTCATCAATATGGCGCTAAGTTGAACTATATGATCGTATTTCTTAAAACTTTATTACGCGATGATTTGGTCAAAATTAAGTAGAAACATAGTTCAATTTAATACCTTATTAAAATTGCATCAAATTTGCACCGGGTTATGATTAAAAGTACCAATATTATGGTTCAGAATTGAACCTAAGTTTCTATGAGGGTAACATTTTAAAGAAATCCGTGCTCAGTGATGCAAATGACACTGTCATTTTAATTTTTTTATTTAATCATTTTCAAACTACCTAGTAGAATGTGACAAAAAGATAACAAGCGTGAGTCACAGACAGATTAATAAAAAAAGACCAAAAATTTTTTTTCGCTAACAAATTTAACTTTCGTTTTTCAGAAGCCCTCGAAAACTTATACCATGAGTCACGGTACAAAATAACTGTCTTTAAGCTCGGAATTTAAGTAAACAATAACAATTGCCGGTTAATAACACTTTAGTGGGCGTGAGAAAGGCCCCACAACTTATGAGGAAACGGATGAAGTTCAACACGTTGTTTCTTTCCTTTACATCACCATTGCGCAATACCTGTTCGTTTTGTTTGACAACGCTAGAGAATCACCTGGAGAAAAATGACTCTGAATGACTCATCCTGACATCATTCTATTCATGGTTGAATGGATTATTAAGCATTACTTCTAAGAATGAAGACCATAATTGACAATATTAAGAAGATTATGTTATGAACGTGTGAATATTTCCTTCAATTATTAATTATGTTCTTATTAATTAATATTCCTTGATTCTTTAATTATCATAATAGCATTATTATTATAATATAATGTTATAATATAGTGTTATAATATATTGTAATAAAAACAATAATAATTAATTATTATTAATAATAATTAATTCATTATAACTTGATAATATTAATTATATTAATTAAATAATTATTGATATTTTAATGCTCTATTATTAATTAATGATAATTAATTAATCATTGTTATTATTAATAATAATTTTTTATCGTTATTACTGAATTTATTATTTTTCATTCATTAAATAAAAAGGGCAGTTAGCTGTGTTATTTAAAAGGAAGTTTTTTGTGAGTAACTTTTCTCTTCTATTAATTTTTTAAGAGTGGAATTTAAAATAGTGTAGTGAATTTCTAACATTAATATATTAAAATAAATTCGATTCATTTATTACATTCAAATAAATTCAAAAGTTTCTAAAATGACTTTGGCACGATGTTGGCGAAAATAGTCGGCAAGATAATACATGAATAAGATGGGTTTTTTTTTTTTTTTTTTGTCTAATATTTTTTTATCGGAAAAAAAATTCCCCAAATATGCAATATTTCTTTCAAACGTTCAGAAATTACGTCTGTAAATCATCACCAAATTTTTAAAAAAGATTACATTAAAACTAACATATTGACTATGCGAAGTAAAAACTAAATGTATTGAAGGAATATTTAATCAAAATCATTATTCACCTAATTTTCCTAATTTTCACCTAGCCATTTACTGATTATTTTCATTAAATTAATTATTTTTTGGGGTACTTACGTATTATCCCGTCACCAAATCTGTAAATAAATTTGGAAATGATTGGTTCAAATTTAAATATTATATCATTTTCTGTATCTCATTTTTGTAATCAATTATTATATTGAAATAAATTCAAAAGTTTCCAAAATGACTTTGCCACGATGCTGGTGAAAATAGTTAGCAAGATAATACGTAAATAAGTTGTTGTTTCTTTTCCTAATATTTTTTAATCTGAAAAAAAAATTCCAAAATATGCAATATTTCTTTCAAATTTTCCAAATGATGACACTGCCAAAAAGGCATTGATAGCATTTTATAGTCATGAAATGGAATTATGTCTGGAATTAATTTTATTTGCTCATAAAATATTTTGATCTATACTTAGCTTTAATTAATAGATATGTAAACCTTTAACTGAGAAAAACTGCATTCAAAATTTCCAATAATGTTTCGGCTAAATAAAAAAATTTTAAAAAAAATTATTCGATGGGGAAAGCGCTAGAAAAAACATGTAAGACAATAAGATTTTTTTCTTTTTCTGAGGCTGTACTTATCAGTAGGTTAATATAAATAATATGATGTAAAGGAATCATACCAATAAAAATACATATTAAAGCCAAATTGGTATTAAAAAAAGAGATAATCCAATCAAATAAAAAATTATTTATTATGATTTGATACCAAAATAATTTATTAAATAGATTTGATAAAAATTAAGGGAAATTCATTTTTTTAATGTAATAAATAAGTGCATAATCAATCTAAAACAAAAAAAATAATATTACTGCTATTAAATTCATATTATTAAATTTAAACTATTTTCCTTTTTTTTTTTTTTTTTTTATACGGGATGGAGTAGAATGTTTTCCCTTTTATATAATCCGAATTTTTTAAACTTTTATTGAATACATATGTATTTTATTTATAAAATAATAGCATTTGATTAGGAGGGGGTATAAAACATCATTGAATCTTAAAAACTCTCCGATTACACAAAATCCCTTCCCGGTAGAAAATAATTGTTGTTTTAATAATTTAAAATGCAGGTAGCTATCGAAGGAAATTAATCAACAACAAAAAAAAACATTATAATTTGATGATAATTTGTGTGTATATATTTACAAAAGTGGGCACAAAACAAGGTCACAATTATGTAATTTTCTAAATATAAAGGTAACTAACAAACAGTTTTTTTTTTTAAGGTCACTGCTCTAAATGAGAATTGTCACCGCAAAAATACGTGCGCTAACTCTTTTTATATGTCAGCACTTATCAATATAATTATCATCTCACTACAGTGACTTCCTGTATATCGTATATTTTATTAAGTTTCCTTGATTTAAAAATAAATAAAAAATGATAAAAATCAATCTCGCCATGTTTGTAGCCGTGAGCGAATTCTGAGTCATTTTTAACCTGAGTTACGAAGAAGAGACTAAAACATAATGACTCATTCCTAAATATCTGAAGTAAAAAACCAGGTGTGCGTGAGAACAAATGATCATTGTTAACTTTTACATTAAACTGCGATAATTTTAATTTTTTTTTGTTATTATTAATTTAAATATTTTAATAATTAGATTAATGAAATTATTTGGTTTAATTTTTATTTCTTGCTTCATTTGTTTGCTTTTTTACCCAGAAAAAAAAATTTATATATTCGATGTTAAAATTAATTCTTGAACAAAGCAATGTTAAAATCACTGAAATCAGTTATGAACCGATAATGATTTATTCTTGCTTTTTCGTAACTACGGGTTACGAAAAACCAACTCTGTTATTCGTAATAACTATTTGAAATAAATAATCAGGAGTTTAAAAAAAATGAAGAAAATGTAAGGACATGACAGTTAGCTCATTATTATTAGAAAAATTGTATGGAATATAATGAAATTTCATTTTTTGTAAAGAATTTGCTCAATTCAATACAGTTGCGATATTTCGCGAAATAGTTAAATGTAATTAGTGTAACGCTGACTTTGAAAACATGATGGGGGTTACGAAGTCACGAAGTCAAAATTCAGGAGAAGCATATGAGAGGTTTGACCTACCTTATTTTTTTCATATTTATTAATTTTATTTATTTATTTTATTTACTTATTTTATTTATTTGCTTTATTTACTTATTTTATTTATTTATTTTATTAATTTATTTTATTTACTTATTTATTTTATTTATTTATTTTATTTACTCGTTTTATTTATTTGTCTTAATTATTTGTTTTATTTATTTTTTATTACATTAATTTATTATCTTTATTTTATGTTTAAGCATTTATTTAGTAAATAAGTATCAAATTACAGAATGGTATGAAATAGTCACATGTTGTTTATGCCTATCATTCATTTAGAACAGTGATTATCAACCTTTTTTATGTGGCGGCACACTTTTAACGATTTCGAAATTTGACGGCACACAATGAAAAAAAAAATAGTTTAAAAGTTGTTTACTTACCTATAATACACTGTGTTAAATAGACTGTGATAATAATTTTGAATGTGAAATAAAATAATATGTACTACAAAAGCACTTTTATTAAGGGATTAATTATTTCTTTCGACAAATTTTTTATTAGTTAGTAACAGTTATTTTTTTTTGCCAGTTATTAATTGTTAGCTTGTTTTTTATAATTATTAACTGTTAGTTTTTTTACATTATTTATTATTTTTTTGTGATTTCTTGTTAATTAGTTTTTTTCTAATTATTAATTGTTAGCTTATTTTTTTGTTAGTTATCCCTTGTTAATTTGCTTTATAACTATTAACTGCACCGTTTACTTTAATGATTAGCTTTTATTTCCGTTGGAAAGTTAATATTTAGCTCGTTTTAGCCTTTGGTAATTATTTTAATAGTCATTAAATTTCCTACTTATTTTAATATTTTTTAACATTGTGTGTCAAAGACAATTTAAACACTTCCTTCTTATTTTTGCTTATTTTAATATTGTCAGAGGTTCGCGCTGTTGTAGCGCGGAAAAATTATAAAAATATATATATTAAAAATTATAAAAGTATAAATAATATTATGTATATAATATTATATATATGTGCACTGTTCTTTGATTTAAACTTTACTCGTAATAAAAGAAAGCATTATAATTTTTATTGCATCATTTCTAATATTTGGCGGCACATTTTAAGAATTTGGCGGCACACAAAAGTGCCGCGGCACAGTGGTTGAGAATCACTGATTTAGAATTAAGTTCAAGCAGAAATCCCTTGTCATATTATTTACTTCGATTTGCTTTATTACTATTTATTATGTAAGATCTATTCACGATATTAAAAAAAAAATAATACTTTGAAATTTTTCCTCGCTTGAAATTGAAAAAAGGAAAAATTAGTATAAACTAAGATCATCAAGAAACAAGTAAAAAGTCGATTAATAAAGCTACCTTTTGATCAATTCAAACCAAATTGGTTTTATGATTTCAGTTTAGATTTGTTATTTTTAATTAATTCACAAATATTAAAAATGTCTTAGACGCAATTTTTGACTGCAAAAAATTTTTAAGCATTAAATTATTGCTATGTAGGTATAACTCTTTTAATTCTCATTAGTTTAAATCTCCCTCATATTGAACCTTTCTCGAGTAAGGAGATTCGACGCAACTGTTAAAAAAAAATTGATAAAAGGGGTAAATTGTAAAGTAAGTGAAAAATAAACAATAAATAAAAAATAATAATTATTTTAATAGATGATAATCATAAACATCTATAAACTTATAATATAAAATTAATATTAGAAAAATTATTTTATTAAGTTAACACAAAAAAATTGGTGAAAGCGGGTTACATGTTTCCTCAATTTCAGAATAATTTCTTCTCCAATGAAATTTATGGAAAAGAAATACACAAAAGTAATTTAATTTATTATTGATTGATTATTCTTCATGTTGTTACTAAGGACAAATTGACAAATAATAAAAGATAGCTATTGTATATAAAGTGTTTAGATATTGTAAAAAATGTTAATTTTCATCATTTCAATAAATATAAATATTTGCATAAGTGTCTCAATTTTAAAAATTTAAAGTCAAAATAGCGGGAATATTTTTTTTAAATCAGAAACTTATTATTGCTTCCCCTCCCCCCAAAAAAAGTAATCGTTTTCTTTTTTAAAAAAATTGAAGAAAAAATTTTTAAAAATACAATTTTTTTTTCTTTTTTTCAATATAAAATTTATTTATATTTATTCCTTAATTTTTCTTATTTTCTTTCCATTTTAATTTGTGTGTGTAGTATGGCTAAAAATACAGTTTGAAACTTAAAACTCAATTATACCTGAAGACTATAGAATATTCAATTTGAATTAAAGAATATTCAATACTGAATATCACCTTACAACTTAACAACGTTATCTTAATTAAAAATTTAAAGTTGAAGTAGTTGAAATATTTTTTTTTATGAGAAATTTATTATGAACCAAAAGAAAGTGATTCTTTTCTATTTTGAAATAAAATTGAAGAAAAAAATCATTAAGAATTAAAAAATTATTAAAAATGTCTAAAAAGAAATTTAATATTTTTTTCTTCTTTTACTTAAAATCCTTTTTTTTTTTTCTCTCTTTTCCCTTATGAGTGTGCATCATATTATAGCTGAAAATACAATTTGAAACTAAAAAAACTCAATCAAACTTATAAACTTAAAATTTTCAATCTGAACTATACTGTGTACAAATGTCACCTTACTACTTAACAACAATAACTTAATGGAACTTTAACAACCGGTTCCAAAAAAATCTAAAAACGTCCCACTACGTTCGAAAACTGAAGTAAAGTATAAAGAAAAAGAATCATACGAATTCCATACTAATAACACCTCAACAACATTGTTGAAGAGATACTGGCTATCGGTCTTCAGTGACGTCAGAAAAAAAAAATAAGTGAAACTACTGTGGGAGAGTCCGTCACGAACAATGCAGATTCTACGCGTGCCGAACATACTTGACTTCGAACCCCCCAACAGAACAGCTCGCACTCTCTCTTTCTTTTTTTTAAACTAGTTACCTTGGTAAGTAGAAGACATTGCCTTAAATAGTAGCAAATTAGACTGCCCCCTGGTCATTTGTTACCGATTTATGATACGCTTTGAGATGGAATGTGAACAACAGTGTTGAAAAAAAGCATATTTTCTTATTTCGAATTTTGCTATAGCATTTTGTGGAATGTTGATAATCCAGAATCCAGGATAGTCAGTTTTAGAACATCTGGAACCTTTTTATTATGGAATTCTTTTAATGGAACATCAGAATAATTTAAAGTCCCGAAATTTTGGTTTTTAAGTTGATTTCTGACTCTTTGGTGTAATTTAAGTAGAAATCCTCAATCGTGTTCTACATTGGTTTATTGGATTGTTGAATTAACAAGACTGGCTAGTGAAAATGTTTTTTCAAATAATCGTCTGATTATAGTTTTCACAAGGGAGAAACTATGTATTAAGAACTCTAATTGCTTGTAAATTATTATTAAATCTATTGCAATTATGTTAGTCAATTGAATGCCACATAATGTCCGATTATAAATACATTATAAATATTCAATTAAAAAATAACTTCAATTTGATCTAAAACTGTTTTAAGCGTACTTTAAAATACTCCAATCATGCTTAAAATGGCTCAAATTATTTGTTGCAATTCACTTAAATTAAAAGAAAATGATGAATTTTTATAATTGAAAAAAAAAATTTTTTTTTGTTTGGTACAATTTAAAAACAGTTTAATGTAAAGGAAAAGATATTATGTTAAGATGATTGTTAAGAAAAACATTGACGTCTTTAAGGTGATTGTTTGAAGAAATTTTACAGTCTCAATCTCTGTAAGAAATATACCATCATTGAAGTGGTTACTAACAGACAATTGACATAAAACAATTTATAATTCCAGGTGATTTTTGGTTATCAACACTTGTTTAAAAAAATAAAAAAATATTGCATTTGTCGAATTATTTGTTTAAAAATCTATAATAATAAAATCAATAGTTTATCCGTTCTGCTTATGTGTCTCTCTTATTACTCCAGAACCGTTGTTTTTTTCACCCTGCGATTTCGACAGCGATAAGAGGCAAATTTTGCCCCAGATCCTAAAATTCGTTCGAAATTTCAAATTAGTTCGTCAAGTTGAGCCCTTTGAAAAAAGGAATTTTTTATTTGTTTAAAATTTGCCATTCATGAGAATGAAACTGCAAAAGATTATTTGCTTTTGCTAATTATGCTTGAATAATTTCGGTGATAAGTACTAATTAAAATTTTTAAAAATAAGCTACTTACTAAAAAACAAGAAATGGTAAAAATTCATTAAGAAGATGTGTGCACCATACAACTACTGATCGAAATAATGCTTAATTAATTTTAGAAATAGTTTCTAAATGAAACAAGAAAAAAGGCTTGGTACTGAAAAGCAAAATTAATGAAGAAATGGTACTAATCCGTTTCGTTTAGGCAGTCAGCAAATATTCTGTATTTTATTTATTTACTTAACTAATTTTAGTGATGGGTAATTGAAATAAAAAAATCAGTTATGTACTAAAAAGCAAAATGAAAGGAGAAATAGTTCTAAGTTGTTTGAGAAAAACATAAAAAATCCCCATGCTATGATTGACATCAATGATGTTTAATTAGTTTTAGTATTAGATACTACTTTAAACAAGATAATAAACCATGTAGTAAAAATCAATTGGAACTATTTCGTTTAGGAGAAACGTAAAACATCGTCATTTCGTTATTGGTGCCAATGATGATTAATTAATTTTGTTAATAGGTACTATTGGTATTATTGTGAATGGTGCAGTTTTAATTGGTTTCAAAAATACTAGCATAAGTATAATTGGTGCACATTAAAACGGCATCAATATTATGCAGTTTTAATAGAGGTACTGTGGAAAGGATTTTTTGCGGCCCTCGAAAGGGATAATTACCAGCGAAAATCGCTTGATGGTAGTAAATTTTGCCTATCATGAGTTGACACTGAATATCGAATGATACTGAATTCAGTTAATCTTTATTTTTATAACATGAACTAGTTAAAACGTGTTTTACTTTATCCAATAACGTAAATCCAACAGGAAAAACAAATAATAATAATAAATAAATAAAGTTTTAGCTCTATTAATTGTGTTGGTGCATGTCTTTCAATTTTTTGCAGAGTTGTTCGGTTCTGATTTATTGATTGTTTACTTTTTTTACACCCCGTTCGAATTTCGGGGATTCAGCTAGTAAATGATTTCAAGTCTATGATAGGTATAAAATAAATTATATATTTTTGATTTCTGTAAGTTAAAAAAACATTATTTATTTTATTCTAGTTTTCACGATGTTTAACTTGTTAATATGTTGGAAAATACTTTTGTAGTATTAAATATTGAATGAGTCTTCTTTTTTTTTTTTTTTAAGTTGTATCATTTGCTCAAAATAACAACTATCAATTTTAAAAACTTATAAAATTATTGTACATTATGAAATGCGTAAGTAAATTCACTCTATACTTAGTTCAAATTATATGAAAAAGAGCACTGGCTGAACGAATCTATTGAAGACCATATCACGTGACATTTGATTGTATTTGTGAAAGATCATCCTTAAAATGAGTATTAAAAAAACACCAGCTCTAACTCAATTTTAACTGAAATATAAAAAAATTTAATTAAGTACTTAAAGCCCGTTAAGAAATACAATTATTCTATTCTATGTGGTAATGTCTTGCCCATCTCTTTCAAAATCTAAAAAAAAAGACAAAATAAATAGATAAACAAGAAATATTCTCACACGTCAAAAGAATGCGTCTCTATCTTTTTGCCGCCAGAAGTGAGTAAACAGTAAGTGACAAATAAAATCTTCTCCTTCTCAGCATGAGTAGGACCCCAAACACCCTTCAGGGGGTCCCCAATCCCAGTCATCCAAAGTGGATGGAATCAAAAGGAAAAGAGCCGCTATCTTAACCCATCCCCCCCTAAGCTGATAAACAGTGTTAGTGGTGACAAAGGTAAGGTAAAAATACCTGTGTTATTGTCCTTTTTTTTGGAAAACTCTCCAGTGGGAGGTCCCCTTTACATCCTGTTTCAGGGGACCACACCAATGCACTTCCTTTGTGTTGGAGGAAAAATATCTTTCTCTTTTGCGTAAAAGTAGCGGATGAGTTGTTAGAATGAGATGTATTTTGCAATCTTTAACATTAGTTTAGTTAAGAGCACTTTTTATTAAAAATTTTCAGTTGATAGCTAAATGAATATCTCAGTGGAGAAAGACCGCTTTGCATGAGCTTACAATTCAGTTATTACTGTTACTTTTAAATGATTTATTTCTTAATACCAGTTCGATGAACTCTAAATGAACATATTTATAAAAGTTTTGCTAAAAATTGTTCAATGGAGCTATTTAAATATTGCGTGTGCGCATTGAAAATTGTAAAATCTTGAACAAAGATACATAATGTGTTTTTGTTTATCTTTCGTGATTAAAATTCAAAATCATCCAAAACGTGCTTACATCGTTATTTAAACTTCCTACTTACCTGCATTACAGGGTTGTAATGTCATATTACAGGGTTGTAAAAATAGAATGACATCGAATACAAACTATTTCAATCAAATACACTGTAACAAATCACGATCAAATTACCACTACTCTTTCAGGTGATTTATACCGTAAAATTCATTTTTACCGGAACTTGTTGCAGAACAAAAAATTTGCCCGTAATTTTTACAATAATAACTACTGTGAAATCATTGAATCACTCTAATTAAATTAATATTACTGTAAAAATTGGGGTATAATATTTTACGGAAAAATTGGATTTAACGGATAATGCATCCCAAGTGCCAGTACTTTACTCGTAATTTTTTACAGTGCAGTCAGCAAACCTTAAATTAATACAGTGTATAGTAATTTATGCTTCCATGCTTGAAGCGTTTTAAAAAAAATGATTTTTTCAGAAAAAAAAAATCATTTCAAAACATATTTTTAGGTCTAAACTGTTGTATAAGCTTCTTAATCTACTTATATCTAACCTTTTTTATTTTCATAAAATTTTTATTTGGAATTCCAATTTCTTTGTGAAACTTCTTGACAACAGATGTGTCTACTTCAGTAACTATAACTGCGAAACATACAACATACCTTCTAACAATAATGGTAACATTTAGTGTAAAATAAAACAATATTGAATATTTTACTTACTGCTCATGAGTCATTCCATAGAAAACATATAATGGTTCTTGTAATTTTTCAGTTTATTTCCCACGTAGATTTAATTTATAGGACAAGAGAATGTTCAAATTAAGTGTATAAACTATGCCTTGTGCTCAACGTAGCAGTCATCACTGTAAAATGTATAATTATTTAAGTATGACATTTCAAAATTTATTTCAAAATTAAAATTTTGTAAAAAAAAAAAATTTAAAAATGACAGAAAACGAATAAAATAAAAATTTATTTTGATTTGAAAGTAATTTTTTTGTTTTTCTGAGAATCATTTACAAAATATATAGAAAGTAAAATAAGCATTTTAATTATACATCGGGTTTGTTCTCATTAAAACTAAAGAAAAAGAACTATGAAACAGTTTGTTTGACTTATAACAGTGCAAGAATTTTTTAAGGTTAAAAAAAGTATATATACATATATATAAATTATTAAAAAGGCGGAAAACAAAATGATGAAAAGATACCATCTCGTCATCAGCTCACACGATTACATCCGCAAAAAGGAGTGCTTTCTGGTATTGTGTTAATATAGTCATGGCAAAATATATCAATCCAATAGAGTGTGGAGCCCTCAAAAAAAGTGAAACAAGACTAGAAAGCATTACGTAAAAAATTGCGAAATAAAACAAATCGAAGCATAAAACAAAATAAAATGCAAGAAAAATACAGAAGAAAACACGAGTCTAATCTATAAAGTGAGTAGCGAATTCAAATGAACTTACACGTATCGGAACCTTTCAAAAATGATTTAAAATATTTTCGTAACAAGATTATATATACATATACGAGGGTTGTAAATTAAATAGTGGCAACTTAACCTTTAAACTCACAGAAGGACGGGCATGCGCAAATTAGATATGGGAGCTGTGAGGTGGGGCTGTTGTCGATGTGTAGAGTGCAAAAAAAAGTCAATTAGCTTAGAAGGGTAGTTGTTGTGTGGCGTTAAAGTGAGGAGTTTCGTTTCCATCGCTCTAAAGCATGCTTTCAAATGGTGATCAGCAGTCGTGGCTTAAAATCGAGGTTGCCCGTGGCAAAAATGCAACAGAATGCTATCGAGGATTAGTGGAAGCCTGTGGCGCGAATACTTTACCGTATAGGACAGTAGCAAGATGTGTTCAAACATCTCGTCTTTTTTCGTCATTAAGCCTTTTGAAAGCATGCTTTAGAGCGATGGAAACGAAACTCCTCACTTTATCGCCACACAACAACTACCCTTTCAAGCAGATCGAATGTTTTTTGCACTCTACGCATCGACAACAGCACCACCTCACCGCTCCCATGTCCTATTTGCGCAGGCCCGCCCTTCTTTGAGTTTTAAGGTTAAGTTGCCTCTATTTAATTTACAACCCTCGTATATATATATATATATTCTAATTTCCGATATTATATATATTATATATAAATAAATAAATTTTCTAATTTCCGATCTTTTCCGTCTTACAAAGTACAAATATTGAACGATAAACTAGAGCTAAACGTTGTTAAACAAAAGAAAAATACATGAGGTATTGTTTTTTTTTTCTTTCTTTTTATTTTCTTTTTTTTTTGCTTTCCATGAGTTTATAACGGATTTAGATCAAACCGCAAATCATACGGATTATTCTCGGGTCAAATATCTACAATGTAATGTTTCTCAGATATTTGGGTCATTTATTTATTTATTTATTGTATTTCTTAAGTGCTTAAAAAAATTCCAAAAAAAAAAAAAAGAGAGAATAGGTTTAGAGAAAGCATTAAAAAAAAAAGAAAGAACGAGTGAAATAAAAAAAAAATAAAAATAGAAATATTGTACCGTTTAAAAAGATTTGATATAGAATTAAACTGGAAAAAGTGTCACGTTTCAAGCGCTCAAAACAAAAACTACACGTGAAATTTTACCCGCGCCGTTTTAATTTCTGGGAATATTATTCCGTTAAAAATAAAATTAAAATAAATTTTTCTACGTATAGTAAAACAAATTCCTTTGATTGAAGGCTTAAAATAAATAAACCGAAATTTCCTATGCAGTTTGGGGGAAATGTTAGAAATTAGGAATTCCTCAAAAATAGCATCCAAAATCGAGATCAGAGAGATTTTGGTCTGAACAAAAAAGTTTAATTAATAAAAATAAATCCGAGATAATAGATTTGCAAAATTTCTTAAAATGAATGCCAAACATTTAAGCTAGAAAATAATTATAATACTTTTTATTGCTGTAAAACTTTTCTCTTTTGAGTTTTTCGAGTTTTCATGTTTGTTTTTCTTCCCTTTTCTTTTATTTTGCTTGTTTTTGGGGTTTTTTTCTTTCAAATTTCATACTAAGTGTTCTAAGGACAATGAAATGCGACAAATCTTTTAAATTATTCAGGAGCCCATATAAGAACATTTTTGGTGAATAACACCACGATTTCCATTTAAACACGAAGAGGTTTTACCTCGCCACTCTGCTTTGGAAATTCAAGAAGAAAAAGAAATGCTAATTTTCTATAGTCTAAATGTCGTCATGTTTTTAAACAAATCATGATCTCTGAATTTTACCGTTCGAATAACGTTCGATTATGTTAATAGGATATTCCTGCAACCAATTCCCTTTCAGAATCCCTACATAAAAAGCGGAAGCCATCAAAAATGCGTGTTTGCTTTTTTTTTTTCATATTTTCTTGGTCAGATATCTCTGTGCCCAATCCCAACATTCCTGATGTGGGGAAAAACCCAAAAGTAAAATATAGAAGAATCTAAAACGTAAGCTGTGAAATAAAGTTAATCTAAAATAATAAAATGTATTTCCATTTGAAATAGCTTAATTCTTTTGTAAATTCTAACCTTTAAGAGATATTTTATTAGGTATATGAAAGACCGTTTCAAAAGATCCGTTTTTGAAGCGAGTGTTCCGGATTTTCGATCCGCATTCATACCATCAGCAACTCAAGACCACGTGCCATTCGCCTGGCACAGTCACGGTAGGTCAGAGGTGGATCCCCAGGTGGCTGAGCACCTATTATAGGCTCACGAAGCAAATAAAACAAAAATTGATCAGTAGAGACTAATTCATCTTTATGAGAATTCAATCCCCTCCATGCGTTACGGATATCCGCGAAAGGAAGGGAAAAAAACGAGTAGTCTTCAGTATAACTTACGATTTAATCCTCTCCGTTTTTCATTTATTGGTTACGATCTCTTACAGTAGAAATGAATTGACAGTTTGGCGTTATTTTTTTCGTAACAATTACTTTTTAAATTGATTATTAGATAACCCTTTCTTAAAAATCAGTTCTTTAAAGAAGACATGGAGTCTTTTTCTTTTTTTTTGTAAAGAAAAAAAAAGGAAAGGAAACAATTTAGAAGCTATACATATCAGGAACACTTATGCGTAGTTGTAGAAAGAGGCAATCTGCAAGTAGCGAAACTACTGTAGTTGCTACTTTTTTTTGCGTAGCTTATAGCGTAGTATGCTACTTTTAAAACAAATTTAGTGTAGTGAGTAGTGCTGTAAAAAAAATTAGTTTGTAGCTACTGTTGCTAACTATTTTAGCGTTAGTTTAATAAAGAAACAAGGTTCAAAAGCAACCAATTTTTCTAATCTCATTGATACAAATCTTCCCAGGTCAGTCAAAGGACGTAATTAGAATGTCCCTTTGGCTGAGCATTAAGAAGAATTTCGTATTACAAATATATAATCTAGCCATAACAAATATTAGCTAATTTATCACTCTGGCCATCGCTTCAAGTGCGAATGCACACTTATGAAAAATCGATACTATTGCAATGAAAGGGAACCAACCTATCTTGAACCACCTTGAATAACTTTTGATCCAATGATTGGATTTTTACGTTTTAGAATTCAATCTTAATGTTTTAATGGGTGATCTCAAATATGCTAATTAACCACTGTAGACTGCTAGCTAATTATTGTATTTAATAACAGTTGAAAAAATTTCCAGTTGTAAGGTATATAATTTTTCTTATATCATTTGGAAAATTGGGATTTTAAATGAGAAACTACAAAATTTGAACGAAATCAGTTGAATTGTTCCTGAGGAAGCAAATGGTGAAAAATTCGCATATTTAAAATTAAATTTCTTGCAACTTAATAAAGTCTTCTTCAACATCATAAAACAAATCTGATTCTTGAAAAGAAAAGAAAAAAACATAATTTCTGTAGTTATTTTTTTTTTTTTTTAGGAGAAAAAAAGGAAATTGATAAAGTCAGTTTTAAAAGAAAGTTAAATAATAAGCGAAAATGCCAAAAGCTACCTTTGGATCCTAATATGTGTTGCATTAATTTCTTTGAGTAAATTTACTTACGTTACTCCAACTTTTTTTCTTAAACTATGATGTAACACACTGAGCTATAAACGAAATAAAACTATCAAAAAGTTAAGGACAATTTTTGAAAAATTACTACACACAAATTGATATTTTAATTGATTCTATCTAATCGATATTCTGAATTGAATATTTGAACTTTCTCTCTTAAAATCGTTTTTAATACAGAGTGTATTTATATATGTATATAATCAGTAGTAAAAAATTTAAAGGTGCGCAAGATTTTAAAAAAAGTTCCTTTCAATATTTATTATTCAAAAGGTTCTGATATTTAAAAGCTTATTTCTTGTTACTATTAAGAAGGAAAAAAACGGAATAAATAAGTTAGCGTTTCTTTTTTTTAAGGATGCTGTCCTGGTCAAATATTGTAGTGAGGGTAAAAAATGCTATTAGTGTTTAAGAAAAGATAGAAAAAAATATCTCGTAATCTAGCTCATAATGATTCGTTTTGTTAAATAATAATAATAAATAAAAAAAAAGATCCAAGGCGAACAATACCAATTATAACTGTTCGTTTTTTACAGTCTATCATAATGGATCAGTCATTTATAATAAATGTGGATACTGGTCTACCAGAGTAATTACCGGTTTCTACTGTAGACGACATTAAATATATTCTACAGTGGCTGAAATATACTGCTTCAGGGTGGAAGGAAGCGATCTTGAAGATTTCTACCTAATCCTCACACTAAAATCAATCAGACGGGTGGGCTCAGTCACGATGTAGCATCAAAAAATCCCCCTGACTTCCTCTTCAAACTCCCTGTTTGTATAGGTCAGATGGGGCAAGTTGCATTATATGTCAGCACGTGTTCCAATGCGCTTTAACCCTCCCCCTGATTATTCATTTCCGATACTCTGCTATACTTAACGGTAATTGTCTTTTGGAAGAAAAGAAAAAAAAGCGTATGTATATATGATAGATGTGAACACTTCTGCAATTGTTCCTACCCTTCAAGATTTTCAGGTGTCTTATTTTGCCTTACAATTTAGAAATGTCCATATTTTAATGAGATAAGCTTCCGATAAAAATTCTCAGCATACCAATGTCAATATAATGGTTGCAGTTCATAAGTCAGCCACTATAAGAAATAGAACTTCTTTATGAAATAGAAATTCAATAAGAAATAGAACTTCTGTAATAAGATCCAGAACTTGATTCTACATTGTTAGAAATTTCTCGGAAAAAATGGTTAAATAACAATTTATTGAAGGGTTATTTTACCATATTTAATCAAAGCAGTCAAATAACCATAAGCAAAATGGTATTTGTTAAGTCTGATTGTTAAGTTTGAGAAAAATTGTTTATTAACTACTTTTCACCTTATACAGTTAAACAATCAGAATTTTATCGCACCAACTAGAACCACCTAATGAAGCTACTTAGTTCTTTGCAACTGCGTACATATCGCAACTGAGCGGGCTTACCTGTCAATCTCATGACCGACAGAACTGGAGTTCGAGTCCTAGTGTTGATACCACAATATTTCCTCCATACCCTTCAACATATGTGTACCCTTTCCAGTGTCCGGCACTCTCCTATGCCTATTACCTTACGAAAAGCCGAGATCCTATGTCTAGTTAAATAATTAATTTTTTTCACGTTTTTGAAAAATGCTAGTTGTAAATGGTTAAAAAACCATAAAGGAAAAAAATGTTCCTTACCGTAAAATTTACTGCTAATCGGATGGACAGACAGCTGCCAGTTATTTTACTATAATTTTAGATTGGAAATTTCAACAGTGTAAAGGCTTTTAGATAAGAGGTGAGTCCATTTCGATCCAAATAGTTTGAAGTATTATTCGAATACGATTCGGAATCAGATTCGCCCAGTAGTCCATCTGCCTATCTTATTAAAACGACAATTATAATTAAATAAATTGGATTACTAGGATTATAATTAAATTTACATCAACATACTTAGTAATTAAACAAATTTTTCAAAAATACAATTTAATAATTGTTTTGATTCTTTGAGATGTGCCGATGTTTATAGTTTAGCCTAAAATTTTATTTTACTCAAATGTAACTAAAATAGTAAATTTTATTGATTAAAATTTTAATTTTAGCTATTAGTGGTTCAATAATTAATCACCACGTTGAAAATTTGCATGTCGAAAATTTTTAACAATTATATTATTTATTTATTTGTTGCGTGATAGTCAACGACTAATAAAAGTACTAGAATGAACACTTCTTGGGTCAGATTCGAAACTTACATCTAAGATTAAAATTTTTAGAATTTTATGTTTCAAAATTTATAATTTTTACAGAAAAAGAAAAATATTTATCAAAAAATCTAAAAGTAGACAAATATATAATAATCAACTACCTCAAAAAACGTTGATTGCAGAATCGCATTAGTACAAAATTATCAGGAGAAATCAATTTAATTTCTAAAATTACGCCGACTATGCTTTTTCCATTCACCTCTTATTTTATATGTTTTGAAAGATACTGCGGATTAGGATTAATATCTAGTATCAGTTATTGGTGAAAGTCATATGAATATGATTAAAAATGTGTCTAGAAATTTTTCTCTCCGTCTGCTAACCCTTCGAATTATATTAGTATTTAGTTCAAACCAGATGTATTGACTATATATTGCATTTTCTTTCTGGTGCATATGCTCCGTAAAATAAAATATAGGCATATTTAACCGCTTCCTTTGCCAATTTTTTCTTCGAAAAAAATGCAAAAAATCAACATAATTTTTTTAATTATTAATAAATACAAGAAACTAAAACAAAAGTAAATGCACAAGTTTTAAGTTGAAATTTTAATCTTTTCGTTTCGTGTAAGAAAAATTGAATTTACCATCAGCTTACTATCCCGACTTATCTCGGCTAAATGAAAAAAGTTAAATATTAGTCTCTGTATGATAATTTTTGAAACGAGGGATAACACAAAGTGATACATTCCAAACGCCATTGAAGTGACCCCCTATTTTTTTAACACCTTTCTTTCTTCCTATGTAAATTCAGCAAACGGATCATAGGTTAGAGTTCCCTTGCCGTCAGGCTAACAGTTTGAGGTTCTCGTGGTCTTCCTCTCCATGTAACGCTAATACTGGTCAGCTCCATCATCGTGCCTCCACGAAGGCTAATTTCTCCCAATACTTGATGCAGGATTTCCCTTATGTTCTGGATTGGGTTCAAAACTACAAGGCTACGGAGTTAAGCATTAGTAGCCGTAAACCCATTAAATTAGGTCGGCTGTTCAACGACGGTTATAAAATAAAATCTATACATACCCGAGTTTACTCGGGATAATCAAGGAAGTGGTTAATACGAGAAAAAAGATAATAAAAAACTGTTGAAATTCCTTATCACTTATAGATTTTTGATCCACCTAAATTTGAAAGAAAATTTTCTTTTTCAATCTTAGCTTATCTAATAATTCGTAAAATGTGTGACAAATTAATATATAATATATTTTGGTAATTTCATTAAGAAAATTGTTGTTGCTATGTGATGCTACTGAAATCTTTTATAGTATAGAGTGAAAATCAACGAATTTTAAGAATTTATTATTATTCGAATTATTATGGACAAGTAATAAGTGTTAATCTTAACAATTCTATTAAAAGTCTTAGATTATTATTGGAAAACAATATGATAAACATATAGTGAAGAAGTTTTTATTACCACACTTGACACTAAAAGTAGATTTTTTCCTGCCATACACTGTTCGAAATTTTGGAGTTTTTTAAACCATGACATGGTTCAATTCAAATTTGCTGAGAACTTAATATGAACTCTAAACTTCATTATCGTATTTATTGTACTTAATTGGGTATAATATGAAAAAAACACAACTATACTTCGATTTAGTAGGAACAACATATGACGCAATGCTAAACGAATGGAATTTAGTTGTTGTTTATTTAGCTATTGTTATTAGTAGTTGTTGTTATTTGTTTTAGTTGTTGTTGTTTATTTAGTTCTATTTAGTTTCAATAACTTTTAGTAACTCAATAACTTAAATAGCGAGCAGCTATTTAAACGATCGAACACTTCGTTTGTTTATTTGTGGCTTGAAGTTAGGCTCGCAGAAAATGCCGTTCATGGGTTAAATTTAGTAGGAACAACACAACCTGTGACGTAGGCTATATTATACCCAATTGGGGCTCAATTTAAACAGAGATCTAGAAGCAAGTTTTGCATCATATTATATTTCAAAGTGCAGATATTATGGTTGAACTTTGAGTCGATTATTCTGAATGCCTGTGTCTACGACGTCTCTAGTCTAAAATATATCTTCTAACATATAAATTGTGAAGAAAAGCATTCTAAATTCCTTCCAAAAAATAGAGGAAGAGCAGCTTTAAAATTCGACAGGTCTTTTGAAAATTTGGGAGGGTCAGTAGCAATGTATGTTACCCTCAACAGAATTCTGAAATACGCGTTTTATTGCCCCCAATTGGAGCACAAACAATATTCTCATTGTGCACAAATGATAGCTTCCACCAGGATCAAATGCGATAATTAGGGTGAAGCAAAGCGTGCTACCAAATTGTGGTGGATTCCTAAATCCATCAGGAAGGTGGCTCAGGTCAAAGGAGTGGCACCTACACCTGCGGGTGGATATTTCACCCCCCTTCTCAACTTTACCGCTTTTCCCACGCTAATGTCTTCTAGCTCCCTTGAACTTTATGGGTGGAGAAAGAACGTAGTTTACCTGAAGATCGGGAAATAGCCCAAAGCAGTTCGATTCCAGATATAGCTTCTGATGGACCGCCTCTCAGTAAATTTGGATAAACTGAAAACTGCTCAAACAATTCATATATGTATTTAACTTAGATGTCGATTAAAGCACTTGACTACTAAGTGCTCTTTTTTTTTCTAAATCTTTAAAAATTTGAGGTAAAGTTGAAATTTCAATCACAGATGTTTTATATTTTTTAATATAATAGGAGCTATTAGAAAGCTAAATTTATTACATCCTCAATTTTTCAGAATATTTTTGGTTTTTGTATTTAGTTATGTTACTTATTTTTTAAGAACTGTTTGCACATTTTTTCAAACGTTAAAAATGAAAAGTAGTACAAGTTTTCAAACTTAAAATTAAAAAAAGAAGCTATGAATACTTATATAAATAGTTTTAATGTTCTTAAATTTGCATCGATGACCATTGAGACATTGACCATTGATGATCGATGACAATCCTTATTATAAATTTTAGATTGCGTAAGCTGTTATATTGTTTGATTCCAGGAAGAATATGGAAATATTTAAGATTTGAAATTTTAAGTTTTTTTACTAGAAATGCAAATAATTCTTAACCCCATATTTTTTTAAATCTAAAAATTCTTTTCCCCTGAATAACTGCAATAATAATAGTAATAAATATTTTTTAACTAGTAATAATTTTTCTTGTGTGCTCGAGTAATGAATTGAAAAGCTGCATTTTAAAAATTTTATGTTATTATTGGTAAAGTATGTTTTCAAGATGCATTTTGCACAATCTGAATAATGCAAAATTGAAGAAAAAAGTTATAAGACACGAGACGAAATTGTTTTTTAAAAAAAAATTCTGATAACACGATAATTGGTTGCTTAATTTTTTTTCTTCCTGATAACATTCCAACTTTCAATAACGATAAAAGAAATAAAAATAAATAAACAAACTATAACAACTATAATTCCAAAAAATTCTCCACCTGTTATATGACTAACGGACATCCTTCTCACGATTCACACTTTTTTCCCACGTGGCGCACCCAAATACCAAGAGATGACGTCACGTTGCCATGGGAACTCCTCCAGGAAGATCCCTCACCCTTATTGGATCGCAATAGATGCATCCAACGGAGCCTGATTGCTCCGTTACAGGAATTTACTCCGCCTACAACGCCTTGACATCCTTGTTTCCAGTAATTACCACATACCATACCTTAGGACAGTGAAGACAAAGTAATGAGTTTAATGATATGTTCATCGGCAGAGTGAAAATGATCCGCGTCTTCCCTTTATTAACTTGAGTCTCGCATCCAACCAGGATATACACTTTCGAGTTTCTTGCCTGGAGCACATAAAGGATGCGAGAACAATTATTTTTTTTTCTTTTTAAGATCCTGTTACTTCTTAATTGAAGAGAAATAAAAGCGAATTCCCGTAATGCTAATAATTACATCGATTTAGAAGAATCTGATTGATTGCTAATGTGTCTGGATTTTACTTTCACTCGTTTGTAGTTATACTTCATCTGTTTGGTTCTGAGTATAGATTTTTGAGTAGTGAAAAGAAAATTCATACATATCTATATTGCATAGGATTTATTATACCTCTAATGATGTAACTGAAATTATCGACATGGCAATAAACTATTTTAACATGTTCTCTGTTAGAATATTAAGTATCAAGCAAATTTAAAGCTTTTAGTGGACGAAGGGGCAATGTGTCAAGAGAAGAAAAAAAATTAGAGATACGCCATTCATATCTTGACATGTCACCTTCATGACCTTAGTACCTGCTTTTAATACGACAATCATTATTTTCTAAAATAGCTCTCTGTTTTATTTTTTTTTTTTTCAATATTAAATACCATCAATATCCGCTAAACCTATTAATTATTAGCTATGAAATTCTATTAATTTATTATAACTAATAATATGGAACAAGAGCTAGAAATAGTAAGTTCGAAAGAGAAAGAAACGTTAAGAAAGTATAGGTTAAGAAATAATTTTTTTTTTTTTTTAAGTAAGCTTGAGGCTAGTGGCTCTTAAAGTATAGTTAAACATTCATAATATATTATAAAAAAACATTTTAGAATTAGTTTTAATATTTTCCACTCGAAAAATTACGCATAAGTTTATTTTCGATAACCAGAAAAAATATTGATATTTTATAACTTACGCCTCTAATTATTATTAAACAATAGTAAATATTATCTATTTAGTGCATAAAAATTATTATACAACATACAAGGAATAGAAAGCTTAGACTGGAAATTCGAAATTAAATTTTAAAAAATGAATTCATATTTTTTTTTTATTTATAAAACTTAAGGTATTCATTCTCAAAGCATAAACATTTGCTATTAGAAATATTTTGGAATTGGATTTAAAATTTTATACTTTATATAATGCACACAAATTTATATTGTAACCCAAGAAAAAGAGGCGTAATATCTTATAATTCGTATCTCTAAATGCTGTTGAAAAAAATATTTAAAGATGAGAATCAACGTTAATTTTAAGTATTTTTTACAATAGGTAATTTATTTCAATTGCTTATTAATTTCCACAGTTGATTTTCTTTCTTTCTTCCTAGTTATCTGGGTACGGTTTCTTTAGTTCGTATCACCTGAATTTTCACAGAAAACCTTAAGTTTTCAAAAGATTTATGACGAAAATAAATAAATAAAAGTATTGTAAGTAATAAATAAATAAAAATTATTGTAACAGTACGGAATAGCACTAATAAATAATGCATAGTCACTATCATGGCTTTTAGCAATTAAAAACAGTTTGGCGTTTCAGTAAAGGTAACATTTAATAATTACACCATTAAACATTTTTTTCTAAAATGTATTTATTATTAATTACTATTTATCTTAATTCTAATTATCAATTTCTAAATTTCGGTAATTTTCATCATTAAGGCAAAATCACCAGTGCAAAAACTTGATTTTGTTCAAAATTTTTGAAATTGAGTTTATTGTAAATTTAGAGTTCCTGTTTTCTTTGCTTTCTAGAAATACTCTACTTTTGTTTGTACTTTAATTATTTACAAATTTATAGCAGTTCTTGCACAAGATAACAACACTGGATAGACTTATGATTTTAGGACTTGAAATCAAAATTTTTTTTCTTCGCATCACCTTAGATACGATATCTCATGTTGTTTTTAAGATAACTATCTACAATTTTTCATGAATGTTTATAATTATAGCACCCATGTTTTGAAATATAGAATTAGAGAAAAAATAATAATTATAATAATAATTTTTATGCATGTTTTTTCGCAGAGACACTTGTGGAAACTTTTGAAAATATGCTCTTTTAACTGCATTGATCCCTAACTCAATAGTATATGCACTTGTTTTTAAGATAATAGTTCAAAAAATAATTGATATCGTTCTAAATGAAATACCCAAAGAATTTTTATTTTTGCTCTTATTTCGATAAAAAAAATAATTTTATAGTGTTTAGTGTGTATGCAAAAAAATGCCTTATTTTTACCTAAAAATCGCCATTTAAAAATAATGATAATAATAATTATAATACTGGTTTTATGTGTTTTTACACATAATAAAACAAATGAACTAGTGTTTTGAACTTTTATATTAATGTTTAAAAAAAAGTTGTTGAAACTTGTCGGATACCTTAATAAATTTACTTCATAATCAAATTGTACAATAAAGTCTAAATTTCAAAATGATTTAAATATAATTATTTTAAAGATATTTTTCTCATTTTTCAAAACGAACTCTTCAAGTCAGCTGAACAATAAACACGTACATAATAATTGTGTGTATGTGAAATCAGATGATAAATTTAAAAACTTTCATAATATTATTATTCCCCTGATGTAGATTTTTTAAACATAACTGGTTTAATTAATTATTTTTATTCATTTATTTTTATTTTTAGATCTCGTAGAATGGAATGAGAAACATGTGTCACTTTGGTTGAAATGGTTCTCCAGAACTTTTTACGACTACAAACCAGACTTGAATCTTATTCCCAGTGATGGTGTTGCTCTCAATAAACTTACCCTGGCCGACTTCATAACTATTACCGGTGATTGGAAAGTGGCCAACATGTTATGGGATGATATTCTTCCTTACAAAAGAGGTAATCTCACTTCGTTATTTCTTTTATTTTGAAGTTTTATCCTCTGATTAGTAATTTTGTGTGTACATTATGTAACGCTTTAATTTCACTCCGATTTTGTCATCAATGAAAAGGTAAATCTATATTTGATATTTTTCGAAAATATTTTATAATTTTATTTTATAACCGTCGTTGAACATCATCATCATCATATCTGGCTAGACAGCCCAGTGCCTTCCTTTGAATTCGAATCCAATTCTCTTTACTTATACACTTGTTCGCCAGTTTTTCTCCTTTATAGAGTAAGGAAATCAGTCTCAACTAAATCCAGCCATCTCAGCCTGGGTCTACGTCTTTTCCTGTTTGTTAGGGGTTTGTGTAATAGGATTTTCTTTAAATTTGAGTCATCATTCCTTCTGAAAATGTGAGCTGCCCAGTTCATTCGATTTATTTTTATGAATTTCACACTATCTGGCTCTCTGTAGATTTTATACAGTTCAGTATTATATCATCTTCTCCAGGAATTATTTATTTTTATCCCACCAAGGATGGCCCTCAAAACTTTTCTCTCAAAAATGGCAATTTTATTTTCATCAGCTTGAGTTAGGTTCCAGGTCTCAGAGGATGGCCCTCAAAACTTTTCTCTCAAAAATGGCAATTTTATTTTCACCAGCTTGAGTTAGGTTCCAGGTCTCAGAGCCATAGGTAAGTATTGGCCTAATTAATGTTTTATAGAGTAAAAGTTTTGTATTTTTTGATAAAAGAGAGGATTTGAAAAAAACGTTTTAAACCATAAAAAGCTTTATTTGAACAAATTAGACGACTCCGAATCTCATTGTCTATGTTATTGTCGGCAGTAACTATTGAACCAAGGTAAGTAAAATTCTGAGCAGTCTGAAACCTGTGGGCACCAATCTCCAGATAGGATTCACTAGAATTTAATTAATCACAGGCATGTATTTGGTCTTATCGGTATTAATGATTAGTTCCCAGAGCCGGATTATACCTTTCGTAGGCCCTAGGCATAGTCCCATATCCCTAGCAGCAAGCTCCAAAGAAAGGAAAGCCTCTTTTAATGCAGGAACAGTTCTTGCAATGATGTCTAAATCATCCGCATACGCCAATATTTGAATAGATTTTGAAAATATGTTGCCTCTGATATTGATTTCAGCATCTCTTATAACTTTCTCTAGAGCAACATTAAAAAGGAGACAGGATAAGGAGTCTCCCTGTCTGACTCCATTATTTACTTTAATTTCTTCAGATAAACGTCCAGATAATTTCGTCGTTGAACAGCCGACCCAATTATGGGTTTAAGACTACTAATGTTCAACTACGTAGCCTTGTCATTTTGAACCCAATCTAGAAGACAAGGGAACTCCTTGATCAAGTACTGAGAGAAATTCGTCTTCGTGGAGGACTTTTCGATGAAGCTAACCCGTATTTGCGTTACATGGAAAGGAAAACCACAAAAACCTTCCACGTTTAGCCTGACGGTGAGTGGACTCAAACCCGTGATCCGTCTACCACTGCTTATATTTTACACCCTCGCAGTGGTCGGTGCGAACTGGATCGACCCGCCATTGCTGGGATTCGAACCCGGTTCACCTTACTGGAAGGCGAACGCACTTTCCCCTCAGCCAAAAACGGCTCCCAAAAATAATCTGTAGGTTGACACTAAATGTCAAAAAACTAATTGGAAAATACTTAATTTGATTTGAGAAATTCTAAAGATCGTAAATGCGAAAAAGCCAAATTAATCAAGCAATTTAATATTATCTCTTCAAAAGAATAATTACATAATTCTACTTGCAGCTTTTGGGAATGAAGATTAAAAGAAAAACTTAGAATATCGTGTGTTCCTACACTTTGAAAGATTCCGGTATAAAGTACCGATACTATGGATGCATCATCTATAAATTCCATTTTACCGTAATATCCATTTCTATCTTAAAATACTATACCGTAATTTTTGCATCAATATTTATGTAATTAGAATGATTTAGTGATTTTAAGAAAATTATTATTGTAAAAATTACGGTATATCAGTTTTTTTATTCTGTAACATGTTCCAGTAAAAATGCATTTTACGGTAAAAAGTACCGGCACCTTGAGTGCCCGTTCTTTTTACCGTAATTTGATTTGGAATATTTTACAGTGTAATAGAGAAATTATGTGTGTATAGAAAATTTTTATATTTGCTTAAAGTTATGTGTTTCATGGTACGTTTCAATCAAATTTTAATCAAGAGCAATATTAAAGCAAGAAGAAAACTAAATAAAAATTTAGCCTAAAAACAAAAATAAAGTCAGAAATGACGGGGTAATGTAGTGACAAATATTAATAATTTGTGTAGGAGAAGTTTTTCTTAAATCCCATATTTACGAAGCTTTTCGCAAAACTTGCATAACTTAGTATGAATTTTATTATAATTTTTTTCTCTTTTCTAGAGTTATTTGGAGGAGAGGAAAAATCGTCAGGTGAAAACGGATTATCTAGTCAAGAACATTTAAGTAAGTAAAGGCATTACTTGTTTGTTTAAAATCATTTGTTTGTTATAATACATGAGTGCCACTTTAAAAAAACTTCATAACTGAACTTATTTTTTGACCAATTAACATGATCAAGCATTGTTTACCACAATTTTCAGAAATGTATAGCTCACTAGCTTCATAATAATGGCACAAATATTAAATCTATGATTTGATTTTTTTCTGCATTTTCTTCATTTATTTTTTCACTGTAAACAAGATGTAAATAGTAGTTAACCTAGTAGATCTTTTTGCGTCAATCACTGGATAATAAACTACTTATTTTTTTATGAAGCATAAAACTCAAACAAACTTAGATACAATAATAGTACAAATTTTATTTAAGCAAGCAGGCGCTGAAGTTCAATCAATCCTATTCTTTCATTACATCACTTCGCAATAATTATGAAAAATGACAATGTTTACATTTAATTGTAATATTTGTATAAAATTACCTAGAAAAATAAGTAGAAAATGTTTGTAAAAAATTTATATTTTTAAGGTAAAAAGGGCATTTTAATTTATGGAAGAAATGTAAAGGAGATATTAATTGATGAAATTTAGTTATAGCAATCATATTCATCTTTCGATTTATTAAAGCATTAGTTCAGTTTTATTTTCATTACACTTCACAATCTTTTAAAAGTTATACACATGCTGAGAATTTACGATGATTTAAACTAAAATTAATGTCGTAAGGCTATGTAATAGCTTCTTTTTACACAAAAAAAATTATTCAGTATCATTTTAGTGATAAATTATAAAAATAATTTATTTCTTATTATAAATGTTGTACCCATAAAATTTTATATTATAATGTAGATAAAATATAATTTTATACTAAATGTTCTTTTTCTGTAAATTATAAATTTTTGAGTATTTGGCAGGAACAGATTTCATTATTTTAAGTATATTCTAATTCAATGATACACTAAGAACATTAAATATTTTAATCACTGAAATAAATATATTCTTTCTAGATACTATAAAAGATAGAAGAAAGGATGAAAATGTAAATACCATAAAAGATCGAATTTTGCAACGATTTGTGACAGAAAAGAAAAACGCAAAGAATGATAGTAAGTATTATAAAGCTTAACTTGATATTATAAAAGATTATAGAAGATTATAAAAAATATATTATAAAAAATATATTATAAAAGGTTATATTACATAAAAAATTAAAGATTACATATTAAAGATTCAATAAATGATTGAAATTCATCATTAATAATTAATATTTGCAAATTTATTAACTAATTATCAAATTTAAGACATAATTATCAGTTATCAAGTAAAAAACTCTTACAGAAATTCATGCTAAATAATTTTTTTAAAGTTTTTCAAATTTTTAAACGAAGCTCTTTTATCAGGTATAAAAATGTTAATCATCATAAATGTTACATTGTAATAAAACGTGTGATGTTCATGCAAGTTCTATGTTAGGGTTATTACTATTATTTTTTAAGGCACGTTGTACTATTGTTTTTTGAGGCACATTGAGGTGTACTATTCTTCTGAACTTAATGTTGAACAACTCAAAAAATCTTTGAAGGAACACTTTTTTTTCTCAAGTTAACACTAAATAGAGCTTTCATTTACAGGGTTATAATTTTTTTTATTTTTTTTTTATAACCGTCGTTGAATAGCCGTCCCAATTTTGGGTTTACGACAATTACTGTTCAATTCAGTGTCCTTGTAATTCTGAACCCAATTCAGAAAACAAGGGAACCAAATCAAGTATTGGAAGAAATTTTGTCTTCGTGGAGGTCTTTTTAATGGAACTAACCCGAATCTTTATAGACGGAGAAGGAAACCACGAAAACCTCCCACGGTTAGCCTGACAGCAATCTCAGGAATTAGTGTATAGATTCCTCCCCTAAATTAATGATTCTTACTTTATATAACTCGTGAAAATAACTCTACTAACTCTTACGTGTATCCTATCTTATTGTTATTGTTTTATTATTTTACACCTCCATAGCCTTGTAATTTTGAACCTAATCCAGAAGACAAGGAAGCTTCTGGATCAAGTATTGAGGGAAATGTGCCTTGATGGAGGACTTTTTGAAGGAATTAAAACCCGCATTCGCGTTACATGGGGGGGGGGACCACGAAAACCTCCCGCGGTTAGTCTGAAGGCAAGGAGACTCAAATCCATTATCCGTCTACCACTGAGGATATTTTATGTCAGCACTGTGGTCGGTGCAAGCCGGGTGCGGAATTCGTATCGACCAGCAATTCCTGGGATTCAAACCCGGATCACCACATTGGGTGGCTAGAGCTCTATCCTGTGAGAAATTCTTAGTGGTTCGTTACGCCAGGATCTGTTTTTGGTTCTACGCTATTTTAATGTAAAGTAGATGTTAAGTTACGCACTTTAATGTAAAGTTGGTGTTAAGATACGCATTTTTTTTTTTTTTTTTTTTTTTTTTTTTTTTTTTTTTTTTTTTTTACGATGAAAGGAATATGAAAACCGTTTAAAACTTTTTCAGAAAATGATTTATTTATTTAATTATATGTTCTTAATTACTTGAAGTATAATTAAAAAAATTCAAGAAAATATGATGAATATGTATAAAGTCTGACTTAGTCTGTTAAGAGATTTTTTTTTAAACATGAAATAGTTGTGAACGTTGTCGAAAAATAAATGTACAGATCAAAGTTATCTTTATATTGTACTATTTAAGGAAACTATCAATGTATTGCATTAAAATTTATACACATTTGTTATAACTTTATTGAAGATATCTGATTTTTTTTCTTTTATTTTAATAATTTTGAATGATAGAGCATAATTTAAAAGCACTATACCTTTAAAAAAATACTAAAAAAAAAAATTTAAAAAGTCAACTTTATTTGTTAAGAAGAAATAGTGCTTAGTAATTTTGAGAATTTCAAAGGATATTTTTTCAAAAATGTAAAGCCGCAAGAAAAGGCAAAAGTAACTTTCACGAGTGGAATTTACAAATTCAAAACATTCTTGAATCAAAAGTTTGGTTGATTAATTTTCAACCAAGTACACCATAAACATAACTCTGAGGAAGGCCAAACATTTTAGCAAATTCCAAGACGGGAAAATCTAGAAGAAAGGTGTGGTGAGGTGTGAATCCTTAGAAATAGGATAACTCTTCAAAATACTTTAAATTGCTGACAATCCTAAAGCTTATTATTTACTCAGTGCTATAGGAATTATATGATACCTAAGATTCCGAAAGTTTTAGTTTAACTGGTTTGGTGTTTTTATGCGATTTTACATTTTGTTTATTGCAATACCGTGAAGTTCAAACTAGTGACTCGTCTTTACAAATGTGTAGAGAAATAAATAAACAATGTTGTTTTTTTCTAAATATATTAGTAAATGCTTTTTTTTTTTTAAGTGTCAAAGTAATTTAACTTACTATTTAATCTGTAACTTTCTTTTATTCCTAAAAGTATGATTTTGTAGTTGTGTGTAATAAGGATCTTTTTAAACATCTAAAAGTACCCAACAATTAAATTGCTTATTACTCTGTTTTATGCTGATTTTAAGCATACATATTTCTTCTAAATGTTAAAAAACTATTTTTTGTAAAAAGAGTAGTAAACGCATTAATTGTAGTCTTTATTATGATAACTATTATTATTATTATTATTAAAGACTATTTTTGGAGATTCCTGATCAGTAAGCACTTTTGTTCCTAGAATAATTTATTTGTATTTTTTGTAAGCTGATCTTGGGTGGATAATTATCAATCATTGTATATTAAATGGCACATGGTTCAATTCAAAAATACTTTTAATAAAAGTAAGTTTTTTCATGAAAAAAACTAATCTTTATTACTATAAACGCTGTAACATTTTCTTGAGACAAATTTTCTTAACAATTTTTTAAACACAACTCAATATAGCAAAATTTTTTCGAAACTATTTTTTTCTTAATTTTATTATAGCATTCTTAATTCCTAAAATTCAATATTAAAAGATTCACAAGATTCAAGTTAGTGTTTTATACAAACTGAAGATTTAAACTTTTTTACGCTGAAGATTTAAACTTTCTTACTCTGAAGATTTAAACTTTTTTTTTTCTACAGATGGTGGACAAACTCCATTATGGCAATTCCTGTTGGAGCTCCTTTCCAAACAAGAACATTCTGATAAAATCGAATGGGAAGGTGTGGACGGTACTTTTAAACTCAAGCTTCCAGATGATGTGGCAAAAATGTGGGGACAAAAGAAAAAGAAAAAAGGCATGACTTACGAAAAACTGAGTCGTTCCCTTCGCTATTACTATGACAAACAGATCATGAGCAAAGTGAATGGCAAACGATTCTCTTACAAATTCGATCTGGATGGTCTCATTCGAGCATATCATCCAACAGGTGTGAGTGATTCGTGTTTTATACAAGCAGATGATTTAAACTGTCCATCTAGAAATTTCCCCTTTACTGCTTTCATAGTACAAAAAGACATTCAAAAAAGCGAAGATGAAGACAGTCCAGAGAGTGGCTTTTGAACTGAAATATTCTGAGCTTTGAGGAGTGCTCGCAGCGAGATGTCCCTAGCAGCAAAATAACTTGGGCTCTCATTGGGCCTATATTCATGAATCTTGGGTGAATAAAGTTTCAAAGAGCCGTTATTTTTCCAATATTGGGCTTATATAGAATTGCCAGCTCCACCCGATATTTTATATCCATTATTTAGGCAATGTAGGTTCGACATCGGCCAATATATACACCCTATATAGGCAATTCTAGAACCAATTTTAAAGAATCCAGGCATCCCAGTATTGGTCCCTTGGTGCATGTTCTTACAGGACCTATATTGAGCCAATTTTGCACCCAACTGAGGCCAAGATAAAATTGTTGCTAGGGGTTCTTTTCGATAAGTATTTACTAACTTATGTGTTTTTGGCAAGCGATACAAGGTACATTTGACAAATACCGTTTGCCCAAGGTGCTTTTTATATTTAATTTATTCAAGTATTTTTAATATAAAGTGCTTTTAAATAAGTATTATACTTTCAACCCAAGGTGCTCTGGAAAATTTTTCACAACACGAGGTGTTATTGAAAAGTTACTTGTAACTTATAACCTCAGGTGGGTGCTGACAAATACTCATGATGCAAGGTGCTTTTAAATGAATACTTTTAACGCAAGATACTTTGGATGATTTCTCATAACACGAAGTTCTATTGAATGAATTATTTGTAATTTTTAACCTCAGATTCTTTTGACAAATACTTATGATGCAAAGTGCTTTAAACAAATACTCAATACATAAGAAGCTTTTGAGATATGCGTATCTTGAAACACAAAGTGTTTGTAATAAGCTGTAGCGTACTTCTAACACGAAATTTTAGTATGACAAGTATTCGTAATGCAAAGCTTCCATTTTGTTAGTATAATATACGATTGTTGTTGATTATGTAGTTGAAATTACCCCGAAAACGATTAGAAATTCTACAAAAATTAAAAATACTATAAATAATTTTATGATGGGATTGTTCTTGATTGTGTAAAATTCAACAAGATTCAAAAATATTATTCAAAGTTTTTGCATAGAAAGTATAAAAAAATTAGGAGTTTAAGTAACGGATAAAGTTTGGGAATAATAAAATAACCCCACCATTTAAACTTTTTTTTTTCAAAGTGAATAAATATTGAAAATAATTCAATCGTGCATTAAAAAAGGATTTTTTTTTTAATTTACACTTAATCTGCATAATAATATTAATTTAAATTAAAATATAAAAAATTTACACAAATGAATAAAATTTTTTTAATTATATAAATGTTGTTTATTGATTCTTTTCCTCACAAAACTTACAGTAAAGCACGAGATTTTACAGATTTCATGAGTAAATGATTTCAGATTTCCATGTATTTTGTATTGAAAACTTTTTAATTGCATTCAAAGTTACTTTCCCTAATATTTCAAGCATTATAAATTTTTACAAAAAAAGGTGGAAATAGGAATCTCTTAACAATCAACTAAATGGGAGGTAGTATTTACCCAGATAAATTCTGAAGCTTTTATATTTTTTATACGTTATTTAAACTATCAGAAACTATTTATTAAATTATGACAAAACATTCTTATTTTTTGGTATTACTGTACTAAATCTGATACAGGAACAACTTTTATAAAAGTTTTTATAGAAGTATTGTGAGAGTGTTAAAAAAAACAATAACTATATTTATATTATTTTCTTTTAATATTTATAGATATTTAGTTTCTTTATAATTTATAAATCCTTTTAATCCCGGTCACAGTTAAAAAGTATTAGTTTATTGGCTTAACGAAAGTTGTTTTTTAATCCCATTTGGTTGAAGGATTTTTTTTTTCAATAGCATGGTCATAAACTTACATTTATTATGATTATTTAACTACTGTTGTTTACAGATAGGTTAGCTAAATAAGATTTTACGCTTATTGATTTGTTATTATGTAAATTCTGTTAGCTTATTCAAAAATGTATTAAAATAGTCTAAATTATAATGAAAGTAGTTTGTTTATTAAAAAAATACAATCGAAAACCAAAATTAAGAAACATTTTTTTTTAATTGTTATAACGTTAGTAATTTTTTTAGCTGGAAAAGTGAGAGAAAATAAAAAGAGAAGGAAATATCATCTTAAAAAATTAATGAATTAAATAAAAAAAAATCGACTACAGTTTTTCTTCAATCATAGAATAATTGGAAAGAATATGATGAACTAAAAATAAATTGTGATGGTAATTGTTTTTCTTCGAATACTGAAGAATTCAAGAAATTTAATAACTTAACTATTAAGTAATTAGTTCTTAATTTATTACAATGCTTCAGAATATTAATCTTTTACATATTTTACATATACATAATAAAATTTAAAGCCCGGGGAGTGTTTTTTTCCCTTTCCTTATTATTACAATGCTTAAAAAACAATGAAAATAGTAACAAAAAATATTCCTTTACTTATGTATAACATAGAATCAATTTTATCATACGGATAATCAGGAACGAATATTGTATTTATAATAAATAACGAATTTCTTATATAAATTCAAGAGCAAATTTTATCATTATTAAAATTACAAATTTTATTTTTATTATTATTAATTTGTGGTGTAGTAGGGTTCAAACATAGTTGATTTTCTTCGAGCAATGGTGAAAAGTTAAGAAATGTTATAAATTAACTATTAAAATATAGTTTTGTACTATGTTTCGAAATATTTGATTTCTTAAACATTCAATAATACTAAAATTCGATGCAATGATAGTTTTTTCCCTTTTTTTATCTTATGAATATGTATAGTGTTGAAAACTGAATATTGCTTATATGTAAACAAGAAGTATTATGTGTAAACAAGAAGAAATTTTATCACATGTATAGAGTGTTTATCATTTGTTAATAAACATTTTTATATTTTTTTAAAATAAAGTAGTTTCCTTTTTAATAGAATTTTGTTTTTATTTCATAATATTGTATATTTGATAAATAGAAAAGCAACAAAAATGCCATCATACTTACTGCTTTTTAAATCCAGGTTTCTATAATTTATGTAACAGAAAGCTATTTTACAACACAGAAGCACAGCTTCTTTCTCCTGCGATATAAAGTTTTTTTCACAAAGAGAGTTTATCGATCCATTTAAGGCAAAATACAAGAGCATACCATACAAAACAATATTTTTTTAGCTTTTATTTAGAAAAAAAGTAGTTTAAAAGACAATTTAAGGCAACACACAGAATCACAACCATCCATGTGAGTTTTGAGTTAAAACGTTTTCTCACAAAAGGTAAAAGACTACTACTGTTACTAATACAAGGTTAAACTGTCTTTCAATATTGCTAAAAGAATTTGGTCCCCTAAAGCTCCAAAACGCTAACTTGAATAAATCAGGAACTGAAAAATAAAAAAAATTATTTCTGTATTTATTTAAAACTATCAGGAAATGACAGGGAGCATCACTTTGGCAATTAACTGCTATTACCACCGAATTTCTTCCTCACGTCTTTCGAAAGCTTTATTTTATTTAAAAAGTACCTCTGAATTTTATTAAGAAAGTATGAAATATATATTAATTATATTTACTAATTACATTTATATTAAAAAATAATATTTATATAAAAAATAATCTAATATAAAAATTATATTTTTATGTTTCAATTTGTTTTTAATTTTGAAAATAGTTTTAATTATTGCATGAGTTTTATTATTATGTGCCGTTATTGGGAAAAGCGAAAAGTCAGATATAAATTCATTGAGAATATTTCAAAATTATGAATAATTATTTAGAATTATTAATCATAAACAATTTATTTCAATCAATAGCAAAAGTCAAGAATTTCTAATAAGAAAACTATGCAAACCAAAATTTGCATTGCTTTACATTATATTTTATTATTGAAAACTGTAATCGTATCAAACCATTTACTGCTTCCTTCAAAAACAAATAATTAGCATTAATTATAATTGAAAAAAAAATAATTTGTAGAAAAATATAAAAAAATATTTTATTAAGTCACGTAAATTTTTGAAGCAGAATTTATACAGTAAATAGAAAGTTAAAAATTTCAATTTTTTAAGCTAGTAATCAAATTGAAAATGAAACACTATTCTAAATACCATTGTCTGAAAACTCAAAAATCGAAAAATAAATTCGATTATAAATTATATGATTACGACATTACAAAAATATCCGTACATTATTTAACTCATCATTAATAATTTTTTTCTTTAAAAATATAATTATAGATAAATTTAATGAAAAATTTATTTTGCAACCTAGGTACATATCACACAATATATACATAGTATATATTATATATATATATATATTATTTTATTAATTATATATTATATTATTTATAATATAATATATATTTATAATATAATATATTATTTATAATATAATATTATTTATAATATAATTATATATTATATTAATTATATATTATATTATTATAATTATATATTATATTATATATTATATTATTTATTTAAAAATTATTATAATGATTTATTCATCTTTTATCACGAAAGGTTTTCAAACTTCAATTCATGTAATGGAAAAGAATTTGAAAGTAAGTTAAGATGATAAAAAAATTAGGATTTGGCAGAAAAATATAATTAGAAAGAAATTCAATGAAAAATAATACTTCACCGTTTAATTCCATTCATTCTGATCATTCAATCTGAATTGATTCTAAAAAAGCAAGATAACCTAAATTAGTGAATTCGAAATCGACTAGAGACCAAAATATATAATATTTCGAGGCAAACGATTTTTAAAAATACTAAGTTGGTTGAAAAAAATTCGGGATCGCAACGACCTATAGGGGGCGTTATTGTATGAGACGAATTCCTGCGATTTCTATTTGAACAGTCATTCAGTTGCTCTGCTGGAAATGTCTTCAGTGTAGCATTGTAACGTTCCTTCTTTATTGTGGCTTATTAAATTTAAAAAAGAAAAATATTTGATATTCTTTCTTATGCGAGCGAAAGCAAAATGCGATTTCTTTTTTTTAAAGAGGGAACATCCAAAACGCATCGGAAAAATATTTATAAATAAACAGAAAAAAAAAATATGTATCTTCTTATTAGAGTAAAATCCTAAAGCCTGTGAAATAGTTATACTAAATTTTATGTTCTAACATGAAGGCCTATTTAAACTTTACATTCCATAGTTTTAAGAATCATATTACTTCAAACATTAAAATAAGCAAAACGTATACATGAACTCTTAATTTTATATAATTTAATTTTGAAAAAAAAAGTTTTTTGACAACAATTTTTATCAAAAAATTTTAAGTTTCAATAATTATCATTATTTAGAAACTAAAAAACGTATAATAAAGAATGCTTATCAGACAAAAAAACAATTCTAAAAATTCCTCACATTAAAATAAAAAAGCTTTCTTGTTTTTTTTATTCATAATCGGACGTAGAAAACCATTCTACAGAAAATTATCATCAAATAAGAAAAAAAATATTTACAAGTAAAATTTTTTATTATGAAAATTATAACACTTACCTGCTTTATAAATCCGGATAATTCCAAAATGATATGTTCTTCATTTGAAAACTTTATTCTCAAATGATATATACATAGATTATCCCTTCATTATTTTAAGATGACATACCACACAGTAAAATTTTATAATTGCAAGATCTCGATATGAATTTCAGCATGTAACTTAAAACAGAAAAGCTGAATTCTAGTTGAAATTTATCATTCAAAATTAAAAAATACTTACCAAATTAAGCTTATTTACAGCAGCGGGGATCTGAACATATTTCGGGAAAAAAAAGTTGCCATTTTGCCGCATTCTGAAAAATAAATGCGTCGCCTTTTTTGAGCTTAAATTAGACTGTGAAATTCTTAAATACTTTTCTGTCATTTAATGTTTACATTGCATGAAGGTGCATGATGTCAAAAATATTCTACCTAATAATTAACAATTTTTTACATTACTTATAAATCAAAAATGGTAAATAACGAATATTTATTCGAATTTTTTTTAATTAAAATTATCTTTGAGAATAAAGTTTTTTTTTCAATTCTAACGATTTATTACTAGAAATATGGTTTAAAAAAAGATAAATTTTTAAAAAAAATAAAAACAACACTTATTCTGTCACTTTTAATGAAGTTAGAACGCTGAAGTTTGGACAATTTTTTCTCTATGAAAGGAATAGAAACACAGCAAAAGTTTAATTTCGATATTTTGTAATTATTAGGATATTTTATAATTTTAGGGGAAATTAGTTAATGTTAGTATGATGACGTAAAAGAACTCTAACTATAATATCGAACAATTTAAGTAAATATTTTTTTTCCCCTTTAACAAAATGAGGTCAGAATATTTAGCTTAGATAGGTGAAGAAGATTTCACGACAGAATATTAAATTTTCTGATAGAGTCTTCCACAATTTCGTAATTTTAGGGATAATTAACTTGAATATTCAATTAGTCCAGTTGGCAGTAAAACTAAATAACACATTATACAAAGATAGAAGTCTCAAATTCTTAGATGTGTGTTCGTAATGAATTAAATAGAAAAACTAAAGAATAATAATAAGTAAATAACTAAATAAATTTTTAAAAAATCATTTCGATATTTGTAATTATTTGTGTAAATAGGGGTAAGTTAGTCAAACTGACAGTAATGCTAAATAAAACGTTTTCATCAAGATAGAAGTCTGAAATTTGGATCCTGTGTTCTTTGCAAAATTATTAGGAAAACTGAAAAATTTTCGCTTAGATTTTCTGTAATTATTACGATATTTTATAATTTTCGGAGTAATTAGTGTAAGTTTTCAATAAGTCAAGTTGAGAGTAATGTTAAATAAACCCATTTTACCAAGATAAAAGTCTCTAGCGTGGATTCTGTACTTTTCATGAGTTATGTTATATCTTATTTTTGAATAGAGAAAAAAAAGTAGATTTAAGGAATCAAGAATGATTTTTCAAAAAAAATAATTGCGTTGTGAGAACATTTAACTTTAACTAACAAAATTTATCAGATATAACAAGTAGAAGTAATTTAAGTTAATTTAAAACTATTAGCACATTTAAATTTACAGCAATAATAATCATGGTGATCTGGAAGATAAAAGCAAATTAAATTTTAAGGATTCACATCCAACAGCATAATTAATCCAGACTAAATATTTTTATTCAAAGAACTTAATCATAATTCAAATAAGTTTACAATTTAAAAATGAGTTGCTTCACTGCTACATAACTTACATTTTAGTTCGACAGGTTATTTAAAAATAATCATTTCTCTTTAGTTACGTCATACCAAAATTATACAACAATAAAAGAAATTACGGGCACATAAAAATATATTAAAAAAAAAAGGTAAAGGACTTATCCTAGAAGCGCGCGTGGCCGGCCACCCCGCATCCTTCCACAGTTCACGTTCGATCTCAGTCGTCAGCAGCAGGGCATACCTAAAATCGAACTGCCGCTCTTTCCTCCCGCTCATGTATTCCTCCGCACCGAAGGGTGGCGCTACTATCGCTTTGACTATTCACACCTGTGAATGAATCCATCCTCAAGTAGGGGTGAAGGAAGGAATAATGGAAGGTGTTGAAGGATAGGGGTGTAAGTGAAAATCAGATGTGGTTGTTGATTAAAGTAAAAAAATATAGATTAAAAAAAAATGAGATTATTTAAATTAAAACGCGGTGCCCAAAAAAAGAATTAAATAAAATTGTGCCCATAAATAATTAACAAAAATAACTTAAACATACCATCATAACATTCCATCCCGGTAAGGAGAAAAAAAAAATTCAAAGAAATTTTTTTTTTTTTTTTTTTTTTTTTTTTGATTATTACTTATTTGAACTAAACCTAAACATAAAATGATTCAATGGAATATCATGACGGTGTGTATTTGAGAATCGAGTTGTTTAAAGGTCTAAAAGTTACAGGGGCATCTTCGGTTCCTTGAACCAATCAACACAGTTCAACATAATTCAAAGCTTCTCAATAGACTTTCTGCAGTAAGTCCAGAGGAAAGATTTTGTTACTCGTGATGTGTATTCTTGTGTGTGTTAGGAGTTTTTCCTTCAGAAGCCTCCCATCTGTATACTGTCTTTTATCACATTCCATGTCTTAGCTAGCTGATCACATGGCACTTTTCGATACATGTACTCTCACTTCAATAGTACTCTCACTTGGATAGAACTCTCATTCATGACTGTCACTTTTCGACACTATATAACTTAGCAGAAAATCATCTACCGACCAGGAACGGCAAAGGGCCCTTTTGCTGCCCCAGGCAGTAACGTTTCTTGCGTAGTAACCATCGTTGCTTATGGAGTGTACGTTGCTTATGGAGACTAACGTGATTTTAGTTCTGTTTCTCTGATGAGACATTTTGTACTTCCAAACACACACTTTGAACACAGTGAAATGTCCAACAGTTACATATTGTTAAATACGCTTAACAGTCTATTTAGTTGAAACGTCTTAGCAGGTAATGTCCAACAGTTACATATTGTTAAATACGCTTAACAGTCTATTTAGTTGAAACGTTTTAGCAGGTAATTATAAATCCATAGTTGCACTTCCTACCATCTATATCCCCAAACAACTCAATTCTCAAAATCACAAAAACATTGAAAAATTTAAATGACCAAAAAGAAATTTATAATTTACTCTCTTGCCAAGGATTTTAGAAAAAAAAACTTATACAATTCATGTCAAAATTGATCATAACTTTTGTGAGTTTCACTCACAGAATAAAAACTTGGCAAAATATCCTTAGATATATTTGCGACGATAATACATTGAAAACATACATAAAATTTTATATAAAAGTTAGATATATCATAGAAATATAAAAACAAAGTCACATTTACTTTCTATGTCTGAGATTATAGTTATGGGTGTTATTTCTATTAGTTGTCGTTTTATTAGAATTATCAGTGTCTTGTTTGTTTGCATTTGTATCACAAAGGTTAGGGAATACAATTTTCTCTGGTATTTTCGCTAAGCGATCTACGTGCACCACCTGTGTCCTATTGGTGTCACAAACATCCTCAATTTCAAAATTTACAGGTGATTTTTGACTTTTAACCCTAAACGGACCTTTATTGGGCTTAGCAAATTTTTTTGTTAACCCTTGTGACAGTTGAGGAGTGTACACATATACAATATCGCCCACCTGGATATCCTTTATTTTGCTGATTTTGTCCCGCCTTTTTTCTTGTTTGGAAGCAGACAGCTCTAAGCTTTCTTTGGCACATTGAAATGAATTTTTCAACCTTAGTGACAAATCATATGCATATTCATGGTGGTCAGCATAAGTAAATTTCGCATCATTGGTTAAGATATCCTTAGGAAGTTCTATTTCACGACCATACAGTAAGGATGCTGGGGAATAGCCTGTAGAAGAATGGATAGCACTACGATGAGCCATTAGGGCGAAAGGTAAGTGTCTATCCCAGTCATTATGTGTTTTATTGACAAGGTGGCTGAGTGAATTAATTAGCGTCCCATTTAAGCGCTCGACTACACCATCACTCTGTGGGTGGTAGCTGGTAGTGGAATGTTTTTTAATGCCTAGATAGTCATATACCTGAACTATTGCCTTCGATAAAAAGCTGGATCCGCGATCGGAAATGATTTTAGATGGGACACCATGACGAGAAATAAATTCTTCCAAACTACGTGCCACTGTGTCAGATTTTATATCGGAAGTCGCAAATGCTTCCGGGTAACGGGTGAAATAATCACTCATTACTAAGATAAATCTATTGCCCGAGTAAGTTGTAGGGAGAGGGCCTAAAGCATCGATTGCTATACATTCTATAGGTTTAGTTGTAACTGGTATTCTCTGCAAAGGGGCTAACCTGTTAGGTTTGTGGGCTTTTTTCCCAATACAAGAATTGCAAGTTTTTACATGGTTCAAAATATGTTTGTACATTTGGGGCCAATAAAAGGACGATTTTACTCGTTTCAAGGTTTTTGTAAATCCCTGGTGAGCAGTAGTGGGTGAATTATGACATAAATTTAACACTTCTGTCACTAAGGTTAAGGGAAGAACTAATTTATCAATGCTTTGACTTTTTCCATTTTTAGGGGTACAACATAGGGTATCATCTTTAAGGAAGTAAATTACTGGCATCTCTGACAAAATATTACTACCAGTTTCTATTAATTTAAGAATTTTAATACAATGTGGATCTTGTTTTTGATGGATCTTCAATCTTTCTAACAATGCTGGGGAAAATTGAGTGCTAACAATATTATTAGTATTTTCTACATATCTAGATAAGTAATCTGCGGTCAGATTGGATTTTCCTGGTTTGTGAATAATTTTATAGTCAAACTGTTGTAAGGTCATCACCCACCTCGCAATTCTAGATGTAGGGTCTTTTACATTTAAAGCGTAGGACAAACTAGCTTGGTCACAGTATACCGTGAAATGTTTTCCATATAAATACTGTTTAAAATGGGTAACACCAAAAACGACACCTAACATCTCTTTCTCAACTGTCGAATAGTTTATTTCGGGATTTTTAAGTTTTCTACTGGCATATGCGACGGGATGGAAAAATTGATGTTCATCTTCCTGACACAGAACGGCGCCTAACGCATATTTAGATGCGTCAGTAAATATTGTAAATGGTTTCTCGAAATTTGGCAAACTTAAACAAGGCTGTTGTGTTAAAACAGTTTTTAATTTATCAAACGCGGATTGTGTTTCCGGAGTCCATTGAAATTTACAATTCTTTTTAGTTAGTTTAGTTAATGGCAATGCAATTTTTGCATAGTTTTCTATAAATCTGCGGTAAAAACCGGTAACTCCAATGAAGGACCTAACATGATCAGAGTTTTTGGGAGTTTTAAATTTTTCTACTGCACTAATATTGTCTTTATCAGGAAAAACTTTACCTTCGGTTACTAAGAAGCCTAAATATTTTATTTTTGTTTTTAGAAATGAGCACTTTGACGGCTTTAGTTTCAATTTGTGCTGGCGAAGGCGTTCAAAGACTAGTTGCAATTTATTGTAATGTTCTTCTTCAGTTTTCGAGGCTATTATAATGTCATCCAAATATACGGCTATTTGTAAGGGTTTTAAACCTGATAAAATTAAAGACATTAATCGTTGGAAGCTGTTTGGGGAGTTTTTTAACCCAAAGGGTACCCTATTCCATTCGTAGAAACCGTGCTCGGTGGCAAAAGCGGTCTTATATCTGTCACTAGGATGAATTTTCATTTGGAAAAACCCACTGCATAAATCTAATGAGCTAAATAACGTTGCGTCAGCCAGATTATCCACCAAATCAGTAATGCAGGGTATGGGAAACGAATCGGGTAAGGTTTTTAAATTTAATTTCCTGAAATCGGTGCATAAGCGGTATGATTGATCTTTTTTCTTCACTAAAACCACGGGGGCTGCATATGGTGAATCACTTGGGCTAATTATACCAATATCAAGCAATTCATTAATTTGTCTATCAAGTTCTTGTTTTAGATGGTGTGGTACTTTATAGTGACGTTGCCTGACAGGAATGTCATCTGACAAATCAACTTTGTGTAACAGCGTTTCACATCCCTCAGATAAATCTGTGACCGAGTGAGCAAAAACATCCTTGTAAACTTTTAAAAATTCCAACAATCTATCCCTTTGTTCAGCATCTAAATGATCAAGCTAAAAATTTCCACCCCAACACTCAAAATCCTCTCCAAGTTGAGCTGTGTCAATGCTATTACATTTTTCTTTATTTGATACAAACAAACATTCCATTTTAACAAGAGACGCGTTTTTATTAATATGGATAGGGGTTTCACCTACATTCATGACATTTATAAATAGTTTATCAGAAGCCAAGGAAACAGTCCTTGCAATTAAAAGATTGTCTATATTTTTGTTGGGCAAAAGAAGTATTTGTTCAGTATGTTTAATTAATTTGTTTTTAGAACGAACAGGAACTGCTAACTGCGAGAAAGGGGGTACAATTATTTTCTTATTTGCATAAAAAGGAATTCCCTCCTCTGACTTGCAAGCATTACAGGTATCATTAGAATTTGCATACATTAGATTCACATTAAGCTCATCATTTTTCAAAATTTTGTTTTTACAATCTAATATCAGTTTATTTTTATTTAAATAGGGAAAACCCAATATCATATCATAATCTCTAGAAAGTTTAGGTAGGACAAAAAAATCTGCCGAAAATCTACTAGTATCGATTTTGAAACTCAAATTTATTGATTTGTTTATGCTTACACGACCTCCATTGAAATTCTGTACCTCCACTCTACAATTCTTTTGTTTACTAGTCAAACTTAATTCGTCTAAAATGTGTTCGGAGATTAAATTTACAGTAGATCCAGTGTCTAAGAGAGCAAAATAATTTAAATTTTTAATATTTACTCCTATAATGGGAAGGTTTTTATAATTGTTAAGGCTGGGGACAAACTCTGGGCTTCCAACCGAAAGTGTACTCCTTTTTATATCTTGATTTAAATTCTGATAATCTTTAAACACCACATCGGGGATACCAACAGAGACAGGTGGTGCAGCGGTCTCTCCCCCAATTAGTTTAAACCTTTATTCTTTTTAAAACAATTATCCAATGAATGTCCGCTACGGTTACAAAAGTTACAAAATGGAATTCGGCAATATTTAGCTATGTGGCCTAATTTGTTACACTTAAAGCATTTTTTCTTTGACTGAGCCTGAAGATGATTATTAACATTTCGCGTCCTGTGTGAATTTTCTTTATTTGAATGAATGCTCTGTGCATTTAGTTGAATTTGCATATCATTTAATTTTACAGTAAGCTGTTCAATTTTATCAGTAAGACTATCTATTTTGTTATCTGATTTTTCTCCTGCTTTAGCTTGTATAGTAGCTGCTAGCCCTAGCGGTTCAATAACCTTAAAATTTTCTTCGAATGTTAGTGCATGCTTCTTAAATTCATTATAGCTGTTTAAAGCTGTTGAGGCAATTCCTCTCAGTAACTCCACCCTCAGACCCTGTTTAGCAGCTGACAACAAGAGTTGTTGTCGATAATCCTCAAATTCAGTACTATTATTATTCGGTACACAGTTGTATGATATACCTTCTAAGCGGCTAAAAAATTGCCTGGCATTTTCGCACGGCAGTTGATATGCCTGTGTAAGTTTAGTGATATTTGAAGCCATGTTTGACTTCGTCTCAAACCTATCCCTTAAAGAATTAACTATTAAATCAAAATCTTTCGCTTGTTTTAAATTTCGTTGTGTGTTTATAAACTCTTGTGCTTCGCCAGTGAGGCGTAAAGATAGTGCTAAAATTTTATCATTTGCATCCCAGTTGCAGTATTCTGCAATGGAATTGAATTTGTCGAAAAATCTGGAAAAACTCGAATTCCCATCAAAATTAGGGATAACGGGTAAAAATTCTGAGATCGTGTGGCTTTTGACCACAGGAATAATATGAATTCTGTTTGCTGCAGCAGGATCCGAAGACGAAGTGTCTGACCGAGGTTCTGCCATTTTCGATAAAAGGCTTAACTAATAAAATTTATAAGAAATTTCCTACCCCTGAAACGCGCCAAAAATTACATAAACTTAAAATAAAATCAAAGGCTTTAATATTTGTGACTATATAAAACATAAAATAAAATCCTGATTGATATTACAGATGACGTTTATCTATTACATTCAATAATTAACCCTATCAATTTATAACACGTGCAATCCATGTTTTCTTGTAAAAACTCAAATATCTCATGAAAATCTAAAAACATTCCTACTACACAAAATATATAAAACAAGTTGGGATATTGTTTTTAACCCTAAACCTAAAAGTACACGTGATTGACTAAGATTATGAGGAGTTAAGATTCTATTCAATTCTCATAAAATGAACACAATTATACAATTAAATACAATAATCCTTAACAATAACAAGAGAGTAAAAATGAAGCATACGCAGATGTAGTGCTTCGACAATAATAACGCGATCATGTAGCAGTAATAAAAATTAATTTAATCAAGATTTAAGCAATCATTCATATATATACTATATATATTATTAAAAATTATTTTTGGTAATCACAATTAAATTTAGCATTATTAGTTTCATATTACTTAAAGTTAACGACCAGCAAGTTAATTTTTTAATCTTAAGCATTAACACGTGGCCGCTGGTCAACGGCACCAATTTGTTATATCTTATTTTTGAATAGAGAAAAAAAAGTAGATTTAAGGAATCAAGAATGATTTTTCAAAAAAAATAATTGCGTTGTGAGAACATTTAACTTTAACTAACAAAATTTATCAGATATAACAAGTAGAAGTAATTTAAGTTAATTTAAAACTATTAGCACATTTAAATTTACAGCAATAATAATCATGGTGATCTGGAAGATAAAAGCAAATTAAATTTTAAGGATTCACATCCAACAGCATAATTAATCCAGACTAAATATTTTTATTCAAAGAACTTAATCATAATTCAAATAAGTTTACAATTTAAAAATGAGTTGCTTCACTGCTACATAACTTACATTTTAGTTCGACAGGTTATTTAAAAATAATCATTTCTCTTTAGTTACGTCATACCAAAATTATACAACAATAAAAGAAATTACGGGCACATAAAAATATATTAAAAAAAAAAGGTAAAGGACTTATCCTAGAAGCGCGCGTGGCCGGCCACCCCGCATCCTTCCACAGTTCACGTTCGATCTCAGTCGTCAGCAGCAGGGCATACCTAAAATCGAACTGCCGCTCTTTCCTCCCGCTCATGTATTCCTCCGCACCGAAGGGTGGCGCTACTATCGCTTTGACTATTCACACCTGTGAATGAATCCATCCTCAAGTAGGGGTGAAGGAAGGAATAATGGAAGGTGTTGAAGGATAGGGGTGTAAGTGAAAATCAGATGTGGTTGTTGATTAAAGTAAAAAAATATAGATTAAAAAAAAATGAGATTATTTAAATTAAAACGCGGTGCCCAAAAAAAGAATTAAATAAAATTGTGCCCATAAATAATTAACAAAAATAACTTAAACATACCATCATAACATTCCATCCCGGTAAGGAGAAAAAAAAAATTCAAAGAAATTGTTTTTTTTTTTTTTTTTTTTTTTTTTTTTTGATTATTACTTATTTGAACTAAACCTAAACATAAAATGATTCAATGGAATATCATGACGGTGTGTATTTGAGAATCGAGTTGTTTAAAGGTCTAAAAGTTACAGGGGCATCTTCGGTTCCTTGAACCAATCAACACAGTTCAACATAATTCAAAGCTTCTCAATAGACTTTCTGCAGTAAGTCCAGAGGAAAGATTTTGTTACTCGTGATGTGTATTCTTGTGTGTGTTAGGAGTTTTTCCTTCAGAAGCCTCCCATCTGTATACTGTCTTTTATCACATTCCATGTCTTAGCTAGCTGATCACATGGCACTTTTCGATACATGTACTCTCACTTCAATAGTACTCTCACTTGGATAGAACTCTCATTCATGACTGTCACTTTTCGACACTATATAACTTAGCAGAAAATCATCTACCGACCAGGAACGGCAAAGGGCCCTTTTGCTGCCCCAGGCAGTAACGTTTCTTGCGTAGTAACCATCGTTGCTTATGGAGTGTACGTTGCTTATGGAGACTAACGTGATTTTAGTTCTGTTTCTCTGATGAGACATTTTGTACTTCCAAACACACACTTTGAACACAGTGAAATGTCCAACAGTTACATATTGTTAAATACGCTTAACAGTCTATTTAGTTGAAACGTCTTAGCAGGTAATGTCCAACAGTTACATATTGTTAAATACGCTTAACAGTCTATTTAGTTGAAACGTTTTAGCAGGTAATTATAAATCCATAGTTGCACTTCCTACCATCTATATCCCCAAACAACTCAATTCTCAAAATCACAAAAACATTGAAAAATTTAAATGACCAAAAAGAAATTTATAATTTACTCTCTTGCCAAGGATTTTAGAAAAAAAAACTTATACAATTCATGTCAAAATTGATCATAACTTTTGTGAGTTTCACTCACAGAATAAAAACTTGGCAAAATATCCTTAGATATATTTGCGACGATAATACATTGAAAACATACATAAAATTTTATATAAAAGTTAGATATATCATAGAAATATAAAAACAAAGTCACATTTACTTTCTATGTCTGAGATTATAGTTATGGGTGTTATTTCTATTAGTTGTCGTTTTATTAGAATTATCAGTGTCTTGTTTGTTTGCATTTGTATCACAAAGGTTAGGGAATACAATTTTCTCTGGTATTTTCGCTAAGCGATCTACGTGCACCACCTGTGTCCTATTGGTGTCACAAACATCCTCAATTTCAAAATTTACAGGTGATTTTTGACTTTTAACCCTAAACGGACCTTTATTGGGCTTAGCAAATTTTTTTGTTAACCCTTGTGACAGTTGAGGAGTGTACACATATACAATATCGCCCACCTGGATATCCTTTATTTTGCTGATTTTGTCCCGCCTTTTTTCTTGTTTGGAAGCAGACAGCTCTAAGCTTTCTTTGGCACATTGAAATGAATTTTTCAACCTTAGTGACAAATCATATGCATATTCATGGTGGTCAGCATAAGTAAATTTCGCATCATTGGTTAAGATATCCTTAGGAAGTTCTATTTCACGACCATACAGTAAGGATGCTGGGGAATAGCCTGTAGAAGAATGGATAGCACTACGATGAGCCATTAGGGCGAAAGGTAAGTGTCTATCCCAGTCATTATGTGTTTTATTGACAAGGTGGCTGAGTGAATTAATTAGCGTCCCATTTAAGCGCTCGACTACACCATCACTCTGTGGGTGGTAGCTGGTAGTGGAATGTTTTTTAATGCCTAGATAGTCATATACCTGAACTATTGCCTTCGATAAAAAGCTGGATCCGCGATCGGAAATGATTTTAGATGGGACACCATGACGAGAAATAAATTCTTCCAAACTACGTGCCACTGTGTCAGATTTTATATCGGAAGTCGCAAATGCTTCCGGGTAACGGGTGAAATAATCACTCATTACTAAGATAAATCTATTGCCCGAGTAAGTTGTAGGGAGAGGGCCTAAAGCATCGATTGCTATACATTCTATAGGTTTAGTTGTAACTGGTATTCTCTGCAAAGGGGCTAACCTGTTAGGTTTGTGGGCTTTTTTCCCAATACAAGAATTGCAAGTTTTTACATGGTTCAAAATATGTTTGTACATTTGGGGCCAATAAAAGGACGATTTTACTCGTTTCAAGGTTTTTGTAAATCCCTGGTGAGCAGTAGTGGGTGAATTATGACATAAATTTAACACTTCTGTCACTAAGGTTAAGGGAAGAACTAATTTATCAATGCTTTGACTTTTTCCATTTTTAGGGGTACAACATAGGGTATCATCTTTAAGGAAGTAAATTACTGGCATCTCTGACAAAATATTACTACCAGTTTCTATTAATTTAAGAATTTTAATACAATGTGGATCTTGTTTTTGATGGATCTTCAATCTTTCTAACAATGCTGGGGAAAATTGAGTGCTAACAATATTATTAGTATTTTCTACATATCTAGATAAGTAATCTGCGGTCAGATTGGATTTTCCTGGTTTGTGAATAATTTTATAGTCAAACTGTTGTAAGGTCATCACCCACCTCGCAATTCTAGATGTAGGGTCTTTTACATTTAAAGCGTAGGACAAACTAGCTTGGTCACAGTATACCGTGAAATGTTTTCCATATAAATACTGTTTAAAATGGGTAACACCAAAAACGACACCTAACATCTCTTTCTCAACTGTCGAATAGTTTATTTCGGGATTTTTAAGTTTTCTACTGGCATATGCGACGGGATGGAAAAATTGATGTTCATCTTCCTGACACAGAACGGCGCCTAACGCATATTTAGATGCGTCAGTAAATATTGTAAATGGTTTCTCGAAATTTGGCAAACTTAAACAAGGCTGTTGTGTTAAAACAGTTTTTAATTTATCAAACGCGGATTGTGTTTCCGGAGTCCATTGAAATTTACAATTCTTTTTAGTTAGTTTAGTTAATGGCAATGCAATTTTTGCATAGTTTTCTATAAATCTGCGGTAAAAACCGGTAACTCCAATGAAGGACCTAACATGATCAGAGTTTTTGGGAGTTTTAAATTTTTCTACTGCACTAATATTGTCTTTATCAGGAAAAACTTTACCTTCGGTTACTAAGAAGCCTAAATATTTTATTTTTGTTTTTAGAAATGAGCACTTTGACGGCTTTAGTTTCAATTTGTGCTGGCGAAGGCGTTCAAAGACTAGTTGCAATTTATTGTAATGTTCTTCTTCAGTTTTCGAGGCTATTATAATGTCATCCAAATATACGGCTATTTGTAAGGGTTTTAAACCTGATAAAATTAAAGACATTAATCGTTGGAAGCTGTTTGGGGAGTTTTTTAACCCAAAGGGTACCCTATTCCATTCGTAGAGACCGTGCTCGGTGGCAAAAGCGGTCTTATATCTGTCACTAGGATGAATTTTCATTTGGAAAAACCCACTGCATAAATCTAATGAGCTAAATAACGTTGCGTCAGCCAGATTATCCACCAAATCAGTAATGCAGGGTATGGGAAACGAATCGGGTAAGGTTTTTAAATTTAATTTCCTGAAATCGGTGCATAAGCGGTATGATTGATCTTTTTTCTTCACTAAAACCACGGGGGCTGCATATGGTGAATCACTTGGGCTAATTATACCAATATCAAGCAATTCATTAATTTGTCTATCAAGTTCTTGTTTTAGATGGTGTGGTACTTTATAGTGACGTTGCCTGACAGGAATGTCATCTGACAAATCAACTTTGTGTAACAGCGTTTCACATCCCTCAGATAAATCTGTGACCGAGTGAGCAAAAACATCCTTGTAAACTTTTAAAAATTCCAACAATCTATCCCTTTGTTCAGCATCTAAATGATCAAGCTGAAAATTTCCACCCCAACACTCAAAATCCTCTCCAAGTTGAGCTGTGTCAATGCTATTACATTTTTCTTTATTTGATACAAACAAACATTCCATTTTAACAAGAGACGCGTTTTTATTAATATGGATAGGGGTTTCACCTACATTCATGACATTTATAAATAGTTTATCAGAAGCCAAGGAAACAGTCCTTGCAATTAAAAGATTGTCTATATTTTTGTTGGGCAAAAGAAGTATTTGTTCAGTATGTTTAATTAATTTGTTTTTAGAACGAACAGGAACTGCTAACTGCGAGAAAGGGGGTACAATTATTTTCTTATTTGCATAAAAAGGAATTCCCTCCTCTGACTTGCAAGCATTACAGGTATCATTAGAATTTGCATACATTAGATTCACATTAAGCTCATCATTTTTCAAAATTTTGTTTTTACAATCTAATATCAGTTTATTTTTATTTAAATAGGGAAAACCCAATATCATATCATAATCTCTAGAAAGTTTAGGTAGGACAAAAAAATCTGCCGAAAATCTACTAGTATCGATTTTGAAACTCAAATTTATTGATTTGTTTATGCTTACACGACCTCCATTGAAATTCTGTACCTCCACTCTACAATTCTTTTGTTTACTAGTCAAACTTAATTCGTCTAAAATGTGTTCGGAGATTAAATTTACAGTAGATCCAGTGTCTAAGAGAGCAAAATAATTTAAATTTTTAATATTTACTCCTATAATGGGAAGGTTTTTATAATTGTTAAGGCTGGGGACAAACTCTGGGCTTCCAACCGAAAGTGTACTCCTTTTTATATCTTGATTTAAATTCTGATAATCTTTAAACACCACATCGGGGATACCAACAGAGACAGGTGGTGCAGCGGTCTCTCCCCCAATTAGTTTAAACCTTTATTCTTTTTAAAACAATTATCCAATGAATGTCCGCTACGGTTACAAAAGTTACAAAATGGAATTCGGCAATATTTAGCTATGTGGCCTAATTTGTTACACTTAAAGCATTTTTTCTTTGACTGAGCCTGAAGATGATTATTAACATTTCGCGTCCTGTGTGAATTTTCTTTATTTGAATGAATGCTCTGTGCATTTAGTTGAATTTGCATATCATTTAATTTTACAGTAAGCTGTTCAATTTTATCAGTAAGACTATCTATTTTGTTATCTGATTTTTCTCCTGCTTTAGCTTGTATAGTAGCTGCTAGCCCTAGCGGTTCAATAACCTTAAAATTTTCTTCGAATGTTAGTGCATGCTTCTTAAATTCATTATAGCTGTTTAAAGCTGTTGAGGCAATTCCTCTCAGTAACTCCACCCTCAGACCCTGTTTAGCAGCTGACAACAAGAGTTGTTGTCGATAATCCTCAAATTCAGTACTATTATTATTCGGTACACAGTTGTATGATATACCTTCTAAGCGGCTAAAAAATTGCCTGGCATTTTCGCACGGCAGTTGATATGCCTGTGTAAGTTTAGTGATATTTGAAGCCATGTTTGACTTCGTCTCAAACCTATCCCTTAAAGAATTAACTATTAAATCAAAATCTTTCGCTTGTTTTAAATTTCGTTGTGTGTTTATAAACTCTTGTGCTTCGCCAGTGAGGCGTAAAGATAGTGCTAAAATTTTATCATTTGCATCCCAGTTGCAGTATTCTGCAATGGAATTGAATTTGTCGAAAAATCTGGAAAAACTCGAATTCCCATCAAAATTAGGGATAACGGGTAAAAATTCTGAGATCGTGTGGCTTTTGACCACAGGAATAATATGAATTCTGTTTGCTGCAGCAGGATCCGAAGACGAAGTGTCTGACCGAGGTTCTGCCATTTTCGATAAAAGGCTTAACTAATAAAATTTATAAGAAATTTCCTACCCCTGAAACGCGCCAAAAATTACATAAACTTAAAATAAAATCAAAGGCTTTAATATTTGTGACTATATAAAACATAAAATAAAATCCTGATTGATATTACAGATGACGTTTATCTATTACATTCAATAATTAACCCTATCAATTTATAACACGTGCAATCCATGTTTTCTTGTAAAAACTCAAATATCTCATGAAAATCTAAAAACATTCCTACTACACAAAATATATAAAACAAGTTGGGATATTGTTTTTAACCCTAAACCTAAAAGTACACGTGATTGACTAAGATTATGAGGAGTTAAGATTCTATTCAATTCTCATAAAATGAACACAATTATACAATTAAATACAATAATCCTTAACAATAACAAGAGAGTAAAAATGAAGCATACGCAGATGTAGTGCTTCGACAATAATAACGCGATCATGTAGCAGTAATAAAAATTAATTTAATCAAGATTTAAGCAATCATTCATATATATACTATATATATTATTAAAAATTATTTTTGGTAATCACAATTAAATTTAGCATTATTAGTTTCATATTACTTAAAGTTAACGACCAGCAAGTTAATTTTTTAATCTTAAGCATTAACACGTGGCCGCTGGTCAACGGCACCAATTTGTTATATCTTATTTTTGAATAGAGAAAAAAAAGTAGATTTAAGGAATCAAGAATGATTTTTCAAAAAAAATAATTGCGTTGTGAGAACATTTAACTTTAACTAACAAAATTTATCAGATATAACAAGTAGAAGTAATTTAAGTTAATTTAAAACTATTAGCACATTTAAATTTACAGCAATAATAATCATGGTGATCTGGAAGATAAAAGCAAATTAAATTTTAAGGATTCACATCCAACAGCATAATTAATCCAGACTAAATATTTTTATTCAAAGAACTTAATCATAATTCAAATAAGTTTACAATTTAAAAATGAGTTGCTTCACTGCTACATAACTTACATTTTAGTTCGACAGGTTATTTAAAAATAATCATTTCTCTTTAGTTACGTCATACCAAAATTATACAACAATAAAAGAAATTACGGGCACATAAAAATATATTAAAAAAAAAAGGTAAAGGACTTATCCTAGAAGCGCGCGTGGCCGGCCACCCCGCATCCTTCCACAGTTCACGTTCGATCTCAGTCGTCAGCAGCAGGGCATACCTAAAATCGAACTGCCGCTCTTTCCTCCCGCTCATGTATTCCTCCGCACCGAAGGGTGGCGCTACTATCGCTTTGACTATTCACACCTGTGAATGAATCCATCCTCAAGTAGGGGTGAAGGAAGGAATAATGGAAGGTGTTGAAGGATAGGGGTGTAAGTGAAAATCAGATGTGGTTGTTGATTAAAGTAAAAAAATATAGATTAAAAAAAAATGAGATTATTTAAATTAAAACGCGGTGCCCAAAAAAAGAATTAAATAAAATTGTGCCCATAAATAATTAACAAAAATAACTTAAACATACCATCATAACAGTTAAATAGAAAAATAAAAATATTACACTAACGTGCAAAAGTTTTTGGTCAACGCGTGATAGTCATTTTAACCTTTCTATACGGTTTTTTTTTTTTTTTTTTTTTTTTTTTTTTGTGGAGATGATTTACGTTTTATTTAGTAAGTCAACGTATATATTAAACTTGATTTCAGAATTTTTACTTTTCTTGCAACTTAATAGAAAATGTAGTTTTCTTTGCGTTAAATTTAAATCTTTGCACTCAATTCAGTTTATTTCTTGTTTTATATAATTCGTGTCTTCTAAGAACTGATTCTTCAAAAATAAATGTCAATAATAAATTATAGTTAAAATCACGATTTCCGTAAATAAATATGCAAAACTTATGCTTATTTGCTAAAATTATATCTTTCAATTGTATTTTCATTCAATTCTTGGAAGTAAAAAAATACCCAACTGATATGAAAATTGCATATGATTTAAAGTAACTTTCGAAGTAATTGATAACAATGTTAAGAATGTTAAATAAAATTATTCATTTACATTTCCTATCAACCATCTATAATATTGAGTTTGACCAAAGACTTTTGCACGCTAGTGTACTTCTTGTAATTACCGAGATAATTAAAGAATAATTAAACTGATATTAATGCTAAATAACATGTTGATATCAAGATAGAAGTCTCCTATTTTCGATAATGTGCGTCTTAACTGATTACAAGGAAAAACTAAAGCAGTTTTATTTTATTACTAGCCACCTTAGGTGACTATAAAAATAATTGTTTTTCAAAATATCAAAAGCAGTGAAATACTCCTGCAATAATTTATTTGCATTTTGATATTTGGATAAACATTTCTCAGCGTTTGAAACCGGAACTCACTTTTCTCTAAGCTTTAAAATACCACTAGAAATGAAACAGAATTCATCATGAAAAGTTGGGGAAATGTTTACTTAATATTTCGTAAGATTTATTATATTGAGTGTTGTTAATTGTCAGAATGAACAGCAGACAGCTACAGCTAAAATTTAAATTTTCCAATGATACCTTAAAAATAGTAATGTAGATGGCAGCACGATAACTACACTTCATATTAGTTTTCCCTTGGTTTAGTTTTCCTAATTCTTCGTTAATTATCTCAATAATTACAAAAAAGTAATTTCCATTTCCTTGTATAAAATAACTCCAGTAAAATATCTCTGAGAGATATTGCATTAAACTGCAAATATTTTTCGCTACATATTTATCTTAGCATAGTAAATTATAGTCTATAAATCTGTAATTTCTTATTAAATAATTTTATACTAAGTGATTACTTATTAATAACTTTTTATTAAGAGAAATTTTCATTAGGCAAAATAGCCGTTTTAATTATTTTTTATACAAAATAACTGTTTTGATTTTTTTTTTTAAAAAATAAATTATTCTTTTTTTTATATATAATTTATACTGCTATTCTTAGCCTTATGTTGCTAATTAAGTAGATTAGTGATAAAGTATAAATCTATCCAAGTTATAATATAATAACTTCAAAATTCTCCTTATAGTATTCACAATGAAAATTTATATTTTATTATTTTATGAAATAAAAAAAAATCATAATAATAATTAGGAGACTCTTAGATTATTAATTATGCCTACTTTGATTTTGAAACTTTTATACAAACCTAATAAAAAAATTAATAAATTTGATAATTTTTTTATTCAAAAATAAGACAGATTTTTAAAAAAATAATTATACTTCATAATTTTTCTTCATAATCTTTCTTGTTTATCAAAAATCTAATTGATGGCGCCACCAACGCAAAATGAAATCTTAACTTAGTTTTCCATGAGTAAAAATACAGTGAATTCGCGATAACTCGAATCTGATAGGACTGACGAAAAACTTCGACATATCGGAAGTTCGACTTACCGTTAGTTTCGGTTTTGGACTTTCAAAATATTGTCGGATTATTTAATTAATTCTTATTAATCATTTTTCTGACAAGCCATTTACGATAAGACTGTTTGAATCACTTTATGATACCCTGGTCCATCGGCTGCAACTTTGCTGTTGTGTTTGGCGGGAGAAACTGCAAGTTTACTGCTTTCAAATTAGGTTGATCACTATGTACTGTGCATTTATCCATAAAGAGCACTTTTCTTTTTTTAGCGAAGAATTTCCGATCCAATTTTCTTACATAGTCTTTAAATAAAACTGATGTCATCCAAAACTTTTTGTTAGACTTGTAATCCAAAGGATACGTTTTCACATTCTTGAAACATCGGGGTCTTCGGTTTTTTCCGATAACAAGTAAGGGCAATTTCGTTGTCCCAGACGCATTTCCTCCAACTAGGACAGTCAAACGTTCCTTGCTTATTTTACCCCCTGACCAGTTTTCATCCTTAAACATCATACTCTTATTTGGAAGACATTTAAAAAATAAACCCATTTCATCAATATTGAAAACATCATTTTAACTGTATCCTTGAAGTAAATTTGGTAACGTTTCATTTAACCACTGTTCGCAAACTTCAAGAGGGACAGCTTTATCTTCTCCATGAAGAGTGCGAAAGACATTGTGAGTGTGTGTTGCAAAGGAAGGGTCAAGATATCAGCTCCTAGGTTTTTTTTCTTGCTTTAAAAAAATCCAAAAAAAATCGAGTTAAAGGGAGTAAAATTCGAGTAATCGAGAATAATTAACATGAAATTGAAGATAAAAGGGTCGGGACCTCATAAAAAAAATCGAGTTATAGTAATATTCGAGTTATCGTACTTCGAGTTATAGCGAATTTACTGTACTTGGAACCCGTATTCATTGCAGCCTATTCGCAAACAATTCAAAAGACAAGTTTATTAGAAAGATCTCTAATTTAAGAACTTACATCAATTTTAAAAAAAAGTCTTATTTTTAATATATTATTTCTATAAGTATTATTTCTATATATAATATATTAATAATATAATAATATATTATATATAATATATTATATATAATATATAATATATTTAATATATTATTTCTATAAGTATTCCAAGGGACGAATTTTGGCATGACCATATGTAGGGGCTCTCTTAGAAAATGCATCATAATTTTTTTTTTTTAAATTCTTATATTTTAATTAAGTATTCGAAATCTACTTAAATATTACAACTCTAAAAAACTGGATAATTTTTAAAAAAATTTTAGGAAGGTTAAAATTACAAAAAAAAAATATGATTCGCTCTTTTGCACTCTTTAAACTAGAAAAATAAAGCTGAACGAGAAAGAGTAAAACAAAATCATAAATTTTGTTTTGTTGACAATTCAGAAACATTGGAACCATAAATACAACTCACTAATATCAAATGAACCAGAATTCAAGATTCATTGAATTCAAAAATATAATAGCAGTTATTCTATTAATTTACTATGTGAATTATCATCATATTTGACAAAACAGCCCAGGGTGGGCCAAGGTCTTTTGCTGAAGACTCATTCTAAGCAGCCTATTTTCAGACCTCGTTCATCAGCTCTTCGCCCCAACCATTTAAAAAAATCGAATCATCACATTCATCTGCCCATGCGTGAAATGAATTAGCCGTTACAAACTTAAAAGTATACATATAGTTTTTAAATATTTTAGTAGTTACTTTAATTAATTCGCAAAATTAAATTTACAAAAATAATAATTATAGGCATTCATTAATTTTTTGTCAAATTTTTAGCAAAACAAAAAGTGAATTTCTAGAACATCTTTTTAAACATCGCCCAAATTGAATAGTGTTTTTTTGCTGGAGAGGGAAAATTCTACAATTAACTCAAGTTGATCGTATTGAAAAAACATTGTCGGAGAAATCGTAAAACCATTTTAAGAATCCTGTTTTGCAGAAGAGAAATATGCAAGCAGAGATTTATGTTTGAAAAAATATATCGCCTAATAATTATTTTTTTAACAAATTTGACATTGGGGGGGGGGGGGGCATGCAGCTTCTTTCTAACTTGTACGAAATATTTATCAGCAATTTTTTTTTAACATTTCATCAAAAGCACTCAAGTTCGAAGACCGAAAGGATGTTCAAAAGGGAGAAATGTTTGACTTCAAACCAAGTCTTAAAAAATTATAAATTTTATTCTAAAATTTTTTATTTTCCTTTCAAAAAATTTGATCCTCTTTTTTCTTTTTTTTTTTTTTTTTACTTCAAACCCCCATCAAACTGCTATTAGTCAGCGAATCTTTTATTTTTTCAGTCTTATCATCCTTTCTTTTCCATCTACAAATAGGTCACTTTAACTAAATTTACTTTTTGAATTTTTATTTTTTTTTTCATGAAATACAGTTTACTCTCTATATCTCAAAGTTGAAGGGGGCTAAAAAAATTCGAGATAGCGAGTTTCGAAGTTCATAACTGAATATGTTCTAAAAAGTGTAGAAAAATATATTCTAAAATATTACTCTAAAAAGAAGAGTCGTGAAACATGAGAATAACAACTATATATGTAATGATAGTTGACTAGAAGTTTAAATACAACAATGATAATTTTATTTTTAAAAGAAAGACAAAAATAATTATGCATTAAATAGAAAATAATTGGTTTACAAATGAACTTACATCGTGATTTTTTTTAAAAAAAATTAATTTTCTACTTGGAAACAAAATCGACACTGCAAGATTTTGAGAAGGAACCCTTCGACATAGAAATTCAAATTAACATTAAGTGGATACGTAATGCCGAGAGGAGAAATATTTTTTTTACATAACAAGGTTTTCGAAATATCGAGAGTGTACTATCGTATAACGAGATATTTTAGATTAAACATGACGGAAACAGGCACCTTAGAAAGAAAAAAGGGCTGTAGATTAAAAAACAATCGAATTATTCGCTGGAACAGTAACATACTATACCATTCCCTATCTTTCTCATTTTGCTCACGCAGAATTATTATTAAACATATATTTTATATATTTTTTAATTTGTTTTCATTAATTTTGGCCATAATATATTATATTTCGGATTTTAATAATTTATGGTAATGAAATATCGCATAAATATGGTCTTTTTCTGCATTAAATCTAAAATCTTCCAAACACGACTCACTTCCAAACGATAATTTTCAAAATTTGTTCCTTTTTGCAGTTATTAGATCTAATAGAAACAGTTATTCATCAATGAAATATCTTTAATTTTCAAAATCAATTATTGATAAATTTTTGAATATAAATGGAAAAAAAATTAAAACTATTTATTTATTTATTTTTTTGGACATAATATTTTAGTTCAAGCATAATTACCATAATCTAACAGGTTTTTTTTAACAATTATGAGACTGTTTTTAATGATTAAAAAATACCGAAATATATTTTTGCTTGTAACTAGAGCGTCAGAAAAAATACTTAAAAGGGACACCGGTGTCCATTCTACTTCAAAGGGTTAAAGTACGCACGCAATAATGCGTTTTATTGTATCACCGGCGCTGAACAGCCAAACCAATTTTGCGTTTACAAATACCTATGTTCAACTCCGTAGGCTTGTAATTTTGAACCAAAAGCAGAAGACAAGTAAACTCCTGTTCAAGTATTGGGCTACACGAAAGCGAAAACCACGAAAACCTCCCACGGTTAGCCTGATGGCAAGGGGACTCTTACGGATGATCCGTCAACCACTTAGGATATTTTACGTCAGCACTGAGGCAGAATTCGTATCGGATGACAAGTTTGTAAACATACTGTTATTTAATCAGTTTTACGCATTTAAAATTCTGAGTTCATTAGGAGTATTACATTTCATTAGGAGTTTAAAACTCCCATTCTTTTAAAATCATAAATTCTAATCAGTAAAAAAAATATTCCATTGAAATTCCAATATAAGTGTAAAAACTCTACCGTCAAGTTAAAATGAAGAGCGTATTCCTTGTATTCATGATTGAAGTGTTGAATAAACTTTCAATTTGAGCCCCATTATGAAAATGAGCATCCATTTTTCTAATTGCGTATACACACCATCTTCCGGCAAGTTAAGTTTCCGGCCATTGATAAAGTGCGCATATCCGGTACCTCATACTGTTTAGCAACTCTTCTGAATTGCGATACAATAGCATATTGACCTCAGCTTGGGGCGGCACCCAAAAATAAATGAACTTGTTCGATTGGGGAAGGGGTTAAGTTACTTTCTTATCTAATGATAACTTCTGTCATGATAATCAGTTGTTTATTTAAAAAAGTGAAAGTATTAATTGTAAAGAGGCAAGTTTCACTTTCAGACGATATCAATAATTCGCCCACTTTAAAATCGCTTGCTTCCAAGAATTGGGTTTTTCCATCTTAAATTATTATATTTCAATAAAATAATATTTTAATAAAACATTAACTTAAAAATGATAATAATACTACAATAAAATAGTATCAAAAACTTAATAATCATAATAATACTTAAATAAAATAGTAGCAATAACTTAATATAGTTATATAGTAATAATAATAAGATTGACTTTCAAACGATATCGAAAATTCGTCCTGTTTAAAAACGCTTGGTAAAAAAAAAAAAATTGTGTTCTTTTTTCCAATTTATTTTTCAATAAAAATAAAGAGACACTTTTCAAATAAAAATTTATTCCGCCGTGACAGATTGTAAATTCTCCAAATTATGAAAAGACATTTGAGCATATTTCGTGCACAAAATAGTAATGACTGAAAAACAGAAATATTAATATGGTATTCATTTATCAAAACATGAATGCAATGCTCCGATGAACTGCATTCATATTAGTTCATTGAATATTGCTCAATGAATATTGAAATATTGTTCAATGGCAGCGATGTTTTGATACTTTTTTTACGCGTAATTACTAACCTAATTACTAAGTGTCAACGAGCATCTTTAATCCAGTGCTCTTTAATAAGAGCACTGAATTAAAGATGCTCGGAGTATAGGAATAGCCCGAATTATAAAAAATTATTTTCACTTCTTGTCATATAGCCGGTATGTGAAAACAGTTTCTTAACCCACGTAATAACAGTAAGTAACCAAATTAAGTAAGTGCATAAAATTAATTAAGGCATGCATAATGAAACAAATTTGTGAATTGATGAATAAATCATCACATCAATGGATGGGCATATCAACACATCGGTGAATCAGCCTAGGTGTTTCAATTGTACATAGTACAATACTTGACTACTATTTACGCGTGTGATAGATTATTTAGACGTGTGAAGCATTGTGTTCTTTTTTTACGCTAAATCCTACAAAATGAAAAATTAAGACAATAGTAATAATAGAAGTAATGATAGTTTTAAATGTATGAAAATTACAATTTTGAACTTCATGATTATTATTAATTGTTCGAATCCTACCAGCCGAAGAAACGCCGTGTGTTAAATGATGACTGGTGCACGTTAAATCTGTTGGGGTCACAAAGTCCTCCAAACTGCTATAACAAATCTATACCTCTGGGGGTACTGAATTGGAGATTGATCGTCCTCTATTTCAGGTCAAAATTACGATATGTGATTGAATGGATGTATGAATGGGTCTGCCCTTTAAAACGGGCTGTGATGTGTGTATGAGTGGCTGAAGTCATATTCTTGGCTATAGATGGCGTCATTGAAAAACTAGAAACGTACCCTCTGCCTTAAATTCGCTTAGCTTCAAAAAGCAGGCTTGCTGGTATTGGCAAGTGGCAATAGAAGCAGCAATAACATGATTATTAATTTATAAATTATGTAAATTTTGAATTACAATTTCACTGCTGAAAACCTTATAGCTGCAAAACTATTAGTTATATTGACTTAATTTTGATTTAATCTGATTTGGCGTACGAATATTCACAGGAAACTGTGTCTGGTTTGTAAATAGGAATAACTTCGAAACTGTGCTTTTTATACTAAAAGCTTTTAACAATGTTTAAAATAATAATTCTATCGATTTTGCTTTGGTCTTATCAATTCATCTCATCGTAAAAAATACACAGAAAACATTACTTCACTTGAGTAAGTATCAACGTCATATGCGTTAATAAGTGTTAAGTAGTTAATCCTTGTTAAACTTCATTTGTCGTTATAGCAAGATGTAAGTCTATCCCCTTTTTAACTCTTTTCCTCCCTCTAATATAACTAGTAGATTTGGAATGTAAAATGACCCAATATCTTAAACTATTGTTCATAACGCGAAGGAAAAAAATTTTTAATTTTCTTCATGGTAACAAAATTTTATTTTTCATCACAAAGTAAACTTTTTTTTTCGCTTAAACGCCCGCACTATTTCATATAATTTTGCATGAGGAAAAGCTAAACAAAAGATACTGCGAGAAAGAGAAGTAAGTGAATAACGACATTTACGTCGTACAATTTAGTGTATCATCATTTCTTATTCATCACTTTGCAGATTTTCACAATTGCAGATATTCATTGTTAATATTGAGTGAAATTTTTTTAAAATCTTTATTGCTAGTTTTTGTCATTTAATCAATTCGTATAAACGTTATTGCCATTATAAATGAGTGACAATGATATTCAAAATCTTAACCCTTTCGGCCCAAACAGGACATATATGTACCACAAACGAAAACCCCATTGGGACATATGTGTCCCGTCTATACACCCCAGTGGGGCGCATGTGTCCCAACCCCCACAACTGCCGAAATTTGTTCATTTTATTTGGGCAGAATCTTGATATTTTTACTTCATTAGATCTATTAAATTCGTAGTTTGCCTTTGGAAAAGAAAAAACTGGTCTTAAAAGGGGTAAGATACAAAAGTGATATATTTTCATAATTTAACTGTGATAATTTAACTTTGATCCCCAACCAAACTCACCTCCTGATGTCAGGTCCGTGGCGATTTTTTTTATTGCAGATTTATTAAACTACCATTTTTTTATTGCAGATTTGGATTTCCCAGAAAAAAAAGACTTCAAATTGATTTACAGGTGTTGCATTTCAGTTCATAGGCGGGATTGTAATTGCAATATGAAGTTTGCGTAAAAATTGTTTAAAATGGAGCCATTTCCTGAAATACGTGTCAGGTGACGAAAATAAAAAATAAACTTATTAGGTACTTTGAAAAACCTATTTAATGAACTTGAAATCCATAGGGAAACAAACTTGACGCTCTCTTGTGCAACACCGAAGCAATTATACAAACATTCACCATTCAAGAGAGAATGGCGACATGCATTCTGGTTTTCGAGATTCATAGTAGTGATAATTATGAATCTTTAGCATGCAAGATTATCGCAAAAATCATAATGAAAATAAATAATCTGAGTTTTCTCAGAGTGAGAAAATTTCTCAAAATTATAATTATCAATTTTTGTTTGTTTTTAATAAAGTGGCAACACCTTACTTATAAAAATAATGATAAATAAATAAAGTTGAGCCGTAGTGGCTCAGGGTATAGAGCGTTCGCCTTCTAATGAGGTGAACCAGGTTCGAATCCCGGCAGTGGCTGGTCGATACGAACACCGCATCCGGCTTGAACCGACCACAGTGCTGACGTGAAATATACATAGTGGTAGACGGATCATGAGTTAAAGTTCCCTTGCCGTCAGGCTAACCGTGGGAGGTTCTCGTGGTCTTCCTCTCCATGTAACGCAAATGCGGATTAGTTCCATCATAAAATAGCTCCACGAAGGCATTTTTCTCCCATTACCTGATCCAGTAGTTCCCTTGTCTTCTGGAATGGGTTCAAAATTACAAGACCAAGTAGTTGGAAAAACCCGAAAATTGGGTCGACTGTTTAACGACGGTTATTAAAAGAAATAAAGTTATCTTTGAAAAATAAACTATTTACTTTTAATCATCGTCAAATTTGAGAAATTTAAAAATTTAAAAAAAAGTTGGAAAAAAGAAACATTCAGATTGTAAACAGAAGAAAAGATATTGCTTCAGCTGAGGCAATTTGTGCTCTGACAAAAAATGAGATAAGATTTCGTTGAATTCGAAATAAGCAAATGATTTTACCGAGCACATATCTTTATATTTTGAAATTCAGTTAAACAAAATCTCAGAACGATTGTTTGTTTTTAATAAAGATATTACTAGTTATTTGTGGGACGATAAGATAAATATTTCTTTTGAAATAAGCTTAGAGTAGATAAGAAAATTTTTTTTAACCTACATATCTATTGTTTTGTTTGTTTGTTTTTCAATTTGCATATTCGAAGTGGGATTTTTAATTTTTAATGAATTTCTAGGTAAATATTAAAAAAAAAGGTCTCTCTCACAAATTTTCTCAATTTGAATTAATTACAGTGCCGGCAATCAAAAATTTAGCGTTTCTGTGAAGTTTCATTCTTACAATTATAAATTTTATGATTTCGATTCGCTCAAAATCACATTTGTAACAAAAAATTTTAAAAAAAAATTGCAAAATTTAAAATGAAGTGCTGTTGTAAAGAACATCTTGTCAGCACAGAGACATCTTGTAAGCGCTCCTTAAGGAAAATTTGACCTCAAAAACACCATAAGATATATGGACCATAGGACACTATGAGAAAAATTTTCCCTTATGCAAAAAGCAAATTTAAGGTGAGCTTTTTCACATGGGCTATGGCATACCTTTGCCGACATTTCACCATAGCAATAGGGCAAAATTACTTTAATGGCGGTCAGTTGCAGCATTTTTAACAGTGGCCACTTTTTCAAAAATTTAAACGATTAAATTATATGTTGAATTATTATAAGTTGATATCAATAATGTCAGTCATTTCTTTTTAAACATTTTTAAAACATGGATTCAAAATGAAGAAACACTTAAAAAACAAATGAAAAATAAATTTTTTTTTCTCCCAATGGCCACCTGGATAATGACCTGTCGTCATACAGGCAGGCATCTGAAGGGCAGATTTGTTGGCCACTCTTTCAGGGGCACCATATTAGGTGGGCCAACGTTCCTCCTACAGTAAGGACAGATAGTACAGAGAGTGAAAGAGCATCCATGCCTTGCCCAGGATTCGAACCCAGAACCTTCCTGATTCAAGGGCTGTTCTCTGACACCTACGCAGGCCGGTCAGCCTCCTAACAAAGGTAATGTAATATTCAGTTTATTTTAAAATACTCAAAACTACGAAATTCAAAGAACTACGAACGATGATACCCCAATGAGGTGGTGCACCATTTTGTTGCAAAAAGACATGTGACTGAAGCTCTTCTAGTTGTGAAAATACGAAGGTATCATCGAATACGAAGGTATATGTGGGTATCATCGTTCGTAGTTCTTTGAATGTCCATTTTCCAGGAAGATGGATTGGGCGAGGAGGTCCAATTCCTCGGCCACCCAGATCACCTGATACAACGCCGCTGGACTTTTTTCTTTGGGGATTTATAAAGGACAATGTTTACAGGAGAATCGTGTCGAACATTGATGACTTAAATGCCAGAATTACAACCGCAATAGCCTCTGTGGATGCTTGCCGCTATCTGGCGTGAAATTGACTATCGACTTGATATTCTCCGTGCGACGAAGGGGGCACACGTGGAAGTTCATTGACAAGGGTCATGAAACTTTTTGAGTCTATCTAACCATTTATGTTATTAATTTTAATCTATCTTTATTATTTTATGAGTTATAAAGCATCAAAATGGGTCCGGGACTTTATAAACACCCTGTATATTAAAATTAATAATAATAATAAAATGAATTTTGGCGAAAAAGTAGCGATCGAGTGGGCGATTGACGGACAATTTTTTAATCGCCATTTGTTACATTTAGTACAGCCTGTAACTATGGAACTTCAGGGTTCCGCTGAACACCATTTGGGGAACCGCAGCTCTAACCTTTAAGTAACATTTCGTATGAAAAATTAATCTCAATTTGGCGAGCACCCAAAGGTTTGCTATGAAATTCGAAACTGTCCTTGAAATAGTTCTTAACACAATTGCGGTGAACTTTCATTTTGTTTGCAAACTAATAAACTGATAACTGCAACATCCTGTCCGATAATTGTAAAGAAATATAATCAGTTACACAACTAACGCCATTCATAGCTTTTTTAGAATAATACTGAAGTTTCAATGACAGTTTAGAAGTGTAGATAAAAAATTAATTTGTACTCCAAACGTTTCCAAGATAGTTTATTAGGGAGATTTATGTAATGCCCCCCCCTCCTCATTGTGAATAAAAAAGAGATTAAAACTTTAAATAAAATTATTAGCTGCAATTTATAACTTTCAAATTACAATTGAAAACGATACTTAAAGTTTTCTCAATAATTCTTAAAGTTTTCTTAATAATTTTTAAAACTAGCGTCAATAGTTATTTTTTCAAATTTATTTGAACCCTTTGACACAGAATTTTTATTTAACATATTTTTCATTCTTATTTTGTATTAATATTGGTCAAAATAAGTGAAAAATATTATCTGTAGCATTTAATTAATTTATGTTTATGAGATACAGCAAGAATCAAAAAATCCTCCAAACGTGGCCTCACATACGAACAATAATTTTTCAAATTTGAACCTATTTGCAATTATTTAGATCTTACAGAAACAGAAATTCATCACGGAAATTTCTTTAATTTACAAAATAAATAATTGATAAATGTTTGAATAAAAATGAAAATAAGTTTCGTCAACTACTTTTTTTTTATTTTATATTTTAGTACAAATATAATTCCAATAATCTAACAAATGTTTGGGTAACTATTAGACAGTTTTTTATAATAAAAAATTCAAAAATATATTTTTATTTCTAATTAGAGAATGAGAAAAAATAAATAAAGGGATACCAGTGTCCTAATTGAGAATAAGGGTTAACACGCAAATTTCGCCTGAGTAAAAAGCATAATTTCAAAGTGATAAAATAAATGTCTGAAAAAAGATTAAAATCACACATTAACAGAAATTTTTTTAACAAAAGGTTAAAATCACACATTAACAGATGTTAACTATGTGCAATGACAGGTAAAATTAAATGTATGGAATGTGTTATAATGACTTAATAGCCAATAGGTCTTATTGTTTCTATTATAAATGATATATATAACTAAAGGTAAGAAAATCAAATACATATGTAGTGTTATAATTTTTTTTCTTCAGTAAAAATCCCAAATATTTTTTCTATTTTAGCAAAAAAATACTTTTTAAAAACTTATATTGATATCTCACGATTTTTTTGAAGTGATACTTCTTATGCGACTTCCAACAAGGTTGCGTTAAACGTTTAACGCTACATTTTTATTGGCCGGGAAATCACGTGGTAGGATCCAGTTTTCCCTCATTCATTTCCATATTGTTTTGGTTCTCACTAGCATAAAAAATAATAAAAGTCATAAGAGTATTCGCGATCGCAACGCTCGAGTACGCCGTCTAGCGGGAGCCTGTAAATATCGGACATTAATTTATCACGTTTTCATTTAGTTCCATCAAAGTCATTGACTGAATCAGACGCCATTTTTTAGCAGCAAATAAGAAACAAAATTTCCCTAAGGAAAAGGCCGAAGAACTTGAAAAAAATCTCCAGAATATTAGTAAATCTTTCAGGAACAGAACACGCCAAACATTTGAAGAAAAATTCCTCAATAATTTTTAATTTCTATTATCAACAAACTTGCAACTGATGACTTCCGATTTCGGATACTGTTACAGATGTGTGTATTAAGGTAAAATGCATTTCTTCTGTCTTCAATTCATTACGAATTAAAGTGAAGTCAACATTGCTTTCGTCATTCCAGTGAATAAATATGAATTCAGAACATACAGAATTGTAATAGTTATAGCATATTCTTCTTCGTTATAGAATAGTATATGTTTCTGTATCCATATAATTCGGAAAACAACAATAAAAAATTATCCAAGTTACTTGAAATAGTGCCATTTGTGCTGATTCTTAATTAATTTAAATCGTTTTCTTGGTAAGTTTTTTTTAATTTTGAAAGAATAAGTTCAACTAGAATTCAGCTATTCTGTTTTTAGCTACATATTCAAATTCATATCAATTATAAAATTTTGCTGTGTAGTATGTTATCTAAAAGTAATGAAGGTATAAACTATGTATCTATTATTTGAGAATAAAGTTTTCAAACAAGGAACTTATCATTTTGGAATTCTCCGGGAATCATAAATCAGGTAAGTGCAATGATTTTTACAATAAAAAATTTGCTTGTAAATATTTTTTTTTCATTTGATGATGGTTCTCTACAGAATGGTTTTTTACGTCTGATTAAGAACTATAAGAATAATAAAAAAAGAAACAATATGAAAGTTTTTATTTCAATGTTAATAATTCTTAAAATCGTTTTTTTTATCCTAAGAATTCTTTATTTTCCGTTTTTTAGTTTATAATTTTTTGATAAAAATTGTTCTCAAAATACTTTTGAAAAATTAAATGGTATAACATTATGTGTTTATGTATACTTCTTGTATATTCCAATGTTTGAAATAATATGATTCAGAAAAGTATGGAATAAAAATTCGGTACTTACGACGTATTAACGCCACCGCCGCTACAGATTTGGCGGTTTTTAAGTGCCGCCAATCTACACTTAAAATTTTTGCGACAGTTCATAAAATAAAACACTTTATTTAAAATCAAAATAGTTAATTGGATTTCGGTGGAAAATGAGCCGATATAGAGTTTAGCATAGATTCAAAACAATCATATCGCCATATGAACTCTGATGAATAAGATTCCAAATGAAATAACATTTCCAAAACGTACATTTGCCAAGATAAAGTTTTATGTTGTGGGAATTGGTACATTTTCGTTTTTTCGGTAAAATATTTCCCTCCTGAAAAAATAAAATTGCATCTTGTTTTGTTTTTGGCAAATCCCAAAGGCGAATATTCGTAGCACTAAAAATGGCGACAAAAAAGAATTTTTTTTTTTTTTTTTTTGTTTTTTTTTTCGTCAGCATTCTTTATTTTACGTTTTTTAGTTTCTAAATAATGATTTTTATTGAAACTTGAAATTTTTTGATAAAAATTGTTGTCAAAAAACGTTGTTTACAAAATTAAATTTCATAAAATTATGAGGCTTATGTATACTTTTTGTTCATTTTAATTTTTGAACTAATATGATTCTTAAAACTATAGAATGTAAAGTTTAAATGGGCCTTTCATGTTATATCATTAAATTTAGTAATACTATTTCTCGGGCATTAGGTTTTAACTCTTATAAGAATATACATATTTTTTTCTGTTAATGTACAAATATTTTTCCGATGTGTTTTGGATATTCCTTCTCTAATAAAAAGAGATACCATTTTGTTTTCGGTTGTACAAGAAAGAAGATCAAGCATTTTTCTTTTTTAAATTTAATAAGCCACATTAAAGAAGGAACGTTGCAATGCTACACGCTACATTAACGACGTCTCCAGAGTAACTGAATGACGGTTCATATGGAAATCGCAGGTAAGCGTCTCATTCAACAACGCCCCCTATAGTTCGTTGCGATCGCGAATTGTTTTTCTATAAATATTTTAGTTTGATTTGATACACATATAATTTAATAGGGTATAATTTTTAATTTTCAAACTTAGTAGATAACAATTGTAAAAAATGAGTGAAAACAATCCCACGGACAATGCGACGGATTTAAGGTTATGTCAAGGTACGTCTCTTGTGAATATCAATTGATTGTTAGGTTTTCTCTTTTCTAATTGCCATTTATATTTCACCAAATGCAGTCATGAGGGATATTAAATTATTTATTCCAAAATCTTTATTGCCACTATCCACTGCAGGTTCACAAGCTCTGGCAGACGTTACTGGTGAAGAAATTGATTATTGTGAGCTGCCTGTGATCCTTGCAGGAGATTTTAATGTGAATTTCTCGTTACCGGAAGCTGAAACATTATTTACCTTCCTTAAAGACAAATTTGGATTGGAAATGATAAATGGTAGGAATGATCCAACAACCAAAGGGAGAACTACCATTGATGTAGTTTTTGCAAGAAATATTGAAAAAATAGAACTCAAAACATTTCGTATCTTACTTTAGTTATCATAACCCCATTGTAAATTTTATAGATTTGGATATTTCTGAAACTCAAAAATGATAATTAAAAGATGCGATCAATTGTGAATTGTAAGCATCTATCTATCTATCTATATTATATAAAACGCTAATACGTACGTATGTATGTATGTATGTATCAATAAAACCGATGATATTTCTTTTCTCGCGCTGGCAACAGTTTTCATTTTTAATTGATTGGATTCGGCGCGCAAGAGCACGTAGTGAGCAACCAGATAACAATAACCAGAGTGAGCATTATCAGGTTGTTCAATTCAGATTCATGCAATATTTAATTTAAACTCAATTAGGAATTAATTAATTAATTGAAGTGAGAATGCCTTAAAAGGCCGCTGTTGAATTGATATTTTTCTACTGGGAGCTACCTAAACGTCTAAAAAACGTTTAAGTGTTTGTATTGAATGCATTGAATTTTTTTATATTTCGCGTTTATTTATGCATTGAATTTTCACGCTTTAAAATGCAGAATGTTAGTGAAGCAATATTTGATAATTTATTTTGCTAATATGTTTCTTATTTAGCTAATGTTTTGATTTTTTCACCATGTACAATTTAAATAGCTAATATACTTTTTTAAAAGCCAATAAGAACATTGGTAGAATTCTTCTACATAAGTACAATACTATGTCTTTGATGATAAAATACTATGTCTTTGATGATAATATATTATGTCTTTGTGCTAGAACATTGTGTTCATTGGCGAGCGAGCGCAGCGAGCCATGGTTCACGGCGTGAACCACATAGGATTGCGTAGCAATTCTCGGGGGTTGGCAAGCGTTAGCGAGCAGGGGGCGGAGCCTCCTAGTATTATATAAAATGCTAATACGTACGTATGTATGTATCAATAAAACCGATGATATTTCTTTTCTCGCGCTGGCAACAGTTTTCATTTTTAATTGATTGGATTCGGCGCGCAAGAGCACGTAGTGAGCATCATATGGCTAATCCATGTTATATAAAACGCTAATACGTTTTAATTGATAGGCTTCGGCGCGCGAGAGCATGTAGTTAGCATCATATGTCTAATCGGGTGAATTCTCACCGAATTATCAAAAAAATTCTCACAAAATTATCTTCATCGAAGCCGATGCTTTACATCCGGCGTTCAGTACTATTTCATATTGTTTTACAACACATGGTTTTAACCCTCTGGTGGGAAAGACTTTAAAACAAAACTTACAACAGTTACTTTTCTCAACAACTGAAATTTAGAATAGTGTGATTAAGAAAAATATGCGAATTGTTTTCAATCTCAAATTAATATTGAAATGCACCGGTTTAGAAATTTCTACAGGGAAAAGTTTTCGGAACTTCAGTGTTAAAAAAGTATACAAAAGTTAGACGTTAAGAACGTATCCAATGAGCGAGCAAAGCGAGCATCGGATTGCGAAGCAATCCGAAATGAACTGCGAAAGCAGTTCCGGGGGTTGGCGAGCGCCAGCGAGCAGGGGGCGAAGCCTCCTAGTTGTTAATAAAGTTTGTCTTAAAGAAACAATATGATTTCACTGAAAATCATTTTCTACCCCTTCCTATTTTCATTTTTACATTACGAAGTTTCATTTCTTCCGCGCGGAGGGACTCCACGCACTATTTTTTTTTTTAAAAAAAAGCTCTAACAATGTCAGATTTTCACATCGATATACTAATTGTTCATTGATATTAAGCTCGCAGTTCTTTATTTATTTATCAGTTGTTGACAGAAAACGAAAATGTAGCCGTAAAGGTCCGAAATCGCAAATAGCCTGACTCTCCCTTTTTGCACATTTATTGAAGGTACATAATCACGATAACAATGTTTCGAGAAATACATATCTTCGATTTGAGAAAAATAAGAAAGTAAAAAAGAATTGTTTTGGAACACGTTATCAGATAAGAATCGATTTTACTGAAGCAACAAACTGAAAAGCGTAGGTTTTCCGAGTATTTTCTTTGAACGAGTGTTTCTATAAATAATCGATGACTGAATCGGTGATCGTTTCATGTTTAGTTTATGACCAAGTTAGGCTTGACAGTTTTTTTAAAGTACCTAATTTTTTAAAGAAAAACATTTTTTTCTTCTTAAATCAAAAGGAAAGGGAAATGCGCGTAAAAATATACTCAAATTGAAAATGATTAAAAATTAAAAAATTTAAAGAGCACTATGTTTTGAAGATTTATAATAAATAAAACTGAATTTTTTGTCGTAACAAATTGAATGATATTTAAATTATCTGAGAACAAATCTCTCTAAAAATAATTAAGGACTGAAAAGATGCGTTTTATGTCTGCTTTAGGACAAGTTACATTTGCCAATTTTTCAAAATACTTAAAATTTTGAAGAGAAAAACTTTTGATATTTTTTTTTTTTTTTTAAATCAAGAGGAAAGCAAATCTAGAAAAATGTTCTCATAATAAAAATGATGGAAAAAAATTAATAAATAAATGGTTCTTATTTTCTTCTTTATTTCGCAATTTCAGTTGAATACTAAAAATCAGAATAAAACTTAGTCGGAGTTTTTTGTCTTAACAATTTTACTGCGATTTAAAATTTCTAAGAACAGTTAATAAAGTGTCTAAAATTTTTATAAACAAAAAATTCTGATAAACATATCTGAATTCAGAAAAAAAGGAAATACTTGAGTAAAAATGTACTGAAAATGAAAACGATAAAAATAAATAAAATAAGTAGCTCTCAAATGGGTATAATATGAAAAAAGCACAACTACTTCCACTTACTAGGAATAACATTTACCTTTTAGTTTAATTAATAAACTGAGTTTTAAATATGCTTACTAAATTCATAAACTTCGGTAAAACAACAATATAAATTATTTCCAACGGAACTAGACTAATACAATTCCAACCTGGCGAGTAGCGACTTATAACAAAACACTTCGTTTGATGCTTTTACTTGTTGCTAGAAATCAGGTTCGCAGAAAATGCTGTTTACTAGTTAAATTTAGTAGGAATAACACGATCTGTGACGTAGGCTATAGTATACCCAATTTTGCAGATGGAATCTTTTGGAATGAATATTCCAAGTGATAATGTAAACCAGGTGAAAGATATTTAGCTAACATAATTGAGTAAAACTGGTTATTATAGTTAACGGAACTAAACTGTTTGAGTCAAAGTTTTTTTTATTAATTTCTACGTAATTTCAATTTTAAAACATTTATCATATGTAAATAAATTAAAGAGAATATCCTATACCTTATCATTCTTTAAAATAAAATCTTTATTTCGTCATTTACGACAATTTTTTTAAAGTCGTTTGCACGTTGTCGGAACTTTGTTACGGTTCCTTTATTTTTATGACTGATATGTTTAGATTTTATTGTTTTCAATCTCTTTGACGTAGCCGAAATGGATAATGAAATTATTCTTTTTCCAAAACTGAGTAATAAAAAAACGTGGAAATAGTTTTTGAGTGAAATTAGCATTTTAATGCGTTGATGTAACATAAAAAAAGTAACATAAAAAAAGTATAAACATGCCATTCTACTAACTCTTTAAAGTCTATAGAGTAACATTTAACGGAAATTCTGATTTCATATTGCCAATGAGACTTTAATAAATTTTTTAAATAAATTTTACTTTTTCCAAAATTTACAACTAATAGCTCTAAAGTAACTTGTTCCCACGAAAAAATTTTTAATGGAAACTTTTTTTCATAAACGATTTTCTATAATAATAAAATGAAGAGTTCGTCTGTGTGTCTCTCTCATAGCTCCACAATCGTTTGCTCTATCATCCTGAAAATTGAACAGCAGTGCAATTTCTGACTCGGTTCCTAAAAATTCGCGAACGCAACGACCTATAGGGGGCGTTTTTATTTGAGTCAAAATGTTCCGAGCACTCTTTGTCAGGACGGAAACGTGGATAACACGAACATAGTATAACAGGCGAATAGATTTTAAATATTATTTTCCTCTAATGTCTTGCCGTAAGGTCAAATATATGAATTTGATTAGTGAAGCTTTTATCGTTCTATATCTTCTAAAAATTATAAAGAATGTCAAAAATGATCAAAGCAGGCAACGTATTCAGGACGAAACATGGGCGAAAAACGTGGCATAATAAGACGAAACAAATTCAGCAAAAATTGAAAAGAATAATAAGAGATAAAAAAAAAAAGTGAAATAATTAAAAATAAATAATTTCTTATTTTTAGAAGAATCGCACTTCCTTCAAAAAGTGACAATATTTAATTCATTTCACGAAGTTTATTTCAATAAATTAAAAATATTTTATAACGTGAAATTACATGTATTTTGGCGCATATGTCCGACAAGTGTTACCTATTGTTTTCTTATATTGTTATGTTATTGTTAAGTTAATTAGTTATTATTGTTAATTTAAACAAACTTATTTGCTTTATTAAATAGCTTCCCTATTTAGATGTGTAGTTAGATTAGTTAAATAAATTTCTAAAATGTCTGAAAAATCTCCAATGGTTTTCTAACTTTAATTCATTTTGTAAGTAATACAATATTTTGAAAAAGTTCGTACTTCTCCCATACTGTTCTAAATTTCAATCAATAAGTATATAAATAAAATAAAATAAATTTCAGATTGCATTTTGTTCTTTATTCATTCATTTCCAAGAAATGTTTTTAAAATGGGTGAGCGTCTACCATAGCTTTCTAAAATTTCAGAAGAATTCCTGATAGCAATCTAACTTTTATTTACTTCCATTTCATATTGATCATTTTATTTATTTTTCATTTCATTCATTATTAACATTTATTTATTTTACTTATCCAAATGACATTTATTCACATAGATTAGAATATTTTGGTAAATAAACAAGTGTTTAAATTGCTCCCTTTAGATTATTGAGTTTTAGTATTATCTTATTGAATTTAAGTATTATCAATTATTTGTTTAGGCAGAATGCACATCCAGCATAGAGGCATAACCATTCCATTCCCCATCGAAAGTGTAAACAGTATCTTATCAGATGCGTCTATTAGTTCACAAACAATATTCTTCAGACTAAAAATATGTATTTATTTATGAAGAAAAAAATTCTCAGGCAGATACTTACAAGTCAGAGGGTTAGTTTTCGATGATTCTCTACTATTAATGAAATTTCATTCTTCAGTAATATTCTTCAGATAATCTACCTTACGAATGCATATGTACACGTCAATGATTCAACTTTCGATAATTCTCTAATATCAATGAAGTTCGAAATGATATTTCATTCTTCATCAATATTTTTCAGATAATCAACCCTAAGAATGCATATGTACACGTCAATGATTCAACTTTCGATAATTCTCTACTATCAATGAAATTTCATTCTTCAGCAATATTTTTCAGATAATCAACCCTAAGAAAGAATATGTACATGTCAATAATTCAACTTTCGATAATTATCTACTATCAATGAAATCTGAAATAAAATTCCGAAATTTTTAATGAAATTTGTTATGCGTAAGTGCCTGTACCAGGTGAGACGAACCGTTTTGTTTTCTGGAATGCTTATGTACCAGTGTATACATGGTTGTTGGAAAAAGCAAATTTTTAACGTTTAACTTAATTTTATGGAACATTATTCCTCCAACATTCTTCAAAAAAAGTTTTATATTGGTAGCTAATAAGCTGTAAAACAAGTAGCTTAATTTTAGCTTCTATTTTAACTTCCCAACTCAAGGTAGATAAAATGTGCATAGGTACTAAATAAAACCAAAATTATTAACAACTTAATTCAGAATTTCATCAGTCACTAATTCTTTCCCTACAGAATTAATTTATTTCATGAATAAATTTTTGGGGAAAAAACGTTAAGCATAACAAAAAGAATCATATAATATACTTCAGAATTTATTGCGTAGAATTATTTTTATTATAGCATTATTTTTATGTATAAATATTTTTCAATTTTAATGGTATGTATGAATAATGAAATAATACTTAGACTGTAAGATAAATTTTCTTATGCAATTCAAATATAGATTTTTATAGGTAAAAATATATTTTAAAAAAATTGCATATTTTGGCGAACGAAAACATACCTTACATTTTCCTGTTATGTATTTATGAAAATGGTATTTATACAATCTAAACCTAGATATTTAATAGGTAAAAAATAGGGATACTTAGACAAAAAATAAAACATAATCTACCTAAAAAAAATAATAATAAATGAAATAAAAAAAAGATAAGAAATGCATGATACAATGCACATTTAATTTTTCAAAACCGCAACTCACACTTTGAAATTTTTTAATATTTCATTTTAATAATAATTGCTAAATACTGAAAATTGTGAAATTGATAAATTGTGTTCATCAAATTAAATGTTAAATAAAATATGCAATTTACAATTCTTTTGATTCATTTTCTTTCCTTTTTTTGCCATGAATCTAATTGAAATAGAGACTGTTTTCTCAAATAAAACTTAGTAGTAGGTTTTGAAATGTGTAATTTAATATTGTTATCCCAGAATATTATCCTGACTAACACTCTATAAGAAGTCAAACGAATCTCAAGAAAACGTGTCATAGACAATAATATAATCATAGACATGCTTGCTGATACAGCTGCCTTTTTGAATAATTTGTTTATGGAAAATTCACCGCCAAGTTTGTTCAGTTTGGCGCAATAACAGGTGCACAGCGGCCTTCCAGAAATAATATAGACTCCTCCGCGAACTAAGAGATAAAACAGATCAACGGCATTCATTCATTTTTTTTTTCTTCTCTCAGTTACTTCAGCAATCAGAATCTAAACGGTGATTGGACAGAGAAATATGAATGAAACAAGTTTCTGTTTCTTCTACGATATTTTTTTTCTCTTCTCTACAACTGCATCGTTCACTTTAGGATTGAATGAAATAATCGTTTGGGAAGAAATGGCTCGAAGAACAAGAAGTGGGTTGTCATAGCACCGAAATATTATTCGAAAGTGATTTTTATGAGTCATAAATTATTTATTTAATGGAAATTACTTTACGTTGTAATCTATTGGCAGGGAATATTGATAATACTCAATATTTAATTACCGATTGTCATTATTTTTGTTACTGTCAACTTTGCTAAGGAGTCATTTTGCATTTGATTTGAAATTAAGAACTTTTCTTTTTGTTTTAAATTTCTAGAATCTGAAATATCGCTCTCAGAAATGCCACATCACTTACGATTTTAGTTATTCCTAAAAAATAAATGAATAATAATAAAATTAAATGAAACATGCATTTTTTATTCACAGCTAAAAATGGCGATAAAATGAATTAATAACGTCGTTTTTTTTCTTCCAAATACAAGTAATATTTAACTTAGTATAATTATATTATCAGTGATTGATTTTTGTGGTATTAACATTCGTACTTGAGTTAATCTAATATATATAATTCTCTTACGTGGCTCCCAAATTTTGGCTGTATTTCTTTTTAGCCGGTGGCAACGTTTGCTTTGTTTTGTTTACGTTACTATTTTTTCTTAAACGGCGACAAAAAAAAGCCTCATTACAACTCCCCGAATGGCAACGTTAGAAAATCGACCAATGATTGCAGCTGAAAATGTCACATGCCAAATCTAGCTGAGGTGGCTCAACATATAGCGCTTTTAAAAACGGAAACTGAAATAACCGGAGAGCATCAGCTGCGGCAATCTCATACTATTAAGCTAGGCAGAAGTGAGTAGTCTTTGTCAATAGATCTCTATCTTAGTATTTTGTCGAAAGCACTTTTTTTCACGAATTTATATATTACGTGATTTATTTGATGACGTCGTTTATTTGAATTCAAATTTATTTTAATGACTTAGTATTTACTAAAAAGATGTAATTTTTTAAAAAAAGAAAAGTTTTTATATGGATTTGAATGATTGCTTTGAATTTTTAGAATTTTGCGCATTTGCAATGTACCTAAGTTAGTAGCGAGCTTGGTTTGCGAAGCAAACCATATAAGATTGCGTCAATTTTCGGGGGTTGGCGAGCGTTAGCGAGCAGGGGGCGCAGCCCACTAGTATTGTTATATTTTATTCATTGATTTATTAATTTTTGTTTGAAGATGTTTTTACTGATATCAAGAATGTAGTGTTATAATGTGTTTATAATTATTTGAATTGTTTTATTTATAACTAAAGTAATTCACACCCACAACAGTCAAGGGAATAATAAGGGTTAAGACTCCAAAGTTTTTGGAGCAGCGGCAAAAAAAAACTGCAATAGATTAGCACTGTGTACAAGCTGCCATTGAAGTAAAGAGCTCGAACAACAATCAAGCACCCCCCCCCCCCCAAAAAAAAAAAAAAAAAAAAATTTTTTTTTTAATTGCACATAATTTACTAAACACATATTAAATAAATGAAAATTTAGTGAATCTAGAGCGAAGCTCCGATATTCTTTATTATCGCAATGACGATTATTTAAATGTTTATCTTGAACATCATGTCTTATGATAAATTTTGAGCTTACCACATTACTGATATCATTATACGTAACTAAAATTATGAATATCATGATCGCTACATTGAAGTGATTCGAATCATCATATTTGATGCGAACCAAATGATTTGAATTAGTCAATGAATCTAGCGATACGAATCACTGATCCTCTGAAACGGCGTGGTTGACCACCAATCCATATAGCAGATATATGGCTCGATTCAACTCCATAGCCTAAGTGTTTAATCAATGTTTTCAAAACACTTACGAAGCATATTTTTTTAAAATAAGGAAAGAAATAACAGTTTTATGAAGGTAATGTATCCAAAAAAAATTTAATGTACCTATAATTTAGGGTCTTGCGGAAATAATAGTACAGATGTAACTTAATCCAAATATTTCAAAATTATATTATTTTAAATTTAAAAAAAATATATATTCAGAAAAATTTAAAATAACGTAACACTGGAACAAAAATGACGATAATTATGCATTCTAGGTTTAATGCATTAAGTTATTCGTTTTTCTTTAGAAATATTTACTTTCAAATCGATTTAAAAAAAAAAAAAAACATTTATCTAAAATGCCAAAACCATGTAGAAAAAAAAATTTCTATACATTTCCAGTCTTTTTTAAGGCCAGGAAAAATGACAACTGAAACGTTTATGCAAAATACGTTATTTTAATCAGAAACAAGCTAGCATTAATTTAGCGTGAAGAATCTTTTGTCAAACGTAAAAATATTGCTTGTCCCCCACCCCAAAAAAAATTTTAAAAAAATAAATCTCCAAAAAAGAACCATTCTCAATTATCATGAATTACGCTTCTTTTTTTTTCTTCTTTTTTTTTTAATAACGAGACACGAGAATACGCACACGTTGTTGTGTAAAAAAAAAAGAAAAGAAAAAAAGAATTCGAATACAGAAAGCATCACCTCTGTTATTTTTCCGCAGATTTTAAGAAAAACACAAGTTTTTCCATTTCATCAGCCTTATCATAAAACTTACAAAAGGATATAAGAATAATAATGTCATTTTGAAAACTGATGTCCAAACAATAAAAAAAAAAGTTATTTTTTCTCATAAAACAGAAACCGGTTTCTTCCCTATTTTGAGGTTGATGGTGAGTTTCTCATCAAAATTACACTTAGCTGTTAAATTTTCTTCCAGGGTTGTAGGAAATAAACATCATAAGCACTCTTTTCACTTGTTACATGGAAATCGAGCCAAAAATAACCCCAAACTCTCGCCAACACGTGCGATTCCGAGATTACTAAAGAAAGATTGTTTTTGTATGCATTGATTGGATTATGTTATGAATGTAAAAAAGCGCATTCCTGGTCAAGAAATTGAACGAATTGGCAGGGCCTCATCTTTATGTTCTAATTAAGGATTTTTTTTTCTTCTTTAAATTATCTAAGAAAAAAAAAAAACTATTTGAAACGAGGATTTAAAATAATGTTCTTCATGAATATTGACTAAATAACTGATTGACTTTTTTTCATTTCATTTTTTTTTCTTACAAAATAAAGTTTTAAATTTATTTCAGGGACCATTTTTTATGTCATAAAGAGCTTACTTGGTTAACATTGAAATGAGATTTGGGGGTCAATTTGAAATTCTGGGCTTGTGCCCGAAACAGGGTCTGATTAAAAAGTAGGCACTTACCGTAACCTTAAACCAAATAGTGTAATAATAATTCTGAATAAAATGTTTCTGAATGATTTATACATTTATTAGGATACAATTTGTGCAATGAATTATGATACATTAAGGTAATTCCAGCTTAGATTTATTTCAATTTTTGTTTATATAGTTGGAATTTTTCATGGCGAATTCTATTTCACCTCCATTGATTTTAAAGTTCGGAGAAGAGTCTCTTAAACTGTGGATTTGGCATTAGAAATAAAAGAATTAGTTTTCTGATGAAAAATCGCATGTGTAAATAAAATATGGTCTCGATTTTCATTGAAATTTAATTGCCTCTACACTTTTCAGAGTATTTTTAAATTATCACTGCCTCGAATTAATCCCCGCCATTGATTGGAAAACTACATTTTTGTAGTTAACTAGAAGAACAATTACTTTATTAACAATACAGTTAACTACAACTAAAACAGTTTTTTTTTTTTTTTTAATGCTACAAACTACTTTTGAAATGTAGTTACTGCTTCACTACTTTTAGAAGAAGAATTATGCTGGAAACACTAGAACTGTTTTTTTTTTTTTTTTTAAAGATGTAGCAACTACTAAACTAGTTACTACTTCACTATTTTTCGAAGACGGATACTAGGAACTTAATTTACCCCCATGTTCAAAATGGTTTTAATACAAAATTGACTTATTTAGACATAACTAATTATTAAGAAGTATTTATTCGTGTTAACATGAGCCAGTCAGTTATTCTAAACCGGGGCGGATCCAGAAATTTTTCCTGGGGGGGGGAGTCATACACTGAGATCCCCCCCCCCACAAATTTTTTTTTTATGAAAAAAAAATTTTTTAAATATTTTTTTTGAAAAAAAAAAATGGGGTTTTTAATGCTAGTCTTCTCATTTATTTTTTTTTTCATAATGAACAATAGAACAGTACAAAAATAATTCAAAATCTTTAAATAATAAATGTAATGAGTTTTATAGAAACTTATTATTATTATTTTTTTTTTTTTTTGAAAAAATTATTATTATTATTCTTTTTTTTTTCAATTTTGGGCCCGCGGGATCGGCCATTGTTCTAAACCATTTTTTTACGAATCTGCTGTTTTAACCTTCAACTTTTTATGCCATTTTCAACGGCGAATATTCTATTTAAGAAATACAAGGTAAATATCAAATATTAGCAATTTTGTAAGTACTTATTGCTCTTTTTTTTCTCTAAAAAATAAAGTGCATAGAAAATTTGCAGAGAAAATATGTTTTCTTCCAATTAAATAACATCAATGCTTCATGTGCGTACATTCACATTTGAAGGCTGAGCTAAAGTGAAAAGTTAAATATTATTCGTAACAATTAGTTTAAATATTAGTAATAAGTCATTCTTATTAACATTCGACTACACGAACATAACAAACGTTAAAAGTAGTTGCCAAAAACCGCAACTAACTAATGCTTTTTCTTTTCTTTTTTTGCATCGCATTTCTTACTACACGACTTTCTTTTTTTTAACTTTTTATAAAGTAACACTATATGCAACGAACTACGAAAGAAAGTAACGACTACAGTAGTTGCTACTTGTAACACTCTACTTCCGACCACTGTTCCCTGCATATATTGCAACTCTTTAAGGCTTTCTAATTAAAAAAAAGATTGATTAGAGAGCCTCGAAGACAAAAGTAAAAACATTAAAAAATAAAAACAGTTCTAGTTAAAATGTTAACTGTTTTGTTTTTAACTGTTAAGCATCTATAACAGTTAAGAGAGAATCTATATCTATCTATAACAGTTAAGAAGAAGCACTTTGAAATTGATGGTGGGTATAAAGTGCATACAAATCCTGAACCTTAATTTGTAAGGTAAATTTACTTGGGCATCTAATCTTTACTGATAATAAACTAATTAAAAAAATATTATCAGCTGTTTTATTATGAATATAGGTTTTAATTGCCGTATAATAATGAAACTCGATATCTCATATTTTACGAAACAATAAGATGTTCCAAGTCTTACCAAGGATCATTTGAATCTAAATTAATGAAAAACATCCCGGGCGGATTATTTGGAATATTTGGTTAGACTTTGTATAAATATTTAAAGCTCTTTTCGGCATGGCTCAGTGTGAAACTAACTGCAAAAGAATAAGGAAAGAATTATTATTTCAGATTCTCCATTGGATTAGTTTTGGGCGTTTGAAGGTAAATACTGGAAAAAGGGGTACCTGAGGTGGATAGCGGAGGGTATTTGAAGGAGAAATTTGTATTTCCTTTTTTGGGTATTTCAGATCTGTTACAGAAGCATATCTATTCCAAAAAATAGCGCGTTACTTTCAAGATATCTGCTGCAAAATTTGTGTCGAGTCGAAACTTGCAATTAAATTTCGTGGTAAAAGTAAATATATAATTTTTCTACTTATTTAAAAATAATAATTCTAACCTCACAGTTTCCAACCAGATAGAGCTGCAAGTGGTCTCTTTATAGTCACTTTACTATACCTGGTTAATTGGACCGGATAGCCTGGCTTTGGGCTCATGTCCAAGTGCTCTTGAGTTCGATCCCCACCGATCGAAGATACCTTGTGTACTAGTGCACGTTAAATCACGAAGTCCTCAATGTCCCCACAACAAATCTTACCTCTGGGAGTACTGAATTTGAGATTGATCATATTTAGGTTCAGGTCAAACTTACAATCTGTGGATGAATGAATGGGTTCACCCTGTAAACGGATAGTAACGTGTGCGCACCCTCTATCTTAAATTCGCTTGGTTTCACCAAGCAAGCTTGCTGATATTGGCATGTTGCATTAGAAACAACATCACTACACCCAGAGCATGTTTTTATAATTATATATGCTCTAGTGTGAAAGTTACGAGGGTCATAGAGACTATAGTGGGTGCCCGTTTAATTCTTGATTGTCCCGCAGTGTTGTGTATGAATTACTTACCTTTTCACTAAAAACCTAAGTACTGTTTCGATCAGGTTATATTAAAGAGATTTTGCACTTTCACTCCGCATGTTAATCGAAACCGCAACCACAGTTTTAATCAGGCTACAATGCAGAGGTTTTGCACTTTCGAGTAACATAGACCGGACGCTCAACTGCGATTTCAATCCGACTACATAAAAAAGATTTTTCACTTACACGCAGCATTTTAATCAAAAACCCAATCGAGGTTTTAATTAGGTTATTATTCAGAGAGAATTCGCGTTATTTACCGGAAGCCTAATCGCAATTTTTATCTGGCTGCATTAGAGAAATTTTGCAGTTTCATGTTGCACTCCTCGCACTCGTGTTCTCAAATTCTGCTCTCGCTGAATAGAGAACTCAGATTATTCTGCTACCTATACGTACGTGAACGAACGGGATGCTACGAGAAGGGGAAAATTATTATTATATTTTATTTTATTTTATGTTATCCCCAGCTGTGAACAGCTGACCCAAATTTGAGTTTACGGCCACCAATGTTCAACTCCGCAGCCTTGCAATTTTGAACCTAATCCAGAAGGCAAGGCAGACAAATATTGGGAGAAATGTGCCTTGGAGGAGGACTTTTTGATTTGCGTAACATGGAAATCTCCCACGGTTAGCCTCACAGCAAAGGGACTCAAACCCATGATCCGTCTACCACTGAGGATATGTTACTTCAGAACCGTTGTCGGTGGAGCCGGGTGCGGAATTCGTGTCGACCAGCTATCGCAAGGATTCGAACCCGGGTCACCACATTGGGAGGCGAGCGCTCAAGAACGCCAGAAACAAGTTTCATGATGGCAAATAAATTAACGATACTTTACTTGTTGTTTCCTAAAAATATCGTTTATGGGAATATGTCTTAGTTTTTACGCTTCTTCCTCGATACAAATCAGTCTACAACTTGGCGACTTAAACACAATAAATCATTTTCTTCGACTACGCAACGAAAAGGAATTAAGACACCAATAAGAATGCTGAGATAAACACAAAATATGTGCTTTCGTGGAAAAACACAATAATTTATTATTCTAAAATAGTGCTGTGTCAAAATGAGGGAAAAACATGTTTATGTTTCCATTTGAAGTTAACTTGAAGCTTCTTAGATCAATCTAATGAGTTAAACAAGTAAAAGTTATGAAGCCATCATAGTAAGTAGTATGCAAAAAAATGCAATTTGTTAAAAAAAAAAAAAAAAAAAAAATTAAATTAGTTCAAATATTCGATTTTTTCGCAACCGACAGTGTATGTTAAATTAATAGAAAGAAGTCTTTTTTTTTTTTTTTTTTTTTCAATTAGGCAAATTTAAGTCAAAGACTTAGACTGAAGCTGAAGCATCGGTGGGGGCGATTGGTTAATTTTTGAATACATTTTGCAAAATTAATCACCCATTCATCCGACAATACGTTCTAAAATTATTGGTGAGAGTTCAACTTAAGCCATTTTATAGAGTTTCTGGATTATAAGAATCAATAAAATTTGAACTTATGAAATTGTAATTTGATAATTTTAAAAATAAAATTATTACTTTTAAAATTTCTTTGATAAAAATACCTCAGTGACGTGCAGATGTGTGTGGACCCGGGGCGCTAATTTACAGTCCAGCGAGCTTTAACGACTCGCGCTCTTGTTTTGGAGGAGCTTTTCCTCTTGACTGTAATTTGTACCATTTATTATGCAAGGTTTTATTTCTATTAAAATTTATTGCCTTAACTAAAAGAAGAAAAAATCAAGTTTCAATTCAGAAAATGCCAAACAGGTGAGCATGTCGTTAAAGTCTGTTCGATAGGAAAATAGCACCCGGGAAGAACTCCTCGATTAAATGCCCATAAAACGAGTAAGTGATAATTGAAATACTATATTTCACCTAAAAATTCGAAAAAAAATCACAATTTATAAAATTTAAAACCAATTTTTAACATATCAGAAACAGAGGTGTGGTAAAAATAAATGATTTACACCAAAATAATATTCCTCACCCCCCCCCTTAGGCATAATTTTTTTAATTTTACTGGTGATATTTTCTTTTATTTAATCACCCAAAAACTACGCATTTAAATTTGTTTTTAAACTATAGCACATTTTCCATATAATATTTAATTTGAGCCAAATATTTATGTCTTAAAAGACTTGTTTTTGTTATATAAATATTAGCAATAAAATAGGTTTAACATTTTAGCCTCTTTAGGTGTCGATTAGATGCACATTTCTAGCTGGATGCCTAAGGCCGTTGTCCGCTCTTTGTTTGCCACTGAAAGACCCTCATACAATCTCCCAGCTTTTCCTGGAGTTGATCCGACAGAGCTGCAAGACTCTCTGGTCTGAATTTACTGTTTGTCAACATTGTTTTGTTTAAACAAGTTGTTTTACTATACAGTCACAGTAGAGCGGGAAGGGCTCAGGGGACTGAGCATCCATCTCTCAATGAAGACCCAGGTTCAAATCTTAGCACCCTGACCCTAGTACAGGCAATAACTTACCCAAGAGTCGTGGTGGCCCAGGGGATAGAGCGTTCGCCTTCCAATGAGGTGAATCGGGTTCAAATCACAGGGATTGCTGGTCGATGCGAATTCCGGCTCGCACCGACCACAGTGCTGACGTGAAATATCCTCAGTGGTAGACGGATCATGTTTTAGGGTCCCCTTGCCGTCAGGTTAACCATGGGAGGTTTTCGTGATTTTCTCTCCGTGTAACGCAAATACGGGTTAGTTCCTTCAAAGAGTCCTCTACAAATGCTAGTTTGTCCCATTCTCAGAAGTTCTCTTGTCTAATGGGTTAGGTTCAAAATTACAAGGCTACTGAGTTGAACACTGATAGACATAAACTCAGAATCGGATCGGATGTTCAACACCTGTTGAAAAATAAAATAATTTACCCAAGTGCTCATCGGTAAGAATCTCCTTGTCATCGGACTAACCGTAGGGGTTTTCATGGTTTTCCTCGTCATGTAACGCAAATATGAGTCAGTTGTACTAAAAAAGGTCTTCCAGGAAGCCGAGTTTTTTTCTTCCAATGCTGGATTTAAAAGTTATCTACTCTTCTTGGTAGGTATCAATAAGGCTTCGGAGACTAAAATTGAATATTGATGAAGCCGCATTCTGATATGGTTCCGCAGTTCAATGCCAGTAATTAAATATAAAATAGCATTAAACAATTTTTTTTTTAATTTATATTTTTATTTATTTAATAATTGTGAAGAAACAGAGATATATCTATCAACAGTATCAACCATAATTAAATAGTTTTAAAATGTATATTTTAATCAAAAACATGATAAAAAACATTTATTACTGGTGTTACGAATTTTGTTTTCAAATGAAGAAATTTACACTCTCAACCCTAGCAGCAAAATAACTCGGGACCTAATTGGACCAATATTCATGAATCTTGACTTAATAAGTGTTCAGACGGCCGGTATTTTTCCGATATTGATCCAATATAGAATTATCAGAGTCACTCGATATTTCAAATTCATTATTTAGCCAATATAGGTAATTCTAGAACCAATATTAAAAAATCTATGCATCATAATATTGGATTCTCGGTGCATGTTCCTATAGAACACACATTGCGCTAATTTTTTGCCGAACTGGGGCTAAGGTAATTAAAATTTAATTATTTCTCAAGTTATAATATATGAAACAATATGAAATGACAATAATATAATATTATATAACTTAAATGATAAATAATGATTATGAAAGTGCTAACGAGGTCGAATTGTTTTTAACTAATTTAAAATTCGGGGAAAAAAAACCTAATGAAAGAGAAAATCAAAGAAGATAAATAACAACTTTATTTTTAACGTGATTTATTTTCAATTTTATTCATCTCACAGTTTAGGAATGAATTTGAAAATAGCTAATCTATCATAAGGATATGATAAATGTCGCCAAATCTGCAATAAATAATTGTTCTGTATCCCCCTACAACTTTGTTGCAAACCAAGCAGTTCGTGAACTTACGAGAGTGACGTCACCCATTCCCTCCCTCTTTTCCATTCCAAGCTTCAACTCTTGTCCAATCACAAGAGTTTTCTTCCCATTCACTGTCTCTTACGAAGTTCTCAACTTCTGAAGTCAAGCTGTTTTCTCAATGAGAAGGCTTAGCTGTCTTTGTATAGTTTGTTGAAATTCTACGTTTGTATACCAAATTCCGATCACCATCGGATAGATGTGATCGAAAATTCCATTATAAATGATAATATTGAATTAGTAATTTCATGTTTAATTTGATTGACGAACTAAATAGTGGTGAATAATCACACCAAGGTCGTTTGTTACGTTTGTCTCAAGTAGACGCGGTGAGTTGAGAGAAGAACGCATAAACTTCCATAACGCCTAAGGTTAGTACTTATTTATTTCTATGAATGGACTGCAATTTCTTCTAAATCATGAGTTGAGTCATAAAGTACTTTTCATTTACTTTCTTATACCATAAAGTTGTAACAGTTGTTGTATTCCTATTTTTTAACATTTTGTTTACATTAAGAATGCCTTTTTATAATTGTTATCGGCTTGTTTACTTTGTTAATCATCTTTCAAATTCTTGTAACGCATGAGTTACATAGCACTTTTCATTTACTATTTAATCATATGGTGACAATTTTTAATTTTTTTTCTCCAAATATTTTGACCACATTCGAATAATGTTTAAGAAATATTATTTTTGCCGTGTTTACATTGTTAATTAGCTTTCAGATTAATTTAAATCACAAGTCATGAAGCTATTCATTCACTAATTAAATTCTAAATTATTACACTGGAACATTTATATATTTTTAAATATTTTGACCGCGTTGGAATAAGATTAGATTTTCAATAATTGTATTTTTACCTTGTTTACAATATTAAAAAGCTTGATGCAGATTATTGAAAATTATAGTCATGAAATTACCTTAATGGTTGATTATTTATTTAATATTTCGATCGCATCAGAATTATTTGTATATAGTTATGGAAATATTTACATTGTTAATAAGCTTTCAGATTTTTGTTCATCAAACATCACAAAGTATTTGTTATTTTAAACTTGTTTCACAGTTATTTAACATTTAGACCTCACTTGAGATATTTTTGATAATTTTAATTTTTGCTGCCTTAACATTGTTAATAAGCTTTCATAATTTATGTAAATCATAAGCAATTAGATTGTTATTTTTTTAAAATTTAATATATCAACTGCTTAAGAGTTATATTTGACAATGAAAAGCTTTCAGATTCTTGTAAAGCTTGAGTCATAAAATATTTGCCATTTAAATCTTAAATGTGTTAACTGCTTATTTGTTTAATGACTTGACCACAAAAGATTGTTAATAAGCTGTCAGAGGAAGATTTCCATATGATCGAAAAAATTTTCGTATCTTTAATTCGTGGAAACTCCTGGCCGGTGGTTTACGAGAAACTACAAATAAAATCATCACACAAGGGGCCCAGATCCTAGGGTTTAATTCGTAGCCACTCCCCGGCAAACTTCTACCTGTTTTTTTTTGTTTTTTTTTTTTGTTTTATTATTTATTTGTTAAAAAATTAGCACTTTTAAAATCTATTTAGAGCCTTGGCACTTGTAGTTGGTGCATCAGATCACGATACGGAAATATCTAATTCCTATAAGTCATTAATGGCAATTCTTCTCAATTTCTATTTGTATCTAAAAGCTGAAACAGTTATTTTAAATATATTTTGACTATATCAGGATTATTTTTACCAGGGTTGGGTTTTTGACGTCAAAAAGTGGTTTTTGACATGACAAGGGTATAATACTGGTTTAAACCGTCAAAAACCCGTCAAAAATGTCAAAAACTGAAGTTTGCCAAGAAAATATATAAACTTCAAAACTACCAACAGTTGCCATGCATTATATTGAAATTTAATTATACTATAGGTAATCAGCAGGTTTTAAAATATTTTTTAATTAAAATTAAGGTAAAATAACAGATTTAAAATCTCAGAAATTTATATTCAAATGCATGTGCAGAAAAATTTTGCACAAAAATTGTTTAAATATTTATATTTAAAATTTTTTTCTTTTTGATACTTAAGAAAATTAAAAGTTTATTACTATGCATTTTTGACATATAAGGAACATATAACTAATATTTATAAGGAACTTACAAGTTATGTTGTATAAATACAAACTTGATACAAGATACAAGTGTATAAAAAAAAATTTTAATGTTATACCGAATATCTTTATTATCCAGTATATTAATTTGAATTTAAAAGTAGTTATATTTATGAATAATGATAAATATAATTCATATTGTTTATTATATTTATTTATAATTATTACACTTATCATTTTAAAACAATTTTTATCTCTTAATTTTTTTTTCTCCACTCGTATTAAGAATACAAATAATGCATATCTTGAAAGCAAGAAGTAATTATTCAACAGCTGAATATTTAGATATTCAACAAAACTATATCATATTCAGAAAAATGAATAGGCTGAATATACTGTAAATCGACACTAACTACTCTGTGTATTTAACAGAAAGCACTTAAATTTGTATTGTCTTATGTTAAAAAGATTATTAAGAAGATTTAAAAAAATATTAAAAAGATTTTTCTTTAAAAGAAGATGTCTAATGTACAAAACTGCTAATGTTTATCTTTGAAAATGTCTAATTTTTTGTATAATCTATACCAGTGGTGCGCAAACTTTTTTCGACCGCGACCCCTTTTGTAGAGAGAAAATTTTTGGCGACCCCTAGAGATAAATGTTCACAAATACGATGTATATTTCGAGCATTACTTTCGTTTCCTCGAATAAAAACATCATCATATTTGACTCATATTAATTTTATTTATAATTTTAAGAAAATACTTTTTGTATAACACAAAAATCAGTAAATTGCCCTTTAATGAGATGTATGTGGCTGCAAGTTTCTAATTATCTCATTGATGTTTGGATGTATGTTGCTAATTGCAATTCACATATCATCTTCAGGTTTTAAACGCGAGTGGTATTTAGTTTTTATTGAAACTAGCTTGCTAAATCCAGTTTCACATAAATACGTTGATGCAAATTGTATTAACACTCTGATGGCATTCTTGCATAAAACGGGATATTGTTTTTCCACGGATAACCAAAATGTTTGGCAAGGCTGAGTCTCAAATTGATTTCGAAGAGTATAATCACTAATCAGATCTATCAATTGCTCTTTCTCACTAATTTGAAGCGTTGAACTGCATATGTCAAAGGAAAATGTATCACGAATCCAACCAAGATCGTTTTCAGGAAAATCCTCGAATCTTCTCGAAAAATTTTTCTTTAACTTTTCAATGTGATTGGAAATGATGTTTTTAAATGTAAATATATCGATATTATTTTCCTTGATAAAATCGTTAAAGCAAGGGAACATGTTGCTGTTGTTTTTATTCAGTTCAGTTTGCCAGAGACTAAACTTATTCTTAAAAGCTTGAATTTTACTGGCTGTAGTTATGATAGTTGAATTCTCACTCTGCAAGCTCAAATTTAAGTCGTTAAGTTTTTCGAAAATATCAACTAAATAGCTCAGCTTCCCTAGCCAAACTTCATTGATCAAACTTGCCAATCTATGTTTCTTTTCGATTTAGAACATGTACACTTCATTTCTCAAATCAAATATCCGTCATAGTATTTTCCCACGTGAAAGCCATCTGACTTCGATGTGTAACAGTAATTTCTCATACGTTGAGCCCATCTCATTGCAAAGTATTGAAAAGAGACGGCTGTTGTGGCTGTTGCATTTAATGTAGTTAATTGAACTAACAGCGTCTTGTAATACGTTGTGCAACTCTTCATCCATATCTTTTGCAACAAGAGCTTTCCGATGAATCATACAGTGATTAAATACCATATGAGGTGCCACCTTCTGAATTAAGCCTCTGAGCCCTTTATTCGAACCTGTTAATGCTGCAGCACCATCAGTACAAACCGCAACACAGTTTGCCCAGGTAAGGGACTTGGTTTCAAAATATTCATTTATTACTTCGAATATTTTTTCTCCAGTTGTTTTTCCTACCAAATTTTTGCAACATAAAAACGTTTCTGTTATATCTTCATTAAAAATAAACCTAACGTAAATAATTAGTTGTGACATTTTAGTAATATCGGTAGTCTCGTCCAGTTGTAAAGCAAATACAGATGAATTTTGTATGCGTTTTATGACTTCTGACTCGATATTTCGTGACATTTCGAAAATCCAATTGCAATTAAACAGTGAGTGATGGCGCTTCACTCTTTATATGTACACTGTATGGTATGCAGCATGCAGGGATAATGCATTTCCTAAAAATTTGGCGACCCCCAAAAAACTTCTGGCGACCCCTAGTTTGCGCACCACTGATCTATACTATACACTAAATTTGGTTATAAATAAATTTCTTAATAATATCACTGCAGATTTTCAATAACACATGAAAATGAATACATAATATTACAAAAGATGTGAGTTTTCAAAAGTACAAGATTTTGGTTACTATTCAAAATATAAGTGTTTCTTCAAAATTTTAAACTTATTTTTTCTAGAACATATTTAGAAACACTATCCTTTAAAAAATATATAAATTTTATGTATTAATTAAATTTCACATATGAATATAGGTTTTTGACATTTTCGACATTTTTGACAATGAGGTTTTTGACATGACGGTTTAAACCATGGTTTAAACTGTCAAAAACTGTCACATGTCAAAAACCTGCCAACCCTGATTTTTACTAATTTTTTGTATGTTTAAATTTTTAAGAGACTTGTGGAAATATTTGGTATTTGAAATTATTCTCTGACTCAATTCAGGGTTCAAAATTTCAGTATTCTATTTTCATAGCTTGATTATCACATGATGGACTATCAAGGTGCCATGATGTGGGCTTTTGAGCATTATTGACATTTGAATGTATAACTAAGGTTATTGTATATTGTTTGGGTTCTTCTCAATATAAGTCACCCTGTAGTTGAAGTTTCTAATACAAATGAACCTTGAATGGATAGTTTGATATTTATGCAAGAAAATAATTTTACGAAGATGTATCCAGACTGATTTGTCTATATATACCCTATTATTTTTTTTTTTATTTAATATACTTATGATTCTTTAATTTAATGTACCCTGTGAATCTTTCATTCAATGTACCCTATAAATCTTCATTATTGGAGGTTTTCATATTTTTTTTTTTTTTTTTTTTTTGTGTCTCATGAGGATGTTGTGTTCAGAATTTTTTAATGGAATAGTCCTAGTTTATCTTAAAAAAGTAGTTTTCATTATTATATTGTAATTTGCTTAAATTGATTTAACAAATACTTTGTGTTATTCTGTGTACCGTTTTTTTCCTTCTCTTTCTGTCCCTTTTCTATGGAAACAACACAGATACTTGATTGTTTGTGTTTATATGCTTTATTAATATATCTTCGGGTATGAGGGTGTTTAAATGTGCTATGTTTAAAAAAAGCAAAGACCTAAACGCCATAATTACTTTTGACCAAATGGTTAGATTTACTCGTTCTTAGCCTTTATATTAATTTTGACGGCCTAACCTTAAATATATTAAACTATATTTGAAGTTTCAAAACCATACATAAAAACTTATATTTTTTTGATAGATTATCAAATATGGGGTAGATATCAAAATATGGGAGTAGCCTATATAGGACTTGAATAAACGACAGGCAGCAGAAAATTTAGTCTAAAGTCTTTCTCATAGATTTTTCTTGGTGAAAATCCTCAAATCTCAAATGATTTTCTTTAGTTTGTAAAAGGCTTGTTATATAATGAAAAATATATATTGTTAGTTAAAATAAATCAATTTATATCATTTGTTTCACTTTCTTATCATTCATTTTTAAATACTTGATCTTACCTTTTAGAAAATAGTTCCTTATTTCAAAATAGCTTAAGTGCATTAAGCTTTTACGAGGGTTTACTTATTTCGTAACAAACAATGTTTGATTGAATCAAACAGTGTCTTTTATTTTTTATAAATAGAGATTTCCAAAGTTCTCCCAGGGAATAAAAAAAAAGGGCAGAACGCTTCTTTTCTGAAAAGAGAAGTCACTTAACTTTGTCAATATTTATCAAAATGTGTAATATTATGTCAAAATATTACACTTCTAACAACTAAATTTTATGCTCAACAATTTTTAAATTATCCTCTCAGACTATTTTATGAATATATATCAAAGGGTATTTCTCTCTTATTATCAAAATGAGAGTAAAATTTGTTTGTAAGAATAAATAAAAGCATGCTAAAGGGCAATCTCAGTGCATAGAATTTTTTTTTAAAAGTAAACTAGCATAAAATGATTAATTGTTCGACAACTTGAAAGCTTTTTTCTTTAGTTTAAACTGAAAATTATGAGTGAGCATAAAGGTGAGTTTATTATTATTTTTTGTTGAAAAAAAGGGTATTTATTTTTAAAAAAATCGTTTTAAAATAGAACATCACTTAAAAAATCCCCCTCCCCCCGAAATAAGATACTTATAAAAATTTAAACCAGTTGGGAATAATCTTAAAGTAAATATTGTAATATAAGCAGAATTAAACCTATAAACACATATAATTTTACCAGTGTGTGGTTATTATTTAAACAGTGAATTATTTTTTTTTCAAAAAGGAATCTGAATGTAAGGCATTGTTCTTAAGATATGTCAGCTTACGTTTAGAAAGAGGGTGCATTTATTGGGATCAAAGGGCAAGCAGGGCGGGCTTTCTTTAAAAAACACTTAAAGAGAACATTAGGAATTCACTAAATTTACTCCTATTATAGAGCTAATTATTGAACAATTCCACCTTGCATAGGACACATTCATGATTAAATTATTAACGTTTTGGCTAGAAAAAATATTTTGCAAATATATATCTGCTCTGAAATGTCTTTGTACCTGATTTGAACTAAATCTAATAATATTTTTATTCTTATTTCTAAAAAACCTTAATATGTCCTAAATATCCTATATGTCTTGAATATCCTTGTAATATCCTAAAAATCCCTAATATGTCTGATTCCCCCATTTGTGACCTGCAGTGTCATATTTCACAGTAGGGGTATATTAAATAAATAAAAAAAAGTGTCCTTGTGTTTTATAAAATACATTCATAATATTCAATTCATTCAGCAATAATTATTTCATTTAGACTACTGACTTTAACAAAGATCTACAGCAGCAGTTAACCAGGGATGTTACATTTAAATCTTTAAAATATTCTACTTGATACTTTCTTCTAATTTTTTAAACATTAAATACAAAAATTTTTTAACAGTAGGAATGTTCTTTTAACTACAATTTTTTAGCAATTTTTAGACATTCTAATTCTTTAAAATTAAAGCAGTTTCATATCCTCTCTGTCACTTGTAATTAGGGGTTGAAATGTAATGTGTTCAATAGTTTTGTTTATTCAGTCTGAACTCTTTAAAATGACCATCAGATAACTTGTATTTTTACATTCTTTTGATGAAATGAAATAAATTTTTACAATTCAGAATAAAAGTTTTTTTTTAAGGGAGATTAAAATGTGTTTTTTGAACAATCTAAAACGTAATAATAAAAAATTTAATGATAAGAAATAAATACACTTTAAATATTTTTAGAATTAAAAAAATAAGTGTTGTCAAAAGGGGTTTACCTATAGTCTCATAATTTTCTAATGGCAAAAGTACATTTATTTGATTAAATATTATAATAAAAGAAATTTTGTCTATTTTTCTTTTTAAATTTGGAATAACTATTTCTTAATATTACTGTTAGCTTATATTTTTACAAATATTTGTTAACTGTTTTGTTCATTTCTTTTTTAAGCATTTTTGTTCTAGAAAATAAAATAAAAACAGTTTTCAACACTTTTATAATTCAGGGAAAAATTTCAATTTAAAAATCCAGGTAATATAATCACGGTTAAAACGCATCTGTGAAGCAGAATGCTAACACTTATAGGGTTACGGGAGAATTCAAATCTTCAATGAAATATAAAATTTAAGATTTTAAAGTTTCACCCTCACATAGCCCCCAGGGAGGGAGTGGGAGATGGAGTTGGATAGCCTTTAGAAAATATTGATTGCGTCATTTTCACTTTTTCGATCCGTCTCGAGATATTGGACAGTTTCCTAACTTTTTTTGCACCCTGTACATACTGTCTTGTTGTAAAAAATTCATTAGACTTTAAAGAAAAATTATTTAAAACCTTTAATAATTATTAAGCTTACACAAAATTAAAGAAAAATTATTTAAAACCTTTAATAATTATTAAGCTTACACAAAATTGCTGCTTTGGCAAAATTTTTCCTTCTTGAGAAAAATTTTAAATCAATGAATAATTCCAATTTTTACTCACTTTTTGAAGCCAAACAAATCAAGGTTGTAGTAATTTTGCAAATATATTTTTACAGAAAAATCTATGGCTTTTTTTTCTTCATATTGTCACTTTGTGCCATTTTTGATGGGCAAAACTGTTATTGGTTATTTTTATTGGTGTTAAGTTAAAACGGTCATGAATATGGGTTTAGAACTTGCAATATTTATTCATGTTATGTTATTTCATGTAAGATAACAAAGCTTTGATAGAACATTCTTAGAATCTTAGTAAATTTTTACCCTTTTTTTTCAGTTGAAGGAAAATGGATGTAGAATTTTACGGTGACCATAATTTGGGAACCTTCTACTCGTCTTATAATAAAAGCTACGATATGAATTTAAGCAAAAAGACACGTGTTCCAAAGGTATGTATGCTTAAAAATATTGCTTTCATACTTCATGAGTTAATTTGAGCGGTTTCTTGTGCATTTTCTACTGAGATCGATTCTTTTAGTAATTTTCGAAGTTGTAGATGATTCCTTTTTTTTTTTTTTTAAATGATATTTTCTACTGATTCGTTAAATCTATTTTAAATATTGATTCTATAATAATATTGTGCAATTATTTGGATACTTACTATGTAATTTTCATAATAATTAAGCATTTTAATTTTTCTTAATTAATTCGTTTCCAGAACTTGAATTAGTTCGATTACTCAAATGCGACGGAAGTTTTTGCATAAAATAATTTACTCTCGTAAGTAAAAGTAAAATAGTATATTTAATTTTGATTGTGAGAAAACGATTTTAGAAATTAATAACATCCTTTTATTTTTCTTTCTTCTTAAGAGTAATTTCCTCTTGTTTTTCTCAATAGTTTTTCTCTTTAAGAAATGTAATCGCACCCGAATTATTATTTCCCCACTAAGAAAAAGTTTTCATAACTTATTTATTTTAAAAAATAATATGAATCAATTAAAAATCAAGTAATTCCAATGATATAATCGTTTGCTCTAAAATCAAGTGTTTTCCCCCCATTATATCAATACTCTATTTACAAAAAAAATATAATTTTATTAAAAGAGCTCTTCAATATTTTTTTTAATAACAATATTTTCCCCAAAGTTGTATGTAATTTAATACCTAGATTTTTAGAACATTTTATATGAATCAAGTTACAAAAACCAAGCCCCATTCACATGGTACGTAGCGTTTTTAAAAAGTGTTTAAAGGTGCTTATTTTCGATTTTTAATAGCCTTAAAGGTGCATTTTTCATTGGGTATATATAATAATTTCTTAATTTTCCCTTTTCGAAAATGAGATTTTTTTTTCTTTACCATGTCGATTTTCGCAGCGTATAATGGAAAATCGTGGTTTTCACATTGTTCTATTCAACGTTTTCACAATTCATTCACCCACAATCCATATAGGCTTACCGTCGGTTCGTAACGTATGACAGCGCATATCATGTCCAATCATGTTACATATTGGATGAAATACTTGGGAGTCCGCATGTACGTCTACTGAGCTGGGTTCGGTGAGATTCTGTGCGACTCAGCTACATTTCTCAAGATGTTCTCAAACTTCATTTACCTCCCTCTGAAATCAAACCGAAAAATTATCGATTTTTTTATGGTGGCTAATATAATCAAGAAAAGAGTTCTTTGTCAGAAACTAGTTATTTTATCATGAGCATGTAAATTCTTGCAAATTTATTTTGCATTTTATTAATGTATATAGTGCTTAAAAATATTTGTTGAGTGCTTAAAAAGTACTTTAAAGTGCTTATTTTTTGTTGAGAGAGGCTACTCACCCCGATTAAGAGTTTCAGACATTATCAGTGAGTGAATGTACTACTTTTTACTGATTGACTCCTTTCACACATATATTATATTGTTGTTTTTACTTAAAGTAATAAATAATTTAAAAAAAAATTATTTTCTCTTGGAAGTTTTTTAAGGGGAATTAAAATTCGATTCTTGATACCAGACTCAACTCCTGCGGAAAATTATGTGAGGCTGATGTGCTGTTTAAAGAAAATGAAAAAAAGAAGGAAAAAATACAATTATGATACATTAATTACCTATACATTCTTGTTTTGTTTAAATACTCCTCTGATGCTACTATTTATTCAAGTTGATCAATTAATTGTATAGGGTTGTTCAATTGATTTCTGTCACATCAAGGGTCATCACATTTATGGAGACCGGATATTGTTAATTGTTACTCCGGATGCCCTGAAGTTCTTTCATTTCAGACATTTTTTTCCTGACGTTTTTTTTTTTTTTTTTTAATAGTGTGAAACTCCCCCTCCCCTCTTCCGTAGCTGTGAGGTGTTTTTTTTTCTTGTTTATACTTATCTAACTTCTCGTCTTATAATTTCATGTTGTCTAGCATTCCCCAGATACTTAACTGCGAATTTTTGTATAAGTTAAAGGAATAAGAATTTTCACAGTCTTAATTTTATTGAGTTTTTTTTTCTTTCTTTTTACCGTTTGATGAATTATATGATTTTAAGTGTGTCAATGCTACGTATTAAATTTTTAGTTTAGTTACTTATTATTCGTTGTTATCTAATTTATATTTAGTACATAGACTAATTTATATATTACATACATAAATACATTTACTAATTTATAGTTTTACATAGTGCCAACTCTACTGGATTTTCCAGTAGACTACTAGATTTTGCCAGTTTCTCCTGGTCTACTAGTTAAATAAAAATTCTCCTGATTTTTGTACATTTTAGAAAATTACCTAAAATTGATGAAGTTTCCTTAAAAATTCCCCATTGAAATAAATTTTTGTGCAGATTATTGCTTATTTGAGTATTTAAATAAGTGTCACTAATACATAATTGGGCGAGGCTCATTTATAAAATTTAGCTTACTTCTTCGATGAATTAAATGCCTATAACTATTAAAATTATGAATAAGCATAATACATAACGTTTCAAGATCATTTAATGTGAAATCATGTCTAGAAAATATTGCAGTTTTTCTATTTTAATGACTATAAAATCCCTAAAATGTAAAGTATTTAGCATATTTTGCAACAAATATATTTTATATTCAGTATATATATTATATTTAGTATATTTTACTGGATTTTTTCCTAATCTTGTTGCTGTCCCAGCTATGAGTTTATCTTATATAATCCATAATGGACTTTTTTCTTCTTCGTATTTCCTCTATGTTAATCTAATAGTTTAATTTAAATATAGCGTATTTTTTGAACTAATATATAATTTAAGTAAACTTTCATAAGCACAGAGGTTATTGCAGATTTCTTGTGAAAGGTCCGTTTCCGTGAAATTGTCAGACATCTTTCATGGTTTATCAAATTTGTAAAAATCTGTTTTTCTTGTTTTTTTTTACGAATTTGTGAAAATTCAATATTTTGTGAAAATACAAAACTACTTCAAAGACATTTTCTTTCTAAAATTTTTTGAATTATAAACGTCTTCGACTATAATTTTGACGAAAAACACTTAGTAAATGGTTTCGTTTGCACTTAATTTAGGGATGAAAAATTTTCTTAAGGGGGTGAAAATTTGTAAAAAATGACAACTGATAATCAAATTTTTATATATTTATCTGGTTATTACTGTCAGTTTAACTGTAAATTTTTTCTTCGTATGTTGAAAAAAAAATCTAATTATTTAAACGCCGCGTTGTGCATTCTCTTTAGAAAGTAGTCCTAATTACGTATTCCCAACAGATCTAAAACAAAGAACTCGTTTCCTCTTGGCGCGATTTTCACTGTCTGCTTACAAGTGACGCTTAAAATCATGTTCATTTCTTAATAAAAGTGTTCCAGTTTTTGTGATTGGTTCAATTGAATGAAAAACGACACTTCTCGTATATCAGAACGCAATTAAGGAAGTTACTTTGAATGGAATTATTAGAGCTAAATGTAGAAAACGTGTCTCAATATTTTTTGCAGCGTGTATTTTGAAGTTGCTTTTTTAACCCACTTATGTTTGCCTTTATTGAATCCATAAAAGTCGAGCATATATCTTGAGTATTTTACTAATTGACATGCTTGTTAGGAAATCATTTGCCCCCCTTTTGTTAAAAATTTTTATTTGAAAAATAATTTTGAATTAAACTTTTTTTAGAACTAATTAAAAAGATTTTTCAAGTTAAGTAGTTATTTGAAAGGAATTATTTTTATTTAATTGAAATTAAAAGAATATTTTCTTTTAAAATATAGTTTTCTATATTTTACTTTATACCAAACCAACTAAAAAAAAATTTAAACTAAAGTTTGCTAATTTATTTAAAATTCTGTTCCGAATAAACTTATCCTTTAGAAAATAATTTATATTTTATTTGAAATTAATTGAAGAACTTTCCAATGGAAAAATAATTTGTAATATAGTATTTTAATTTGTTCAAAATTAAAGATTTTTTATTTATTATTATTATTATTATTTTTTTATTGAAAGATTGAAATGAAAATAATTTTCCTTTTGAAAAAGAATTTATAAAGAAATATTTTAAATTATTTGAAGATAATTCAGAGATTTTTCCATTTTGAAGTTATTTATAAAAACTGCGTTAAAGAATAAATAAAAATATTTTTGTATTATTTATTTATTATTATATATATATGTGCATATATGTTTCTTAAAGATAATCTAATTGAATCATAATTAATTTTCAATTTTAAAAAATCTTAACAATTCAAAGAATAATTTTTAAAAATTTTTTTGTTAGGAAAATTCGCATTTTAACTAAGTATCAAATATTCGCCATTTTGAAAGCGATAAATTGCGTTTTAGAATTGCCTGTTTATAAATGGAATATTATCACGGTCTGCCGGATCGTTGCTACCTCTTATTTGGCATTGATCTTTCCCAAAAGGTGAATCGCCAACCATTATACATGGAGTGACTTAATGTACCGTTGAGAAGTGAATATTCTCGAATTTGATTTCTACCTGCCAGAATGTTTGAATAAATGGTGGAAAAAATATTTATGACCATCGAATTCCACTGGGCAAGGAAACCGAAAGTGACTTCTGTCAATCAACGATATATTCTGCAGACCTTGAAGATTGGATTCAGCCGACTTTGAAAAGAAGGACCTCGCTTGATAATCTTTACTTTCGCCGTAAGGTCTAGATCAGTGTGGCATGCAGTTCGGTCTACTTGCTACAGATGGAATTCGAATCTTCCCTTGCACTTATCTTTTTGATCTTATTGAAGCATGAGGCTTCATCTTTAGTTACTCTGAATACGCATCTGTTTGGTAAACAATTCTTTAAGTGTGTTTTTCGAAGCACTTTCGCCTAGAAGAAAACAAGAAAGCTCCTAAAATATAAATTTACCATCTTGTCGCTAAGAATTATCTGAGATTTTGAACGCGTAAACAATTAAAAAATTTTCTTTCAAAATTCAATTTTTGATGCTTTATACTATAGCATATTTCCATTTTAGCGAATAATATGCTTTTTGAAAATTGTTTGCAGTTAGGAACTGTTATTCATGGCTGTTAGGCTAATATTACCCTAGCTCTAACCAGCGCCATCTATATTTCTGAAATTGGTAAAAAAACACAGTTTGTGGAAATGAAAAGCGTTTGTGAATGCTTTTTTTAAATGTATTTAAAAAATCGCTCCAACGTTGCTTTGTTTGCTGCTCATATGTAGAAATTGAAAATTATTCATTGATCTTAATGTTCGTAATGTCTTAATGTGCGGAAAAAACTCGTCAAATCGGTGTTTTTTTTTTTTTTTAAATCTTAATAATTCATTTAAATATTTTAGCTTTTTGTCCGTTTTAAAGCCTAGCTTTTTCCCTACAGCAAAATAGTATCGATAGTTAAAAAAATTCAAATTTATTTCGAGTTAAAGACACTTGAACTGTTTTTTTTTTTTTTTCTTTCTTTCCCCATTTCTCCCATTTCCTCTGGCGAAACAGCTTCAAAAAATAGGACAGTGTTTTTCCAGTTTTTTCTCATCTTGGAAAATCAAAAAAGCCAGACTTTGTTTACGTTACGCTTCAAGCAGAATTATAATTTTGAATATTATATACCATTTTGCCGCAAAGAATAAATTTGGGCATCAGTAGGAGAAAAATATTTTAAACATTTTTCAACTTTTTTAAAAGGTGCCGATTTTGCCAGATTTTCCGACTAGATAAAAAATTACCAAAATCAATTATTCTACCCTTTTTTAAATTTTTTTTTTTTAACTAGGCTGAATGGAATGATTTTTTTAAATATTGAGAAATAAAAAGTCAAACGATTTTCATTTGTATGAAACTGTGGTTTTTCTTTACTGATGTGCCATTTTCAGGATTGGCATGTGCAACACTGGCTTGAAGGTGGCTTAAATTTAACCTAACAGTCATAAATAGTTGTTGAAAACTCATAGCAGTTATGGAAATAACGTATTATTGGCGAAAAAGCATATATCCTAAGATTGTTTTTCGAAGGTCGCATGAAATTAATGTTTTTTTGCGAATAATATGCTGTTTTCATAACTGATCTGAGTTTACAACAGTTACTCATGACCGTTTAGGTCAAGTTGAGCTAATCTTCATCCAGCATCTTCTACATTTATTGTGAAAATGGCGCAAAACGTCAATATAGAGGAGAAAAGGCACAACTTTTAGAAAATGAAAAGCGTTTGTGATCTAATTTTTTAATATTTAGAAGCTTACTCCAATGCTGCATTATCGAGGCTCGTAAAAATTTCGGATTGGTTTTGATACTTTTCATTTGTATGGAAAAATGTAGCTTAATTGGCAATTTAAAAAAAAAAAAGAAAAAACTTGATAAATTTTAAAATATTCTACTTATTAATCCGTTTTAAAGCCCAGATAATTCTTTACAGCAAGATCGCATATACAGTCTAAAATTACAGCTTTTCTTCAAGTGTAATGGCATTACACTGTGCCATTTTTTTTTTTTTTTTTTTTTTTTTTTATTGTCGAAAGAGCTTCGTAAAACCTTGTTAGTCTTATCACTCAGCGAAATTCTAATTCACTGCTTGATGAATTAAAAATAAAATAAAAGTTAAGTAAAAGAGATTTATTCCTTCCTAGGACCTCGATCCGATTTAATATTTGATTACATTTAAGTGCATATGTGATGTTGAGGAAAGGCTTTTTTAAATTGTTTTACCATTTCCATGCATCTTCCATACTAGAAAGGAGGAAGACATTTATATAAAACATAAAATAATGTCCTTTTCCTGTGTGTTGATTTTTGTCGGTCCTCCTTAGCCAGCCATCTGTGTTTTGGAATAATGGATCCAATTGAGAGTTCAGTACATTTTAATGTGCAATAATGTAACATTTCCTAATTTCCTCGCCAACGCCCATTTGGTTCTTATTATACGTTTTTATTTCATCTAATTTATCTCTTCTTTTGGGTTATACTTTTTTTAAGTGGTTTTGTCCTTTTTTTTTTCTTCTTTTTTTTAATATAAATTAATAAGTTCTCTTATCCATCCTATTGGATTTATTAAGTAAATATTTTTATCAGTATTTTTAGCATGTTCCTCTTCCGCGTGATATTAAAAGTTATTGTAAGTTCTTTCTTCCATCCTAATAGAACTTACATAAATATTTTAACAAGTTTGAAGCTGTATTTTACAAAATTCCTTTTTCTTGTGGCATTAAAATGTATTCATGAAAGTTATTCCGTTTTTCCGAATGGAACTTTAAAAAAGACGGACATTGGAAGACATTGCGAAACACATTTGTGGGTATCTGTGATCTACTTCTAGTGCAAGTACCCAGTTGTGAACATATTCAACAATAATATGTAATATTTTATTTTAAGATCATTTAATAAGATAGAGTATAAGATTCATAGTTTTAGCATTTAATCTTAAATTAGATTTTATCACTTACAGCTGGATTCGCTGAACTGGACTTTGTCTAGTCTAGTCTGAATTTGTTTTTGATGTATATACATAAACTGAAAACGAATAAAATGAGCCAAATGAAAACTAAAAAGAACTACTATAAATGTTGAGAATAGTTATTAGGGAAACATATTCTTTTTTTAGCAAATTTTGTTTGATTTAAAAAACCCAGTTGCAGTTTTTTTTAAATACGTATCTTTTGTATACGTCTTTAAATACGTATACGTATTCCAACATTAATTATGTATTAAAAAATTATGTATTTCTTTTTTTAAAATAAGTACCATTTCTTATTAATTGGCATTGCGGTTAGAATAGTTTCGTATGGGCAACCGTGATTTTAAATAAGTAATGACTTATCGATTAGATTTAAATAATGATAAAAGTACCAAAATCATTACGGATTAAAAAAAAAGTAATAATTTGGGGAACCCCTTTAACTCTTCCACGGAATCCTAGGATTTCGCGGAACTATCAGTCTTCAGCTATGTCTGAAGATTGAAGTAAGAACTTTTCCTCTTAAAATATCCTTGTAATTAAATATTTTAGAAAGAGCAAATTGAATCTTATTTGTATTTCTACGCATGTGAAATTTTTATTTGGTGTCTTTCCAAGGAAAGAAGATATTTTAGCGATGCTTTTCATATCAAACTAAAAAAGCGCGTGCAGAAATGTATATTTAAAGATGACGCAAGTTCTACGAATAGCTACTATAATAGCAGCTTATTTTTTGAAGGTCGACCGGTGTTTATCTTAAGAGATTGAAACATAGGCTCTTAAGTATTCACAAATCATTTTAACTTGACATGAGAAAAGTACAAAACCGTGGGAAACATACGTGGACGTCAAATAGATTTAAAGGTGCCTTAAATTTGGATTTAAAATGGATAACTGGACTTCAAAAGCACCGAGTTGTCAACACTTACATCTCTTTTTTCAACCTCTTGTGTTGTTTTTAGTGAGAAGATAATGATTTTTTTTTTTTTTTTTGTATTAAACTCTTCTCGAAGTCACACTTGAGCAAATTTCGTTATTACTAATATTACCTGCCTTATTATTTGAAGTTTTTTTTTCTTCTCGTCTGTTTCTCCTTTAATAAATCAAGGGCCAAGGTTAGCTGGTGTTGATTGATCGTAATGTTGTAATCAAATATCGATATTGTTGATATTATTTGTGAAGAAATGTTCGTTTTAACCTTCATTGAGTTTTTAATGTCTCGATATTTATTTTTAAAAAAAATCTAAGTTAGGTCCTTGGTGGATCCAGAATAAACGTTTTTTCCTCCATTTTGCATTATGTGTAATTTTATTTACAATATTTTGAAATGCTTTTGGTTTTATGGCTAAATTCCTAATGACTTTCAAAGGTTGGGGTTTTTTCACTTTTAAGTTTCATTTTGATTTAGCATATCTTATCTTTCTTTTTCTTATACGGGTGTTAAAGTATTTGTTGAGTTTATTAGGGCAAAATTTTGGTTTGAAATGGGACATTTTTTAAAGGTAAGATAACTTTGTTAATATTTATGCTTTTTCTGGTCATTGTATTAAAATATTTGGTTTTAATTTCTTCAGATAGAAACTTGAATTATTTACACGTGCTGAAAAGTTACCGAATTTGGAACGTTGCCTTGTTTGAACCACCTTTTGATATTAATGAAATAAATGCATTCTGACTTCAAATTAACCTATGCATTACCTTGGCATCGCTTTAGATCTAAATTCGGTAATTTTCCATTATGAATCTCTTAACTTGTTATATCGTATGCAATATTACTCTTGTTTGTTCTCGATTATATCGTTCCCAAATAACTTTTTAAATAAAGGTACGGTACATGGGTGTTTATTGTTAGTAATTTACTGTAATATGTTTTTCTCATTTTGTGTCTTTAAAAGGTTTTTATTTCACGTTCAATCCAATTGAATGATTTTGACAAGTTCAATAATTTCAAGATCAAATATAGATATAGACTAGATTTTTTTTTCATTCAAGACAGTCTTTCTCAATTACGTTGAGGTCAAAATCATTCTATAGTATTCTAACACAATCGATCTTTATGACGATTACCATCGCGGAGTAAATACATCGGAAAAATCGGAGCAAGAAAATAAATATCGATGGCGAGCTCTCGCAAACCTGGGAATGAATTGTAAACAGTGAACTTGCTATCGTCAGAGTGTAGGAGTATGTTAATTGCCGGCAAAGGAAGATATTTGTGTAGGAATTTTCCTTTACCACACACTTTTGGAATGCTTTACTTCGATTGTTATTCAAGGCACGCAGGATTTGGAACGAATCCAATTTTCATACATTTGCTGGGAGATGAAATAAATGAGGCAGACGAATTTGAGAATCGAGCAACTTTATTTTTCGCCATGTATAAATTAAGTTTATTAGCGACTTTAGTGAATTCATGATTGTCAGTGATTTTGTTCATGGATTTTCATTAATTTTTAACAATTTCGAGTATACATTTTTTATGAAATACGTTATCTTATAATAACGTGCTAAGATTAAGATCTTAGTAGAACGTGTTAATAGGCATTTTAGTGAATAAATATCAGTTGATTATGTATAAGTATTGTAATACATTTTTGTGTTTTGTCAATACATGTTTTGAGATTGTTTGTTTTAAGATTTACCCCAATCAGTTTGATGTTCCGTACATAGCAAAACCTGTTTTTAAAACAGTAAATCGGAGTGCATTAATTTGTTCTTGCTCTTAGATTTTTAACTATTGTATGACCTGTGTAATTTTCTGTAGACTTATCTCCCCCCCCCCTCTCTCTCTCTCACGGACACAGAGTTCAAAGTTAAAAATTATGACAGTTTTGAAGTTGAGTGAAGTAGCAATTTTCATTAGTTTTTTGAACTGTATATAAAGGAAATTTTTAGGTTTTTGGAATAGCAATTCTTATTGATTTTTGTGATGTGTGGAGTTGCAATTTTCAATGGTTTTGGAGCTTTGGGGTATCAACAAATTTGATTTCCTATTGGCACTATTTCTTTGTTTTTAGAACTGTTTGGCGTCGCAAATTTCATTGTTTTTTATAGCATTTTGAACCGTTTGGACAGCCTTTTACTTTCCAACATGGATGTTGCAGGGACCAAATTTTGGGGGGAGGGCGAACTTAAATTACGCAGTCGCAAGAGTTCTTTAAATTTACTTGACAAGAAAAATAATTCTTTAATGTGATAAATAAATACCTGCAAAAAGTTTAATTATTTATTCTCATTCTTATTTTTAACTTTAAGGAATTGAATGATAATTCGAGAAAACTTAATTCTTATATCTGAAATATTGAGGGGAGTTCATAAGAGATTTCTAATTATTGAGGGGGTATATACCCACCTTTTCCCTCCCTGTCAATGTCGCCTATGCTTTCAACTCGAATCTGAAGCAATTATTCGACCTGGGATTATTTTTTGTTTATTTATCTTGTTTATACAAAATTTTGATATTTCGAGAAAAATTGTAGGTGGTACAAATTAAAATTACTGATTTCTCTTCCTTAACAAGAATTAATTTTCTTAAGACTAAATTTTTTTTATAAAATTCGTGAATTATACGTAATTTTGATTTTTTTTTTTTTTTTTTTTTTTTTTTTTTTTTTTTTTTTTTAGAAAAGAAATACTTGCTCTGTAGTGTAGATTAAATGGGATAGAGTAGGAAAAAAAAAGAGCTTAGTAGCAATTTTGTGCATATGTTTAGTGCAACTTATGAGGGATGTACTTCAGGCTTATAATTTTACCTAATGTGAAAAAACTTTTACAGGATAAAACCCTTTCAATCCCAAGTAGATTTTAGAATTTGTAACTTGAAATAAAATCATCCAAAAGCTACTTGAATTAGCACTAATATTCAGAAAACCCAAAAATTTTTGGAAAGAAAAAAAAAAAAAATTCGTGCATATTTTCTGTGCCTTTATTTTGTCCAGCTTATCACATTTTATTTAATTACTTTATTTCTTGAAATTTTTTTTTTTTTCAATTTTTTATTCTTATTAGTTTTTTTTAAACTTACTGTAAAACTATATTTTATTTTCTGCAAAAGTTTACCCCTCAGATAATTTCAATGCAAATGTTTGGCAACAATGCATAACAATATATGACAATTATGATTTTCATTTATTTACTTAATTTTGAATTTATATAATGACTAATAATATTTTTTAAAAGTTATTTAGGAATGCTGAAGCATTTATTAAAAACCTCTGTAAATATTACACACGGCTGAAACGCAGACAAACTTTTTTTTAACCTTGATAAAACTTATTAAACTTCAATGCTAAGGAGCGTTTTTTTTAATCTTTTTTTTTCAATTCTTATTTAATCGTGGGTGGAGTAAAGAGTGATAGTACAGCATCGAACATTCTGAGGACAAATTTTACGTATCATGGAGAAAAAAATGGAGGGAATGTCATTTTAAATGCCTGGTGCTTAGTTTATAGTAGTCATTGTTATGTCTACGACACTAAAATGACAGTATGCACACGTTGCTTTGTCTTCCATTATACCGTTTTTCCCACGCTTTTAATTTTTACTTAAATATTCGATTGGAAACACATCACTGATCAGGAATCCATTCTGCCATTCAATCAATATCCCTAAAAAAAAATTTTCTCTGAAACTCACATTTATGCGGTTATAGTTACACATCCCCTTCTCTATTTTCTATGTTTTCCAGCCGTTGCCTTTTATTTGACCTTTCCGGTTGGCTGAGAAACGGCTCTGCGTCAGTATCTTGTTGGAAAGAACCTGCTAGTGATAGTTAATAAGTATTCAGTGGGAGAGATTTATACAGGGTCACACAGCGTTTCGCTCTATACGCCCATTTGCAAGGGGATTGTCTCTAATGTTCTTTTTTTATTATTATTTTCTTTTGAAAACTTAAATTGCATCGTTTATTATAGATGTTATGAATTCGGTTGAATTATTTTTTTTAATGGTATGTTCGTTAATAATTAATTTTATGTCTCAAATGAAACATGAAATGAATAAAAAAATGTCCCTAAGTGTAAAATGAATTAGTTATTTTTGATACCCTACTGTTAAAGTTGCTGAAAGTAATTAAATAGTTAACAAACAATTTAATAGTAGATTTCTTATTCATCAAATTTACCATCACATCTTTGTCATTCCCTAAACTTGTCAGTTTTATTATCTCATTTCCAATGCTGCGAAAAGTAATGAACTTTTCAATAATAATTAAAATAATTAAGTAGATTCTTATTTTTCGAGTTTGTTATCAGTTCCCCCATTCGCCATTGTCTAAGATTGTTATGTAAGTTTTGTTACCTTAATTTTAAAACTTTAAAAGTAGTAAAATATTATTTTAAAAATGTAAGTAAGTATTATCATTGTTCATTAATTTTGTCATCAGTATTTTCTTTCGCCATTCCCTAAATTTGTCAATTTTGTTACCTCACTGTTAATGTTGCAAATAGTAATGGTGCATAGTGAATTGATTCATTTTTAATCAAGTTAATCAGTTTTTTCATTTATCATTGCCTAAAGATTGTCAATTTTTTTATAATGTTATTAATTCGGTTAAAAGAGCACAAAATAATAAGGAAGTATTCATTTAAAACAAATTTTTTTTAGATTCATCAAGTTTGTCCCCATTTTTTTTTCTTTTTTTTCAATCGCCATTTTCTAAACTTGTCAATTTTATTACCTTTCAGTAAAATCTTCTTAGTGTAAAATAAATGTCCATTTAAAAAAGGAATATAAAAGTTAAATGTATTATTCATCATGTTTCTACACAGTTTCTTTATTCGTCATACTCATACCCTGAACTTCTCGTTTTTATTACTTTTCTATTAAAGCTTCAAAAAAGTACTAGTTTGAAAAATATTTAGATTCGTCATTCATCAAGTTTGTCAATAGTTTCTTTATTGGCCATTCCCTAAATTCGTCATTTGTGTTATCTTATTGTTAAAGCTGCAAAAGGTAATAAACTGTTGATTTAGAAAAGGAATTTTGAGTGTAAATCCGTTTAACAATTATTTTTTCTTTATTATTCACAAAAAGATTCAAGATGTTGTCTTATTAGTGGTAAATATCACACTCCTATTTTTGATTTTTTTTTTCCCTTCCATCTATCGTAAACAAACTTAGCCAAGTTTTTTAAAATATAACTATTGGCTTCTGAACAAATGCCTGGATTTAACAATTGTCTTATTAAGGAATTAATCAGGATGGTACGAATTATGTTCTAAAAACTTAGCATGGTACTTAATTTATTTTATAACCGTCGTTGAGCAGCCGACCAAATTTTGGGTTTACGGCTACTAATGTTCAACTCCGTAGCCTTGTAATTTTGCACCAATCCAGAAGAAATGGAAACTCCTGGATCAGTACCCCCAGAGGTATGATTTGTTACGGGAACATGGAGGACTTTGTTACTCGACAGATTTAACTTGCGCCAGTCACCATTTACTACTCGGAGAGTCTTCGGCCGACGGGATCGAACCCACGCCCTCTTAGACATGGGGCCCAGTGCACTATCAACCAGGCTATTCCGGACCATTGTACTTATTTTATCAAAGACTCTGAATCATTACAGTATTTAGTGTGATCACATTAAAAAAAAAGTTTTCGACATACAAGTGATAAATTCTCTTATTGCCTTTAAAAATTATTGACTTCCATTATTTATTGCATAAATTTTTTTCTCTAAGATTAGATTTTAATATGGTAAATGCTCCTATTTTCGGTTACTATTTTAGTTTTTAATAATGCTTCAATTCTTTGTTACAATTTAATTTTTAATTTAAATGCTCCGATTCTCTGTTGCTATCTATATTTTTCACTTGGTTTTTGAAAGCTCTTTCGTTAAGGAAAATAAAAGAACCTCATTTAAGTGCCTTACTCTTGAAGCATAGCTATCATTTTATGTCATATGTAACATCTTGCCGTGAAGAATTATTTCGGCTTTAGAACACGCAACTTAAATATTTTAAAAGTTACTAAACTTTTTAGCCAATTCGGTGACATTTTTCCACCAAGATGAAAAATCACTGCCTTATTCAAAAAACTCAAATGCTTTTCATTTTCACTAAACTGTAATTTGTTTCTCTCCTTATTAAGGTTTTGCGCCATTTTCAGAATAAACTTAAGAGAGCGCTGGCTTTAGACAGACTAAACTTACCTGACAGTCATTAGTAACTGCTGCTAACTCACAGCAGTCTTGAAAATAGCATATTATTAGCAAAATAGCACTGTATATGACGATGATTTTTTATGACTTTAGAATAGTTTGGAATGATTAGCAATAGATTCTTTTAATGCCGTATTAAGTTCTTTCTAATTTTATTTGTTTTCCCATATGCTACAACAATTTTCTGAATTATAGTGTTATCTTTTAAGCATGTCTTATAGTAACAGTGAAGGTGAAATTTGACTGCGATATCAAGACTAGAAAAAGATTCTTTATTTGTACAATTTTTTCATATTTAAAATGTCCGTCACTTAAATGTTCAGTTTGGACATCAAACAACACTAAACACCAGATGTGTCACAACCGTTCACCTTCCCGAAGTCAACAAAGACGCGTTTGTGGAAGAAAAAAAAAACTGCTGCCAGGTTGATCATCTACCTGCGGGTTGTTTAGGGGTGAATATCTGCATCTTGCAAGGGATTTTGGAGAAAGAGAGGGGACATATGCTGACGTGTTTTTCCCACGCCTGGGGGTTTCTTGGAGGTCATAACGTCTACCCCAGAACCCTATCGTCTGACCCCCGCCCGCCCCCTCTCTATCGTCTGGAGTGTGTATTGCTTGGGGGGGCAGATAATCCCGCTAAAGGGAGTTCATTTTGTGGTTGGGGTTATTATTAGGATCATAATTAGATGGAACGGTGGAGGATTATAAACTTGTCTACCCCACAAAAGAAAAAGAAAAAAAAGAATGGTGTTGCTTCGAGTGAAAGTAACCTGACTGCTCTTTTGTATTTGTTTATCAAAATTAAGGAAATTTAGCTCTTGTTTGTATTTCATGTTTTGATTTTGTATTAAAATATATATATGTGTGTGTGTGTGCGTAATACAATTATAATTGAATATAATACTCTCCTATTAAGATAGAATTTAGACAAACTAAGACTGTAAAAAAGTAACCGTATATTGTTATTTATGCATTGGTAGAATAGTTTTTAGGAATTGTGCTAGTATTTTTCTTTTACCAATAAAGATTGAGATTTTCAAAGGAAATAAGGCAATCAAGCTGCATAATATTTTTAACTTATTTATCTTTTTTATTAGTCTTTTATTTTATTGATTTATTTTCATTTTTCATGAATTTTTTTATTTTTGCATCGAAATCTAGACTGTTTCTCTGATTAGAGGGTTCCCTTCTACCACGAGCAGCCAACTTACGAAGCACAAACAAAGGAATTAATAACTTAAAATAGAATGCACCCTGATTGATTTATGAACTGATGATGGGTTCCTTTTGTACTTAGTCACAATCTTCATGATTTGAGAGGCGTACCTCGAATATGCTAATCTATTAGTGCAGACGATAATTTGAGCAATGAAATCAGGCACTAAAAACGTACTTTCAAAAAAAAAAAAAAAAAAAAAATCCCCCCCCCCTGCTGTTTGGAAAATATGGTTCGAATATTTCAGCTAGGCGAGCGATCACAACAATTTAAACCCCTTTAAATTTTACTTTTTTTTATTGAATCACATCTTTAAAACTGCGCAAAGCGTTACATTTTTTTAAAAATAAATCAGTTTATTTTTATTTTTTTTTAAAAGTATTTTTAAGATTTGATTTCTCAGAAACTAATAGACCGATTATCATAAATCATCATCAGATAAGACTAAATTTTACCTTTTAAGAACTGGAAACAATTGTTTGCATTGAAGGTGTGATAATTGAAATTGTTCTTTTTTCAGATTAAATTCGAAATGGATTACCATATACCAGAAGCTGATCAACAGATGAGCATAATTGCACCTGACGCAATTAAAAAAGAAATAGTTGACGATTCTTGCGTACCGGATATGCCTTACAAATCTATGAGAAAAGTTCCTTCCATAAGTGATTTGTCAGAAGAAAGTTCTCTAGGTAAGTTATTCAATAATTTAAAACGAACATTTTTTAAGGAAAAAAGATTTTTTCTGATTTTATCTCAACCAAAAAGTTTTTTTTTAAAAATAATATTTTTAAGCCAGTTTAATTTACTAAGGAGTACCAGGAAGTTTTATTAAAAAAAGAAGTCAAATTTAAAATTAAGGGTTATTTCTATAATGTGTTTTTAATTATTTAATTTGTTTATAATAAATATTTGCAATTTTTTGAGAAAAATTTACTTATAATTTTCTATATCTAACCATCTTAATATGGTGTGTGTTTTAATTTCTTCCATATTAAGAAGTTGTAGTTTTAAAATTATGAATTAATGACACCGCTTTTTGTAATCGAAGAACATTGTGAAGGGTCTATTAACGGATCCAAATTTCTCCTAATTAGACTATAGACAGCAGTAACGCTCGATTATTGCCAAGTTGCGGCGCCCTTTTGAATTTTACAACTGTTCTTTGTAGTTATTTTTTTCTTCACCATCCTAATTTTAATTGCCTATCCGAATAATTATCCGCATTATCCCGTTAAATGTGAAGAAAAAAAATATTCGAAACACATGCTGTTAACTTGCCAATGAAATGATGCGATGAAAGACAAGTATCGTAGTGGAACGATAAAAAAAGCTAAGTTGTGAATGAAAAAGTTGAAAGATCCAGTGTCTTATCAGTTGGTGCATTTGCTTACACAAGGCGAGCGAGCGCCTGACGCACCATTCTAAATTTGAACAAAGAAACCTTCCACGGCGCATGCGCGCACAGTAACGCGATACGTGGCTGAAGCGGTTTTTTGTTTTCTTTATCTTATTAAAATGTTCGTGGTAACAGCTGTAGCTTTAAAACACTTGGATTTCTGCCTGCCAAATGCCGTTTATGATCCACTGCGTTGATTGGATAACGTCTGTAAAGAATTAGAAAGAAGAATAAAAAGCAGGCTTCTGTCTTATGTGAAAAATGAAGACTCCGAAGAAAACTATTTCGTTCTTTGTAATCTTGATCAGAGAATAAACACTATATTGCACTGTTTTAGGCATCGTAAGATATACATCTCGCTTTGGAGTTTAGATACAACATCAACACTAAAGCGGGGGTTTAGAAGAAGACAGATTGCAAACGATAAATTATGTCCATTTATTGTTAATAATAAAATGTTTTATGTGCTTCGAGCTACCCAAAATTAGCTGAGGAGTGATTTAATATCCTATTCAAGCCATCAATTTTATGTTATGATCCACGGAGTCGTTTGCTAGAGTGACTCAAAAATTACGTGCAGTATAAATATAGGACAGTAAAGCTGTTTTTTATATTTTTATTATAGTTTTACCTCGATAAATTATAAAGTGACTTCTTGTGTTTTAATGAAGAAAGTGTATATGCGGCAGTATTAGAGTGTAAAAGGATATGTAATTTTTTGTGGATTTTTAGAAAAACGATTTTTTTCCCTTCGAATTTATGATCAAATTTAATGTGTTTGCTGTATTTTTATTTAAGTTTTGTTTTCATAACCGATTGAATGAATAACTACTAAAAACATGTCTACAAACGAATAGAATTTCAAGTTAATATTGATAACCCATTTTTGCCTAGCATCCTTTTAGAAGAATTCTCTTTTTTTCTTTTTTTACGAAGTTAATATAATATATAGCAGTTATGTGTATCAATATCTCAAGTTTTTCATTGTTGGAATTCGATTTAAAAAAACCAGATAATTCTGTCCAATATAATATATATATATATACATATTTGGATCAAAGCGCAGCCCTTTTTAAAGCTTAAATATGAACTACCTACCATATTTTTACAAAAATGTTTTGCATTTTTTCGGCCAGCGGCTCCAAACTTCGTTAGAAGATAACATGACTGCTTAAAAAAATTTATTTGGTAGGTGTAGATATTAACATTAGTATTAGAGAATGTAACAACCAGAAAACAAGGTGATTTATACTGATATCTCTACATAACTCGTGTTTCATTTAAATACCCATCGAATTTATCAGCTTATCAACAATAAATAAAATATATACATACATACGGGTAACTACAACATACTTTTAAACCTAAAATTTAGCACTTATCCTATCCGTTGATACTTATTCCACCAAAGCCCTTCGACTATTCAAAATACTATTGGGATTGCATTTCATCAACAAAAAAGAAAAAAAAAAGCTAACGCCCACGGCTATTTTTTTTTATTGTAATTAAAATTATTAAAGCAAATACTAATCTGAAAATTCACGGTTTAATGAAAAGCAGTATACAACAGCTTACTTCTTTCGAAACTTGATACGTTTATACTTTATGGAAAGTAGATGGAGATTTAAATAAAGTAAAATATCAATTTGAAATACAGCAACATTAATGTTTTCCTACAAAATTTACACTTCTAGACAGATAATTTTTCAATTTCTGATTATTCAGCCATTGAGTTTGTACGTGATTGTATGAAGTAAGGAAAATTCACTGGAAATTTCAGAAGAGGGAAAAAATCACTAATCATTAAATATTCTCTATAAATGAGGAGGTAAAACCGTGCGAATATAATCAATTGTGGTTTTACAATAAAATATTGCACAATGTAATTAATATAAACACGTGCGAGTTGGTGAGTCAGGCTACTTTTTCGGTTGTAAATCGTGGGATAAACGTCAAACTAAACTGTTTCTCCTAATCACGCGTCGATCTATCTCAAAAAAATTTCCTGTTAAGAAAAATAAAGTTATTTGAAAACTGAAATTAATATCTGACATTCAACCTTTTGAAACAATAACTCTTTGTAGTTTAATAATTATGTCCAAATGAAAAAACTTTTTTTTTAAATGACATTTTTCAAATGACTTTAACATTAGATTTATGCGAAATAAAAGAGGACTAGAGGAATTTTATGGAAAAGCATTCTGTATAATTTTTTTCTTATAAAAATTTTTGATTTTTGCAATATATAAACGACCTTCAATTATAGTTTTTATCGGCACAATGTTAAGAAATAATTGATTTCCTGTCCCGTTTCAAATTTGAATATTCAAAGATGTTTTTGATTAGATTTTTCAGAAATTCCCCAGAAAAGAAAAATATTTTTTTCTCAAACTTGATACATTTAATTTTTTTTTTTTTTTTTAAGTGCTTGAGGAGTTACTAATAACTTACCTCCACTAAAATCAATTATTGTGAGAAAGATTTTCAGCTTTTGTGCAATAGTTGGCGTTTCATAATAAACATTTACGTTTAGGCACAATGTTTAATTGTTTACTCCCTTGTTCGGAATGTTTTTCAATGCTTGAACATAACGTGAATATTGATATATCCTATTTTTCTCTGGCCTATTTTAATATAGCACTATGTCCTGATTTCGGACGGTTTGTTCGCCTCTTCTACGGGTTCATGAACACCGAACTTTATATGACCCAAATAATGACTTCTAAAAGAGGGGTAGAGCTCCCTTCTGCTCTTTTTCTTCCCCCCACTCCCGTGGAGCTGGAAAACCAAGAGTGGGCGTGAAATTTTGTCGGGGCCTCTGAAGCACCTGTCGTTTTGGGGGAGAGCTCAAAATGCCTGGACGCTCTAGGAATGGAATAGCTAAAGACAGTGTTGTATTCCATTTGCGTGCACAATCGTCTGCTTTCGTATTCGAGTGTCCCTCCCCCCTTGCTCCCCCCAACGAGATGCAGTTCCCACGGTAGATATTCCCTGTTGGAAAAATCTGTTTTTAGTGCTTCATGATGCTCTCTATTCTTTTTATTCGTTCTATCATTCTCCCCCTCTGATGTCGCATATATTGTTTTTAATTTATTTTTCGTATTAGTTGTAGAAAAGAATATGTAGAAAACGGTTGAATCATTTCCATATAAGTATTACTAATATTTAAAAATTTGTAAATAAAAGCCTCTATTTCGTTAGAAAAATCTCCTTGTTTACTTTTTTCCTCCTTTTTCTGTCGCCTAATTCGTTAACGTAAAAATCGTCCCAGTTTTTATTTTGGAGTTTTCAAAATATTGTCAAGTCTCAGTAAACTAGATGCTATATTTATGTATACATAAAAAAAAAAAATAATAAGGGGAAAAAAACAGCTTTTTGAACTAATTTATTTAATGAGAATAGAAAATTATTTTAATATTTATATATTTCTTTTTAATTGAAAAAAGAAAGTCACACTTCAAAATAAATTAATAAATAAATAAAAAATTAAAATTGTAGTGAAAGGAGTTTAAATTTAATGATGAAAAGATTCAATTAAGTTGATTCAACCTACCTAGATGTATTCTTCAAATTGGAAAAGTCACAAGAAATTAATTTGATTTTTTTATAAATTAATGCTAGTCATTTTCAAACCTAATTATTTTCCTTATTAGAAAATTTCTGCACTATAAAGTTGTCGCATTACAATTTATATGCTATTTTCTCACTTACACTTTGCACAAATTCTATTGAATAAATAATAATCATACAGCTGTATTACTTATTGAAATTATTAATATTTGCTTGTGCAACAATATTGGAAATTGAAATTAAAGCTGCTGAATTCCTAAATACCAGAAATTTAATAATTTATTTTTTAATTTGCCAGTTTTCGGCCAAAAGTGCTTTAACGCACCATTTCAATAAATATTTTTTCATTAACACCGTGACTTTTATTTTTAAGTAATTTTATTTTTCTGCTATTGTCAAGGATTCTGAAGTTATTTATAAAATATACAAATTAAGTTGAAGTAAACACTTTCTGTGGAGAAATTTTCAGACTACACTAGTTTTTTCTTTTTGCTTGAAATGGTTATTGACGAATTCGACTTACATGCATGCATCATGTTATTTCTTTAATAAACTATTATTTTTCATGGACGAAACTTTTTAAGTGTCTTAATGAATACTATTTAAGCATAGCTAAATGAAAATACTACCAAATTTTATTAAAATTTCTATGCTTGACCTAAAATATGAGTTAAATTGATGCGTTGAAAATAAATAAAAAATAAAGGAAGTAGTCATTCAAATGTTTTTCATCCATTTAATCTGTTTTTGTGAAATTAACATGATTACATTATAATTATAGTTGGTTAATTAAAATATGACTGAATATGGAATGAAATTTTTAAAAAAATTGCCAAATCTGAATGATTATCATTCTAAATTTATAAATTAGTGTAAAAATGTTTTACTTAATTGAAATAATTTTACTGTTTAAGTCAAGCATACATATCTTATAGAAATACGTGTCTTTAAAAACAAAAGTATTAAAAAAAAATGTAAGTAGCATCATGATATAGTATGTCGGAATGAAGAGTTAAAGGGTTAATATAACACTTAGGTAACATAGGGAAAATATATTTTGGTAACATGACTTAGGTAACGTAGCGTGGTTAAAGATAGTTTACCCACGACACGCTTTTAATACACCCTACAAGTCAAAAGTAGTTGCAATAATATTACATTCTTAACAACTTTTTCGTATAGATTATGTAATACTAAAATTCAATAGTTTATACTTTGATAGTTACATCTGGACGCTACCAAACTCAACTGTCAAAGGGGTGGAAACTGTGGGGAGAAATTCTATACCACGTAATTAATCTTGAAGAATAAGCGGATGATCGGTATTTACTCTATTCCGCAGTTTCTTTCGATACATGTAAAATGTAAGACTGTCAACCAATCAGAATATGAGATATTTATATTTTAATGCTTAAGCATGTGGTACTTTAGTTAGACTATCCTTTCATTTTTTCCGACAAAATTATGCCAGTACGTTTCTGCAGTAAACAGTTTTTGACAGGTATTTAAATAGTATACATTTACTTGTTTTTAGATTTATGATATTTCTTTTTTGTTTTTAGCATTTAAGGAATTAGCATTAGAATTTTTAGCATTTAATAAAATTAGATTTAAGAAACCGAAAGCTGACAAGCTTATAATTTTAAATTACTCGAAATCACAAATAGCATCATTTTATCAATTTTTTAGGAAAAATTAATAGAAACTCTAAAAATTATCAAACGCTATTTCTAATAATCTAAAAATGGCGCTCTTTTATTTTCTTCTACCTTATTTGAGTAGTATTATTGTCTAATAATACTATACTATAACATCGAATGTTAAGTACCAAAAATATCAAGATAACTCAAATTAAAAATTTGACCTAAAATCCAAGATGGCGAGTGTAGAGTTCTCTTAAAGATACCTTATGATAGAACAATCATCGAAAATACATCAAATAATCGAAATACAATAAATAATCGAATCTAAAATAAATAATTGAAATACAATAGTACAATCATCGAAAAAACTTGCTTATTGGGAAAAAAGGGAAGATTTTTGACGAAGCAGTGATTCTTCGCAATAGAGTGTTATTAAGAACTAATACGAATGTTGATTCTAAATAACATTCAAATGTTTGATAATTTATGGGAAGTAAGAAAATTCCAGAACATATGAGTTTTTCAAAATCTAGCTGTATCCGGCAGCTGGGTTTCTCGTACAGACTCGCCAGTTAACCTGTACCGAAACCAAAACCGGAAACAGAACCAGGCTACCTTCGTTTCTCATGATTCAAGCTTTCGTTAAGTCGTACTACTGTTATATCGATTACAAAAAAAAAAATTCTCTTTGGGGCGATAAACGGCAAACGATATTTGAGGGAATAACCCGTATGATTGTGACGTCACATGTGAAAGTCTTTGCGTTCGAAAGTGGAGGTCGTTCTCGTATAGTACGTAGTAAAGTTTTTAGTTCTTTTTTGGAAAAAAAAAAAGAAAGACGGAAACAGCTGTTTTGTGGGGTAGAAAACAGAATAGATGCTAGTGGTAGTCTTTATTTATTTATTTGTTATTATTTTATTTTAAAGTCAATCAAAGATAGTATGCAACAATTTCTGTGAAATTGTTATTAAATTTTAGCGGGAAGGGGTTAGTTTATTAGGTGGTTGAACGATTTCTTGTTTAATTCTTTAGAGAAGGGGATATTTTTTAATCTATTTTAATATTTATGATTAATAGAATTATTTCAAGAAAAATTAAACATTGACGTTCATCGGGTCTTCAGTTTTCGGCCTGTATTGTGCCTAAACGAGTATTGCTTTTGTGCTAGTACAGAGCTATGTTGCTTCGGTACTTCGTTTTATTATGTAATTGATTAAAAAACATGCTTCCACACAATTGCAATTGTTGTTTTAAATTGACTGAAAAATGAAAAAACTGAATTGTGGTACTACCATGTTTTGTAAGGCTGTTTTCTCCTATGTCACTCGATTAGAAAATGCATAAACAAAAAGGGACATTTTAGTCTTAGAGAAGCTTTTAGAATCATTTGCTCGCAATAACATTAGCTTTCTTTCTTCTTTTTTTTATTTTTTCCTTTTTTCATTTCCACATTTAATATAGATTTCATTTTTGTGGTCCAATAAAATTCAAAAGATATTACTGGCGTATTCTTTGCAGAAAATAATATGAATAAAAGAATTCGTTCGTTCAATTCGTTCAGTTTTATACTGCTAAAAAAATAATACATATATATTATAAACAGAGAGAACGAATGTTAATTTTTTAAACACCTATTTCAGTTTAATTAGCTTTGTTTGTTAAAACAGAAATTTCAAATTTTAATTGCTATAACGTTATCTTGAAAACATTTTTATTTGTTGTTGCTTAATACCAGCAAGTGACAAAGTGAACCGCTAGTTGAAAATTTTCCTTAAACATACTTAAACTCATACATACTTAAATCTCATGTCAGATAACAAAAGAATTATAACTGTAATAAAATATTTCTCTTGTAAATTGTAACTCACTACAACACATCCAATTTCTCTAAATATACAATATACAAATTTCACAGACTTTGCTATTTAAAATATTAGTTTAGAGTCATAAGTCTTTTACGCACTTACATTATATTTTTAAATAAGAGAATTGTAAAAAAAATCTCAAAAGAACGGCTGCTAACATTCCCCATTTCCGCCCATAGTACCTGCAGCTTGGTCCGCTTTTTCGCTATCTTCTCACGAAAACCACCGAACCATCCACCCCCCAAATGTAGGCCTCCCCTCCTTCCACCATACCTTTGTATGTTGGTACTCTCTCCCCTCGTCCCCTTCATCTTCTCAGAGCGTAACATCACACTGTTGATTCTCCCCCATCCCTTTTTTTTTCCAAGGAATAAAATTGGAAGAAAAAGGCTATAAAAAAATCACGCAAAGTTAGCGCACTGAGACGAGCACTTCATTCATAAACAGGAGACTGCGCAAGCTCCGTGTTTTTAAGACAACACTCCAAGATACTTTCCAATGTTTTTGTTAAAATAAACCGCACTGACTCTAGTTGTCGTGCATAGTTATCTTTTTTGACGTATTAAGTGTTTTAAAAGTGAAGACGATAATTGGTAAAATTATTAATGGAATAAAAAAAAAATTATGCTTTATATCGTCTGATTGATTCGAAAGTGAAAACGATAGTTGATAATATTGGTTACTGAATTCAAGCTAGACTGCATTAAATCGTCAGGAGTACGAAACGATTATTTTAGTTGTTTATGGGATTAAAATTTTTAAAAAAAGATTGATTTAAATCGTCTGAAATGCTACAGTGGATATAAAATTGTGTTATTTGTTTTATCGTCTGTGAAATGTGTTGACAAGATGATCTTCTAGTTAAAAACGATTTTCCCGACAATTTGAAAATGAGTTATATTTCTTTCATTTGCCTTGTTATGTGGATCTATCAAATGGGCTGAACTTTTTTGAAGTTATGGAAAACTTGGCTGTTCTTATCGAAGTGAATGCTGTGTTTGTACGCTCTGGTGCATTGAAGCAAAGAAATATGAACTAAGCAAAAACTTTTTTCATAGTAAAATTACTAGTCAATTAGAGAATTCTAGCTATACCAAAGATAAAACTCACTTTAGAAATAATTTTTATTTATTGAAAATTGTATATTATTGTATCTAGTCTCCCAGAATATCTTAATATATTAATTGAAATCTTTATAAATTAATCGATCAAAAAAAAAATCGTAGAATCTTTGATTAACTACTGAATTGTCTACCTCAGGAATTTGTCATTAAGAACACAATTTTGCTTGATTGTGATTAAACTGTGATATTATAAACTATTTCAAAATGATGCTGGCGCCGAAACCAAAACTTATCGCTCCTAAGCCACCGAAAGGTATGTATTATGAATTATTTTTGATTCAGATTTCTTTTAAAACTTTGTTAAGAATGTTTTAAAAGTTTTCGGAACTTAATCATGGCTGAACTTGCTTTTGTTCTTAACTCTTTTTAATAACAATTTTTAGTAGAAGTCTGTAGTTTTTTTTAAAATTTCTTATAATGTTTTTATCTCTTACATTGTTTTGAATCTTAACTAAAAATAACTCTTAACTCTTGTTAAGCATTTTTTTTTTTTTAATATTAAAAGTTGCTGTGAAGTTTTATTTCATTTAAAACATTTCTAAAGTCATTCTTTTGTAAAAAAAATTTTTTTTAACAGTTAATCGTTAAATAAGAAAATTTGGTAATTTTGGTTCCTTTCTAATGTCGACAATATGTTAGTAATATTTTTATAAACGTAACTGTTAAAAAAGCTTGCGTCATGTTTATTTAGAACTAAATAGGCTGTTTCTGTATTTGTTTTTATTTGACACTTTTTGGTGTTTGCTGCAGCTCTGTTTACATATCAGTCATTGCTTTCTTTAACTTAAAAGGAAATCCTAAAAGTTAAATATCCGGTTGTGGTTTTTCCCATTTTTTGTCAGTTAAAATTTACAATTCATTAGAAATTTACAACTACATACTTATTCTGTTTAATACACTGTAACTAAATGTTTAATACATAATTTTAATAACTTTCTAAGTTTTCTATTAGCTTTAGTAAGGCAGTTTGAAAAAAATTCATCTGATTTGAAGGATTATAAATTGTTCGGAGTCTGATAAAAATATCCATTATTATTATCGTTTTCTGTATAATTTTTATGAGGTATTAAAGGTTTCAAATTTTGATACAACCACACTTAAGTTAATTCTAAATGAATTTTTTTTTTTAAATTGAATGAGCATTGTCGATTAATAGTTTATTTAAACAACTTTGCTTCATAGATTTATTTATTTTTTGTTAGATTTTTCAATACTTTTTAACTTTATCAGTCTTCTAACTTCTGTTCTATTCTTCTAACTTAAGTTCGATAAATTTGATATTCCATAGCCTTCCACTGTTACTATATGCACACAGATATATGAACGGTTGGAATCATATATAATAAGCTGCATTTTCAAATCTTCTAACAGAACTTTTTTTCATTTTTAAATCATTTTTTTGGTTAATAACATCGCTATTTTGATGTGCTGTTAGTGGATATAAGGAAAACTTTCTAGATATCTAGCTGAAAACGATACTAGTGAACTGTTTAATATAAAAAGAATTTACCTTTTGAATGCATTCTATCACTAGACTGCCCATATCCCTAGCTCTTCATTACTATTATTATACAATACACACACACACACACATATATATAATGTGTTTTTTGGTGTTTATATACATGTGTAAAGAATTTTCTTTATTATATTGCGGTAATTTTTTGCTCTTAGTAATAAGACCTTGAACTTCGAATAAAATGTCTCTTAAACTCACTAATTAGCGCACTTCTGTTGCTGCCAGCTCTAGCTCATTCGCTGACGAAGGATAATAAAAAAAAAAGGAGGCGCATATAATTTAATTATAAATTCCGTTTAATTGCGCACCATATGTTCGAAACCCTCACAGTTGATGAATGACGGCAGATGTTTTCCTTGCTGTGGAGGTAATGAAACAACTCGAACGTTGTTTGAGGCTCGTGCAAACGAAGGTCACTGGTCATGAACTGTTCATTAGAGGGAGACTGCATTTCTTTTAATACACCTACACTTTTTAGTACTTTATTCAGTCTACGCTATCGGCCTCATGAGAGCTAGCTTAGTTTTTTTTCCTTCTTTTGTTCCTACATTGAAGTACCTGTGACTGTGGCTAGAACTCTTTAAATACTTGTCTATCAGAAAATCATCTACAACATATTTTTTTAAGATCTGAAATCTTTCTTATTCACTCTAGTTTAAACAACGAAAATACGGACAGTTTTGAATAAAGGACGGGGGAAAAAAATCCTTTATTATTATTTAAAATCCCTTACCCCGTAACACTTTTCTCTGTAAATGGAGAAGATCCTGTATTTTTTCTCATGCGAACTTATATTATATTAATTATTCAGTATTTATATTCAAAGCAATTTTCTTTTTAACAACTTTCTTCGCCTTCCAAAGAGGTGTCCCTGGCTCGATCCCCAGCGATGCCTGGCTGATTCGAAATCCGAACCCGGCTAGCACCGGTCACAGTGCTCCTGAAAATGAAAATATCTTAGTAAATAGATGGATCGTGGGTGTGAGTCCCCTTGCCTTCAAGCTAACCGTGAGAGTTTTCTGTTGTTTTCCTCTCCGTGTAACGCAAATGCCGGTTAGTTCCACCAAAAAAGTCCTCCACGAAGGCAAATTTTTAACAATACTTAATCCAGGAGTTCCCTTGTCTTATGGATTGGGTTCAAGGTTACGGAGTTGAACATTAGTAGTCGTAAAATATTGGATCGACTGTCCAACGACGGTGATAAAATAATGTATATACGTATATATATTGTAGTTTATATTTGAAAAAAAAAAAAAACTTGCAATTTAAGCAATAACATTAGAATCTCTCAATGTCATTTGGAAAAAATAGCTATGTACGTGATTACAAAAAAGCATGGCTTCAGACTAACATCCCTGACTTCTTAAATTTTCTCTTCTTTATTGTTATTATATAAGTAAGGTCCAGCCTTATTTATTTGTGACTTGTATGCAAATTTATAAATATTTTGCGTAGGAGAAACTTCAGATTGCCGAAAGAACATCATCTAAATTGCATAAGATTAATTTGAGATTGTAGCAAAATTTCAACATAAACATTACTTAACTGACCAAACTAACACCAAGATTCAGCAATGGATTATGTTTGTTTATGCCATGGTAGCAGAAATATGCATAATCCATTTCTGAATTTTCCATTCACTTATACAATGCTTCGTTGAACCAAATTTTGCAATGGATTATAAAAGTGAAATGAATCCCGTATTCGTAATTCATTGTAGAATTTCAAGATAAACCTAACTAACCAAGTCAGCAACGAGAGCAAACAATAGGCTGTGCATATTGCCATGGTGGTGTTGTCTGTCAATTGTTTTCGAGGTTTGATTTCCCATTATCTTAAACATTCTAGCAATGCTGGTTTGCAAAAATTATGCAGCACTATAATAGTTCGCCATTTTTTTTTCTTTTTTTGAAATAAACAATTATAAAATAAACGTTAACTGACCAAACTAACACCAAGATCCAGCAATGGATTATGTATATTTATGGCATGGTGGCAGAAATATGCACAATCCATTTCTAAATTTTCCATTCACTTATATAATGCTTACACCAAATTTTGCAATGAATTATGAACATGGAATGAATCCCATGTGCATAATTTCTAGTTAAACCTAACCTATCCAACCAAATCAGCAGCGAAATCTTGTGCATATTGCCATGGTGGCAGTTCATGTCATTAGCATTTGATTTGTCATTGTCTTTAACATTATAGTAATGCTGATTAACAACTATGCAGCTCTTTTTAAAGAAACAGTCCCCGTTTTTTCTCGTTTTCTTTTTGAAATAAACCAGTATGCTCTTTATTATCCTTGAAAATTTGGATTTTCCGAACTATTTTCCTGCTATTCTTCATCATTTAAGTTAATTGTATGCCCGACGGTTAGAATATTATGCGGGTATGTTCAGCAAGAGTTTTCATTTTTTTTCGGAGCCAGCCCTTTTGATAGCACACCTATTGGAACGTGCTTATAATTTTGTTGTCAAGCTTTGAATTGTGTTATTTTTTTGTGGTGCGTAGGCGGCCGAGATGTTTCTTGCCCTTTCAACATGCACCTGTAGTTGAAGGCTATGAATAGGAAGAAAAGAAATATTTTCAACGCTTCTTATCATGTCCCAATTCCTTTTTTCTTTTTCATATAAATTTATTTTTTAAAAATTCTTTCCTTTTTGCATTTTTTTTTGGCGAGGTTTAAAAGGAAAATCATCTAATGGAATACAGAAGCCTCAAAATCTTTTAATGAAAACCGCGAACATGGGTAACAATCTTGCAAACCTATTCACTGCTGTAAATATTTTTTAAGCATTTTGTTAAATATGTAAGAGCTTTGATACATTCCTAGACGCGTAGGTATGTGGGTAGAGGCGGAATTGGGACAGACCAAGATTATCTCAATTGAGCGTTTTTATGAATTATTTGAAAGGTGAAATTATTTGAGTTCGTAAAGAAGTAAGCAGACCTCTACATTGTGTGAAATCTTTAAAGAAATTATGTATGAATGAGCTATCGTTATAAAAAAGCTAGATGAAAAAAAATATTTGATTTAGTTGAAGGTTATGAAGTGCCCTTGTGCGAATGGTCCAAGTTTTCTTTATACAATTTTTATTTTTAACTTTAAAAAATAGTCTCTTTCTGTAAACTTTTGAATGCTTAAGGGAAAGAAAAATTCGATTTAAACTCTTTATCTAATTTGGGTGTAAGGCTAATAAATTGAAGTTTTTCTTTAAAATAATGAATTCAATATTTTGTTTACGTAGAGCATGGGTTTCATTTTTAAATAAGCTTTTCAGTAGATAAATTTGGCACACTCAAGGGTACCACTCTTCAGTCCTGAGGATTCAATAATAAGGGATTAGTTTCATTGAGAAAGTCCTCCACCAAGGAGAGTTTCTTTGTCTTCTGGGTCTGGTTCTAAAGTACAAGGTGATTGAATTGAATACTGGTAGCCGCAGATCTAATATGGATTGGGTGTAGAAACGGCGATGATAAAACCTATCAGTGAAGTTCGTGAAATAAACAAAAACCTTTTTCCAAACTTTAATTAGAGTTGAAAACTGTGAAATTTTCTGTTTGAAATAAGGGAAAAGGTTTTATTCTAAAAAGAATTAAATGCTTGCTATGTTCTTCTAACTGTCTGGTGATAATTGCACATGATGCATATCTTTCTTCGCCAAAGTGGAAGGGTATAATTTTTTATATTATAAAAATTCCGTAATGTTACTATTTACGATTGTGGCCTTCTATGCTATAGGGTATTGTAGTACGAAGATACGTATAGTTCTAGTAGCACTGTCTGCAAATTTTGAGAAATTCTTGATCAATAAATTCACACCTGCTTAGTAGGTAAATACTGAAGTTAAGTCTGCATAAAATTATTTATCGTGCTAATCCTTTCTTTAATATCTTTACCCCCTGCAATCTCCAGCACATAAACGCCTTAACATTAAAAGAGACTCACAAATTCTTGTGTTCTTTAGCCGTGGTGACTCAGGGGATGGAGCGTTGGAATCCCAGCTATGGTTGGTCGATACGAACCCGCACCCGCCTCGCACCGACCACAGTGCTCACGAAAATGTCCTCAGTGTAGATGGATCGTGGATAGAGTCCAAGTGCCGTCAGGCTAACCGTGGAAGGTTTTCTTCGTTTTCCTCTCTATGTAGCGCAAATGCCAGTTCCATCAAAAATTCCTCCACCAAGGCGAAATTGCTCCCAATACTTGATCCTGGAGTTTCCTTGCCTTCTGGATTGCGCCCTCAAAATTACAAGGATACGGAGTTGAACATTGGTTGTCGGCTGTTCAACTGACGGTTGCGAAACAAAATAAAATTCTTGTGCTCTTCCCTAGCATCTTAAATATGCACTTAATTCTGGATTTTAAATTCTCTATAAATGAAAATTATTCATAATTTTTTTTTTTTTTTTATGTAGAAACAATTATTTTATGTAATAATAATAGTTTATTTGCTCAACAAGTAATATTTAACCTAATTTTATTTGGTTTTTATCCCAATTAATTTATAAATTTTTAGAGAGGGGGGAAAAGACCTCATTCGATTGAACTGCGTACTAATATTAACTAATATTTTTCATTGTTTAACTAAATGTTGCTGCAATTTAATCGAAAGAAATGTCCTTAAAAAAATGACAAAAGATCATATTAGTTATTTTAAAGTATAGACATCTATATATATGCGCAAACAATAGAGTAACAATATTTTTGGAGAGCTTAATTACTTCGTTTCTTAATATTATAGCCGGGAAATTCATTTAATTCCTGCGATTATTTGACTACTGGTAAAATTAAGTTTTATTTCCTCCGAATTTTAATTTTTCTAACCCAAACTACGATATAGGTCACAGCGTGCATTTAATTGCTCTTCTTCATTACTAGAAACCATCCATAAAAAAAAAGTATTCATTGTCTTTCTGAAATACAAAATGAAGAGTTGGATTATTAGTTATCAGTATATGGCCTTGTAACACCGTCTTTTCTCACGATATTCTACATCCAAAATTTCTTTCCTCTTCATTTTCGTCTCCCCTTCCCCTACAAATAACACACGCACATTTGACCCCGAAATAAGTAAGAACACGTACAGTTTTTTTTCCTTCTTTCGAGTAAGAGCTGGTTCATTCATAAAAATCTATCGTAGTAGTAGAAGAGCCTTGGGGCAGGTATAAAGAAACGTACGCTCAGTTCCATTCATTCATTACGTTTTCTACACACGCGCTCACACATACGTTCGGGGAAAACTTTCATTCATTTCAGTTGTTGCGCCAGTTCTGCTTCACTCCCCTCCCCTCGCTTTTGAGGAAAGCTGCGATTGGAGGAAAGTTTGAATTGCGTGACGGAGCCTGGGAAAACAGGTGTTGACCGTTTCATCTCCCCCCCCCTCTTTTTTGGAAACTCTATGCTTCTTACCTGTTCTTTTCTTCTCACAGTCACCTTTATGGAATAAAAAAAAATCATTTTTATTGTATATAATTTTATACAGTATTTAGAACTTAGACGCCATGTTGGTTTTGATGAGTTATTTTTAAACTTTCCTCATGTTAGTTTAACATTTAATTTACAAAAGTGCTTCATAAAAAATAGGATTTTATTTTATCTTATTGTTTAAAATATGTAGATTGATTTTAAATTCTTTGAAATATTCAATGTTCATAGTTATTTTTAAAATTTCCTTATCGATTTATTTTTATATATTGTGCGGTTTTTTAACAATATTTTCATTGAAAGTTGGGATTAGGTTTATTATTTTTTAATGACAATTACCCTCTTTTTATAATAGGATTTCATTTTTATTACTTGAAACACAGAATATGATTATTTTAGTTGTTTTTCTATAAGTTTTAAAGGGAAGACAAGGACCATTAAACAACGTTATAATTTCTTGAAAATTTTGTCAAACTATAAATAGAAATCAGAATCAAAATATAAGAATCTCAGTAAGAAAGCTCATTTGAAATTTATTGAAAATTTTTAAATCTATTGTCCGGCCCCAAAACTCACCGACTTAATTATTCTAGCAAATAGAAACTAATTGCACTAACTTCAACTTAGATTCGAAATTGATAATGGTCCACCAAATCTCAACAATAGATCATTCCTTTAAAGAGCCCGCTGTCCTCATTACATTGCAATTTTTTTTAATTAATTTTTTTATTAAAAATTTTATATAGAGGGTAATCCGTATTTACACCGCTTTAATAACTTTATATTTCTTCAAAGAGAAAAAAAATATCAAAATCTAACGAAACAGTTATAATAATAGCGCTATTTAAAGAAAAATCAAGATCTGTTTGGTATTAGAAGAAGATAATCTGAGAGAATTGTTCGGCAATCAAACTGGCATTGAATTTTTACTTTCCACCTTTTACCACCTTCCTTGTTAAGGAAACGTCTGATTTTGATAACGTTTTTATTTTATCCTAGTTTAAGGCATTATTTTGCGACCCCTTAAAAGCTCCGAGTTCATTTTTGACAATGATTCTAAGAAATGTATTTAAGGCAGGGGTTGCCAAACTTTTTTGATCATCGACCCCTACATAATTTTTCGAAATCTCCATCGACCCCCATAAAAGTAATTTTCTGTTAATTAAAATAAAACTATTAGATACTGTGTTTGTACATTTATTTTATGATTTTGAACATTTATTAAAGTAATAGTACAAAGTGTAACAATAGTTTTATGGAAAATATATTAATGTTGAAATATAAATACCTTAATATTTATGAAATAATAAGTAATTATAAGTAAGTAGAAATAATAAGTAAAGTAACTACGGATCTACTGCTTCTTAATCAAAGACATGGGTGTGTCTGGAGTTTTTTTTTTTTTTTTTTTTTGCAAGGTTCGTTATATTGGGTTCAAAATTGGTCAATTTTAATCTTAAATCCCCTCGAAACTCCACATTTAATTTATTTCTGTTCTTAATTAAGATTGAATTTACGTGACTGAAACCGGCTTCAACCATATAGGAACTTGGAAATGCTATCATAAATGGCTGAGCCACTTCGTAAAGTCTTACATATTTTGGCATTAATATTTGTCCAAAATTTGCTTATTGTTAAATTTTTAAAAAGCGTCTTTGCTTCAAATCCCCATAATAATTCAGCAAGCTCATCTTGCAGGTTGATGTCCACGTTTTCAATTTGAGCAGAAAATGGCACAATAATCCAATCCCGGATGTCAATGTTTTCCAAATCAACAAAACGCAGTTTAAAATCGTCGCTCAATTTTTGAAGTTTACCTGTATATATTTCCAAGTCTTCTTCTCTTATTTCTAATTGTCACATATCTGAAAAATACTGATAATCCTTCGACCAATCGACCCTTCCGGGGCGGATCGACCCCCTGGCTCAGATCGACCCCTGCTTATGTTAAATAGACCCCTGGGGGGCTATATAGACCACTTTGGCGACCTCTGATTTAAGGTATTACGGAACACTACAAATTGCAAGGTGTGTTAAGGCGAACCGGGTTCAAATCCCAGTCGATACGAATTCCGCATCCGTTTTGCACCGACCACAGTGCTGACGTGAGATATCCTCAGTGGTAGATGGATCATGGGTTAGACTCCCCTTGCCGTCAGACTAACCGTGGAAGGTTCTCATGATCTTCCTCTCCGTGTGACGCACATGCTAGCTAGCTCCATCAAAAAGTCCTCCACGAAGGCAAATTTCTCCCAATACTCGATCCAGGAGTTGTCTTCTGGGTTGGGCTCAAAATTACAAGGCTACGGAGTTGAACATTAGTATTCGTAAACCCATAAAATTTGCTCTGCTGTACAGCGACGGTCATTTAAAAAAAAAAAAAAATGCACCGTGTTTATCATACGCCAATATAAAATTGTCAAATGTTGTCGCTGTTATCGTTAGAACTAGGTTTAATTAAAGCTTGGTAAATATGAATGTGAATTTCAGAGAAGAACATTAAGCTAGACAACTAAAGCAAGATGAAATGGTAGCGAACTTAAAATTATCGTTTTCTGAGTCACCTAAGTATCCAAACACTGATCATTTACCTCCCATAAATTTTGTTGATGTTAAAACATTTATTGGGCGTTGTTGATATTTTCCCGTGTTTGAGTCTTTAGTACTTACTTGGTATATTTAGAAATAATTCTAGTTGGTGTGGGAGTTACTGTAAACACTTTCACTAGGTATCTGGGATCCATCTTTCAAAGAATTTGTATCTAATCTTTTGTTTCCTTTTGAAACATTTGGTGAAGATAATCCCCGCTATTCTAGTTCAACTGAATTTGAGTATATTGATGAAATCTTGTCATCTTATTTATTTTTTCTTTCGTTATTGAAAAAAAAAATTCATTTATTGTTTACATTATTTTAATTTGTTAGGTTTTCTTACCAATTCTTCCTCATACAGCGGGCACGATAAGTGATTGAAATAAATAAGATAAAGAAGAAGAGTTTTAATAAAATGCATGGTATAGCTACAGCTATGGCGACTGTTTAATTTGCGTGTATATATAAGCTCAAATCTAATTCCCTGCTTGATTTGGGCAGATTTGTAAGCCACTCTTTCAGAGGCACCATATTAGGTGGGCCAACTTGCTCCCACAGTAAGATCAGATAGACAGAGAATGAGAGAACATCCATGGCTTGTCCGGGATTCGAACCTAGAACCTTTTAATGTGAGATCAGCTCCCTGACCACTTCATTATCAGGTCGACTTAAAGACTTCATTCGCTTCAAAAATATACTATTTGGACATAACGGTTGACGTGTTTAAGCTCTCACAAACGGGCACCCATTTTCAAAACTCAGCTGACGTGAATGAGAAGAAACAAAAGTGATTTGAAATATAAAACGTGAAGTTGCCAACGTAGCCGTAAGAGATACAAGATTAAAAAAAAAAAAAAAAAAAAAAAAGTATCCGAGAGGGGCAAAATTTCAAATGTCAGGGTATTATATCTCAAATAACTTAAGTTTCCTCTCATTCACGTCTGGCAAGTCTTGAAAATAGGCGTTTGTTTTTGAGCGCTTGAAATATATCGATTGCAATTTCAAGTAATATCTTACCTCTTCAGTTTCTTTTATTACTTATTTAAAATCCTTACTTATTAGAATGTGAAAAAAATACTAAAGTAGAAAATAATCTTATTCTGTGTAGATTTGATCAATTAAAGTACACACATACATGTGTAGTTAAAATGAATGGTTATTTTCTATTACACAGATCTATGTCTAAATCTAGGAAGTAGTCTCTCAAAATTGTGAGAGCATGTCTTCGGATTATCCTCTGCGATGTTTCCCACACCGTCGCCATTATGCAGCTCTTGTTCGACGTAAATAAAATACCTGTATATAACTTTAACTGTTTTGTTACAATGAAAATAATTTTCATGCATTTTCCGTCGTTTTCTTAACTCCTATACTTTTTACTTCTGTTCCCAAATTAATGTTCCCTGTCTATTGTATACAGTTTACGTTATACCCGTAGGGAAGAGTAATAAAGACTGCATTTAAATTTTCCAACTAAATTATCGCTTTAACCTTACTCATTAGTTTACTGACCTCCACACCACAGGGCTCGTTTCACACGCGAATTTCTGCAATTTTTTTTCCTTCATATTCCGCCTCAACAGGAGTGGCAATTTAGAATCACTTGACAACCTGAAATTCTCACTCGTCGTGACCGATTCTTTCTCACAGCAAATAGTCCGTTCTTGTGACTTCACCATGACCGGCGGCTATTTCTACTCCGGCGTAAAACCAGATCTTTTATTTATTTTTAATTACTACAATCTAATTTCCCACGGCAGCTAGTCTTCCATGGGGGGGGGGGGGGATTTGGAAGAAAAAAGGAATTGTAGAGATCTTATCGATTGACTTCTTGAGCGTGACTGATGAAACGATCCTTTTGCTGATTTTGCGAAATCAGTAATTTACAGTTACTTTGGGGTCCATTCGTCAGTGTTAAAAATGGGCCAGGTTCACGATGCTTTTTGACATTATTGAATTTTATTGTTGTCTTTTTTACCCGGAGGCTGAAAGTGCCCCAAAAAGGGTTGTGTCAATAAAATTGAAATGTAGTGTGCCAACTAGTTCAGAGATCAGTTTAGATTAATCTCTGATCTGGTGTCATTAGTAAATGGAAAACATTTAAGATTCTTTTAAATGTGTTATTTATCTAGTTTTCTTCATTATACATATTAAAAATCTTCCCACTCTTGCTTAGAAATTAAAAAAGCTGAGCCAGTTCAGTAAGCAGCAGTGCTAAATAGTTTATCCTTTTCTTTCTTTTTCTTTTTTTCCTACAGTATTAAAGTTGCTTACCTCATTTTAATCAGTTATTCGCTTAATTTGAACCTGCTTTGGTCTTTAGTTTCTTCTTTTTCTTTCTTCCCAGCAGCAGATCCAAACTAACTAAAAAGGAAGCGAAAGCTCATTTAGTTAAGGGATGTGCCTGGGTTTGTGTTCTGGATTCTGAAGTATCAAAATTTTGAATGAAGCCATTGGTCATTATAATGAAAATTCTGTTTTCCAGAATTTCAGTTTCCTTCTACGTTAATATACTTTCATCATTGAACGACTTTCTTAAATAAATAAATCGATGTGAAGAAGTGACCAATTTTTTAAAAAAAATTAAATTTGCCATTTTTTTATTGTTGAGTGGTTATTTTCAGGTCCTCATTTACCTCTAGGTTCTTATTTTTCTGACATGGTATGCATTGCATCCTTTCCCTATTTTATGATCTGAAAATGTGCTTGTCTTATTATATTATATATATAAAAAAAATATTTCTCATACGCCAAGCCCTTGGCAGCGATACATCGAAAATCCCTTGGTCCATCCTTTGGTGCATTGAAAAGAACAAAAAAGATAGTGATATTCTCGTTCTTGATTTTTTTTTTTTTTTTTTTTTTTTTTTTTTTTTTTTTAATATTTATTAAAAAAAGAAAACAAATGTCACTTATCTAAAACAAATGTCACTAATTGGACTTACGAATACAGATAACCACTCTAGCTATATGCTACTTAAATGTTGAGATTTGAAATCATAAATTTGATGTTTAATTTTTCTAAGATACTATAAAGATTGTTTTATTTCGAATATTCTGCCTAAATTATTTTGCATATAATTACTCAAATAAAATCTGTAAAGATTATCCTTTCTAACTTTCTATTATGTACTAGAGTGGTCATCTGTTATCTTCAGTCTAAAATGTTTTATTTAGATTTATTTTATTTCGAACATTCCTTACAAATTATTTTGCATATAATTACACAAATAAAATCTGTAATTTAAATATTATTTTCCTTAGAAAAATTTTTAATCGATTTTTTTTATACCTAATTCCTAGTAATTGATTAATTTTATTTCTTCTGATTTATGGAATTGTACTAATTTTTGCGAGGTGTGCATATAGATTATATAATTGTATAGATTCCTCAGTTAATAATGGGCATGTGATTATTTTACAACTTAAATGCGGTGCATAACATCTGAGTAGTTATATCCTATGCAAACCAAAATTAAATATTTTTATTTTATTTAAGAAAATAAAAAAATAAAACTAATCATTCAACGAAATTGAGGTGTGTTGTTTAAAACCAATTTCCTGTTAGGGTAAACTAAGACATTTCAATTCGGATTTTGCGTGATTGTAAATTTGAAGTAAGGTCTTATGATAAATTGAAATGTATTTTTCAATTACGTTTTGATTCAAATATTTCTACCCTTCGTATATATTGTTTTAAAAATCGTACTTTAAAAAAAATAAAACTCTAATTTTAATTTTAGTATTTTCTTTACGAAAATCTATTGGAGGGGGGGGGGAGTGCCGTTACTGAAACCCTTTTGAGTTGTTCCGCGTAAATAAAAATCTATATTTGAAGTGACACTACAAACAACCGCGTATCATCTATGACGAATTAAAGAATAAAATGAATTTCCCAACGCGACCTCTTTTTCGAGAACAGAAATCTTGAAATTTAATTCAAAAACTGCAGAATTTCCAACTCTGTTCCCTCCATTTTAAAATCACTAAGGCTGAGATATGTTTAAAGTTTGAGAACTTCTGGCTGCGAAGTACCTTAACATTATATTTATTATTTTGTTAAAAACACTGTGAATTTCGCTTGTGTGTAAGTGTTTGTATAACTTGGTCTTAAAAAATTATTTATTTCATATTTTTGTTCTTTTACAGATTTACCTACGCAGGTGCCACCGCTCACTCCTGGCACAAATCAGAAGATGGCACAAGCGCTTAGGGCCAGTTTTAGCAGCTGGGAAAAAGATCGTGTACAGAAAAATATTCCTAAAGGTTAGTTATTATTATTGCTGTTAATTATATCATTAAACAGAAAAATGAAATCGAGTTATTATTCCAAATTATTCATACTTTATAGAATGAAATGTGATACCAGGCATCGATTATTAGGAATTAGTTTAATGTCATTTTTTTTATACAGTGGTAGGCCATATTGTTAGACTGGTATACGAGCAATTGTGTTAGAAACACTTGCTGCAAGACTAGAATGACTACATATTTTCATGAAATTTCTGTTCGAGTTATTGCGCTGACAGAACTCTAATGCAATTCTTATAACTTATTAACTCTAAATTATGAAGTTTTCAGCGACTTGAAAGTCGAAACGTTACTCACAAATAATGCATGCGTTCGACATTTCTGACTTATATCAGATCTGATTTGTTTTTTATTTTATTATTTATTGTAAATAACGCAATAATGTGTTGTATTTATTTAAGAATATTGTCGATTATTAGGACGAAGAGTAAAAATTGATTTTTTATAAATAAGAGATAGATTTTTTATACTTTTTTTTCCCCAGCTTGATGAAAATGCATTGAATTAAGTAAATGTATTTCATTTTAAATGTTATGATTCCATTATTAATAGCCATGCTGAGATTTTTAACCATATAATTAAAGTATTTTCATCAATGAATCTTATGGCACATCAGTGTTGTTAATCCTCCAATTTTTCATTATCCTCAATTGACATTAAAATCCACTTAGAACATATATTATCTTAAAAATATTTAATTACTGATTATCGACTTTTATCTTAATAATAAATTGTTATCGCGATTTTAATATACACAGAAAAAGCTGATAATTTTTTTTTAACACTGACTTTTGGAAATAGCTAACTTAAAGATTTAGTCGTTAAGTAATTGTGTGGAGTTGTGGCAAAAAAAACTTGAAGTCAAACATTAAAAAAAAAGATGAATGTCGCCATATAAAAAGTACCTACCTTATAAAATAGCATATAATCCTAACTTATTCAAAGTATAAACTTTATATGTTTAAACCTAATCGATAAACTGTTTTTTTTCCTTTCTTTTAGATCCTCGCTTGTGGAAAGAGATGGATGTTGCCCATTGGCTAAATTGGGCTACTAGAGAGTTCAGTTTGGAGGGAACATCCTTACCTAATTTCAATATGTCTGGCAAAGAAATGTGTGCCCTGTCCAAAGAAGCGTTCTTGGCGAGGTCGCCACCATTTATGGGAGACATTCTCTTTGAACATTTAGATATTTTACAAAAAGGTGATTATTTTTCCTTTCCCTAATATGACAGGACTGGACGATAGCAAAATTTGAATGTCAGGAAATATCGTTAATTTGTAGTTCCTTTTATCATTATGTTTTTGTATTTACTAAAAACACGTTTTCGTTTTATTATATTTACTGCTGAACTTAAAAATTGTGCTTCTTTAGTTATATCAAGATAATTTGTGCATGAAAGAATCTTAATTCATTTATATTCTCCAGGGTGCGTAGCGTTTTTAAAAAGTGCTTAAAGGTGCTCATTTTCCATTTTCGTTTTTTAAAAGCCCTTTGAGGTGCTTTTTTCATTGGATGTTTTTAAAAAGTGTTTAATTTTCCCTTTTTTAAAATGAGATTTTTCCTTTACCATGTTGATTTTCTCTACGAGTTATGAAAAAAGACTACGAGGCACGCAGTTCACATTGTTCTAAAGTGCTTAAAAATATTTTTTGAGTGCTTGAAAAGTGCTTATTTTTTGTTGAATAATTTGGCTACGCACCCTGTTCTCAAGTAAACTTTTTATTTTGTATCTAGCTCAAAATGAAAGCTGAAGAAAGCAGACAAAGCTTGAAACGCAACGCTTGAAAAAATGGACACAGTTAAAAATGCACGTTAAATTTAAAAAAAAAAAAAAAAAAAAAAAAAAAAAAAAAAGGCATATTGAAATGCATGTAAAGAAAATAGACAGTAAAATGCGTGTTTCAGACATAACTTAAAATACGAAAGCCATTACAGAAAATGATCATGTCAGTTGATTTTCTAAAGCTACTGTTGCGGACTACCCATGAAATTTTAATAGAAATAAATAATATGTAATGATTGTTTGAAATTAAATTAAAAAGCTAATTTAATTTTAATACTATTTTTGAGCAGTAGTAACGTTAACATTAAAAAAGCGCTTTGAGCAATGTTTTTTTTTTTTTTCCTCCTGCACGCATTTCCAATTTCATTTATTTTTTCTTCTTAAACGGACATTTTTATTAATGTTCACTTTTTCGAACGTACGTTTTCAGCTATGGACTTTGATTTATATTTCAAACAAATAAATCACCAACGATACAATCATACTTCAACATTAAGTTAAATTATTTCTTGCAAATAAATGAATGTGACATATCATTTTTAGAACTACTTGCTGCTATATAATGCCGCCAATTAAAATCGCCATCCCGCGGTTAACGATTTCCTCTGTAGCTCTCTGCTCCTATTATGCTATTACTTTTAATCACCAACTTCTCCAAATGATCCCGAAAAACTGGGAGTTAGTGCTTGTGAATTCATTAGGGGTGCTACACACCCTCACTTTTTCATGCACCTGTTGATTTCCGGCTGATCTGATTTCGCTTGGCAACCGAGAACGTCACTTCCTGCTTTTTCTCTCATTTTTTTTTTTACCCAAAAGAATTTCAAACTGTTCTCCTCCCCCGTCCGGCGGCCTCGGACACTACTTTTTTTATTATCGACTTCTTTAGTGGACCCCGTAACAATGGGGAGGATGTGGACTGATAGGCACAAAAGGCGGGAAATGACGAAATTTTAGTATTCCAATGCCATTGAGCTAAAGATTTGGACGTGATGTGATTAAGCGAATGATGCCTATCTGGAACTGATTTCTATATTTAAATGCACGCATTAAAATGAAAAAATAAAATAAAATAATAATAAAAAATTTAAAAATAGTTAAAAATAAAAATTGCCTCTGGATATTTATATTAACGTTTTTGGTAAAGAATAATAGATTTACTTCACGTAACTGATAGATTAACTGATACCGTACCAGGTAGAATAATTTACAAACTATGACATGTAGTAGATAAATTACTATATTTAAATGACAGCATACTTATAAATTAAAACTAGATAAATGAATTAAAAATGATCTTTTTAAATTACTATATTTAAATGACAGCATACTTATAAATTAAAACTAGCTAAATGAATTGAAAATGATCTTTTTAAATTACTATATTTAAATGACAGCATACTTATAAATTAAAACTAGATAAATGAATTAAAAATGATCTTTTTAAATTACTATATTTAAATGACAGCATACTTATAAATTAAAACTAGCTAAATGAATTGAAAATGATCTTTTTAAATTACTATATTTAAATGACAGCATACTTATAAATTAAAACTAGATAAATGAAGTAAAAATTGTCTTTTTATTAAGTATTTAATGTGTATAAATGAAAATTTCATCTTGAAGTTCACACGAGTAAAAATTTTGGCATGTTTGTAAAAAATAAAAATTCAATTTCTCGTAACCTTTTTTAACTGTACCTATCTATGTAGAATAATTAACAACTGTTCAATTTTTCTATATGATGAATAAATTAATTAAAAAATTTGGCTTTTTTTGGATCCCAAATTCGCTTTTCTATCACTTCGGAAGCTAAGCAATATGTACTTTTATTTGCAAACTTTCTCCGTTTTACCCAAACATCTGATTATATTCCTTTATCTTTAAAATCTAGTTGTTAAAAATGATTTTTTCTTTCTTTAATACTAGCAAGCAAATGTCATAACATAAACAACTTCAAAAAAAAAAAAAAAAAAAGAGAGAGAACATATATCTTAACTTTATTTATTACTAATATATTTTAATTGTGAAAAAAAAAAGATTTTGAAATAAATAATAAAAAGCTAAAAATGATTTTTGAGAGGAAAAAAAAAATCGAGTTTTAGATGAAACGTGATAGTATTTTATTTTTGGTCTTGTATGTGCCAGTTTTATTTATTTATCACTGCTGTTAAAATGTAAGTTTTCGAAATAAAATATTGCCACAACTGAACAGTAGGAGATAACTGATATGAATCTGATGGCTGAGTTTAATTTACTTTAAAACTAGCTTGTTTCTCATATTTTAAATTTATTATATATTTTTTACCGTTTTCTGTTTTGAAGAGAAACATTTATTGAGATAAAAAATTATCAAAGTTAACATTCTCATTTATCCTAAATCGGTTTACTTTTCTAAGAAAGAAAAAAAAGAGCATAAAAATTCAGCGCAATTATTTAAATTTTTTTGTTACTAAAATAAGGATCAAAATTTTTAATTGAAGTAGTGGGTAACGTATTGGCTTCTACGAAATATTTATGATCCACACAATGTTTATCCAATAAATTATGTATTGTTTTAAACTTATTTAATTGATAAACACAATTTTATGTTAGAAGTTATGACTTGGTCATGATGAATTATTATGATTGCTTGAATGTTAAATTAATAATTATTATGCCATTGTTTTGGGCGAACCTTCTGGACATTAAATAACAAAGCCGAATCGTTAATAAGTAACGTGTAGAACGAATATGAATAAATAAGTTTAAAAATTCGCAATAATTATTATTATTATTATTATTTTTTTTTTTTTTTACTTTTTGCTTTAAATTTGGCATTTTAAAAACAGACGTATGGTTAATTAATAATCCCGAAAAGTAAGTTCGAAATTTATTTGAAGTAAATTACAAGTTAAAGCTTTAGAATAAATGTGCTAAAAAATTTTTTTTTAATAATTAAATATCACGATCAAATAAATACACGATCTTTGATCTAACATCTATCGCTTGTTTTGAATAAGCCTTTAAAGAATTATGAAATAATTTAATTAAGTAACTTGCTATGAAAGCTCTTATACAGCTGGAAAAAAAAATTATTAAAAACAGTTATCAATTGGAGATTGGATCATATCTTATGACATAGTTTACTGAATTTTAAAAGAAAACGATAATATCCTTTAAATTGAACGCTTATCTTTGTACCTTTAAAACTACCATAAAACTGAATTTAAAGTAACTGGTATGAATTCTTATACAGCTGAAAAAGTTATTATTAAAAACAGTTATTAATTACAGTTTAGATCATATTGTTTTACTTAGTTTAAATAATTTATAAAAGAAGAAAATATTCTTTAAAAAAAAAAAACTTATCTTTGTAGCTTTAAAATTGCCCTGAAATAGAATTATCAAATATCTATTCAAAAAAACATTTCTAAATCCTCAATTATTTTTATGCTTGTAAAAATTAAAAAGAAATCGTAAAAATCATTCCTCTTCAGCATCCCAGAATGAAGCGCATTGGAAAATTGGGCGTTTATCCATTATTTTTGACCTATGTCATCTCTCGCCTCCATTTAACCATCAGCCCGTGACAGCATCCCCCTAAAAACATATACACTATTACGTACAGGCAAGTATGCAACCATCCGTAATTCCTCCCACACACTGGATAGAAAGATCGACAGGAATACACTGTTGGACATGATCCACCTGTGCACTGTCCTTTAAGTCGCCACATCCTGACATTCCTCCTCCTAAAACAATAACAGTCTGCCTTGTAAACAAACTTCTTACCATTATTATCAATACGCGCCCCCTTCATACCCAGGAAGAAAGTACCCGTAAGTATTTCTTTATACTTAATCGCCGCTTTTAATTTAGAATTTAATAGGGTGACAGTTATAAGATTTTTCTAGAAGTTATGTAGTGTTTACATTTTTTTACAATGCTTAGAAAAGTGGCATAGAAAGATATATAGAGAATTATTCTTACCTTTAGCTTTGAATATCCGAACTAAATCGATAATATAAGAAAAATCAATTTTAAAAAATTAGCGCTATCTTTTTTACAAACGAGCTAAATTATTATCCAGAAATGATCACTAGTAGTGAGGATTATTCATCATTAATCCTATGTATGTTGAAGTAGACATCTCTAACTGCGAATTTTGGAAACTAGATGTTTCGTATTTACAATCCAACTTTGGACTCAAAACATAATTTTGATGAATACCCACTTTCGCAGATGAAATCTCTCCTCCAGAGTCACCTAATTCAAATACTTTGCTTTTATGTCATTCGATTCAGCAACATAATCCACATATTTTGTTTTTATATCTTCTGGTTTAGCAACATAATCCAAATATTTTGCTTCTATATCTTCTGGTTTAGCAACATAATCCAAATATATTTCGCTTTTATATGATTCGATTTAGCTATCTTCAAGCAATTTATCGTAAGACAGAATCACCGAATTTTGCATTCAGAATTGCAAGAATCCGCACATATCGTGATGTCATACCTAGTTCAGGCATAGTTTAACTCGAAAGTAAATAAGTTTTCTTCAAAATTGGCCTCGTTGCATAGCGTAATCCTTCAAGAAATCAAATTTCGAGACATGGTCTTAGTCTAGCTGTCTTCTCTAATATTCTCTACCTGGCACCCGTTGCTGGCAAGAAAGATCTCTTGACTGGAAATTATGTTTGGGATGTTTTTCCTTTTTTTAGAATTTTATACAACTAAAATAAAGGGGGGATGCAGGGGATTTTAAGTATTGTCGGTATTGACTAAGCCTCTTCCTTCCTCAGGATATAGGATGGCGGGATATGAAAGCAATTTTTGTCTGAATATCCCGATTGTGGACTGTCCGGGCATCCGGCGGATTCAGCATCCTTCCCTTTCCATTTCTGTGTGGGAGGATACAGAAGACAATTAAACGACATGATTTCAAGAGATTGCCATGTAGAATTAGTTGTTCGGATTTACAACAAAATTTATATTCAATGTAATTTTTACTTGTCCAACATTACCGTTAGTTGTAATCAAAGCCAACTGGGCCATTGTTTGTTGAAAACTGTTTCCCATCAGTCTCCAGTTTAGGATCAGTATTGCGTTCTAGAGTCTATTTTAACTAATATATATATATTCAGCAAAAATAAAATATATGATAAAATGAAATTTAAAAATTTTGTAATTTAAATTTTGATTTAGAAATTTCGTTTATGTCCTTTATTTTCCTAGCAGCAAAATAACTTGGGCCCTCATTGGACCGATATTCACGAATCTTGGCTCAATTACTGTTCAAAGGGCCGTGATTTTTCCGATATCGGCCCTATATAGAATTGTCCTATTCACCCGATATTTTATAATCGTTATTCGGCCAACTAAAGCCCTATATTGGTTGTATATAGTCCGGTATTGGTCCTATATAAGACCAATATTGAAAAAATCTAGACTACCCAATATTGGTCCCTCGGTGTATGTTCATATAGGACCAGTTTTAAGCCCGACTGGAACCTAGATAAAGTTGTTGCTGGGGTTTCTTCATAAACTTTAGTTATTATTATGATTATTAGTTTTAAGGTATAGTTGTATTTTCCTTTTTTATTCCGTATGAGCCTATTAATTTTTTTAATCTTATGCTTCATTTACAAATTTCTATGTGAGACTTAGTTTATGAACATCTCTTAAAGAACTGATTTTTTTCAAAAGTTTCGGAATGATTATTAAATATTTCCAAAAGTATGCTTTCTTTATACAAATAAAAGTTAAAAATAAATAATTGTAAACATACAATGATCCTTCTTTCGGTAATAAATGGAAAACGAAAAAATAAATTAAGAAAAATAGAATAATAAAATCATGTTGTTATTGCTTAAGATTTTTAATGAAAATTGTGTGGTGGTTTTTAACTCGTAGAAAAGGTGAGTTCGTGTCTATTGGAAAGGAATAATCACTACTAAATATTATGCCTGTTTTTTTTTTTTTTTTAAAAAATCGTTTTGTACCAAAATAAATCTTACCGAATATAACTATTACAAGCATATTTTGATTGTGACTTGGTGAAATATATTTCTTTAATCTAAATTAGTAATTTTTTTCTCCAGACGTTGAAAAAGACGACCATCCCAACCTGGAGAACGTACCTGCCAATCTCTACGAATCCGTATGCATGCCTGATTTCAACGAGTTTTTTCAACAAGGGGAAGGCTTCCCTCTCCAAGACAGCAAGAATAACTCTACAATGAATAACGGCAACCAACAACAGTATATGGACAGTAAGTAGTGTAGCATTAGTGCTTTGATTATTATTATTATTATAAATTTTTTTTTTTTTACGAATCGTCTTTTTATATATCAAAACTACGTGCGTGGATTCATTTAATTAGAGAAGTATGATAATACAATACTATATGCCTCTGACAAAGTTGATAAAAGGTGTCGTTGTAAATGGGTACAGAATGGTAATAGTGAAACCTCCAGGAAAAACCACCTCCATAAAGCAACCACTCTTCTCGAGTTGCAAGTACCCAATTGACTAGACTTCAGCAATTATATTAAACGTTCAAATAATGAAGATGGTAATTTGGCGAGATTTTTACATGACCGTGAAAAGCATTAAAATCAATGAAAAATTCTCAAATTTTGCATATTTTTATGAACTTAGGCCATTCAGCAGTCTTAAGTATTCTCATAAGAAATAAAGGTATCAAAAATTCTTTCTTTTCAGAAAACTGACTTCTTTTTTTTTTTTAAGTTGGCATTTATCGCCATTTTCATAAACCGCCTAGAGGGCACAGGACAAAAGTCATGAATAACAGTTACGAAATCACAAAAGTTATAAAAATAGTTTTATTATTCGAGTAAAAGCGTTATTTCATGAAACGAAGGAGAGCCTTCGGGGAACAGCATGTACTAAGATCTATAACAGGAAGCCGGCGTTGCACACACTCACTGTTTCCAGAATACAAATGCTTTTTTATCTTAGCTTATTGGTGCTAAGTAACATTTTTCTGATTTCCAGAAATCTCTGCACTGGTTGACTGGCCCTATGGGATGGCTGTTTTTGTTCATTCAAACAAGTGTTAATTTTCATTTAAAGTTGCTTCCTTTAGCTCACTCGCCATATGTTCATTCACAAATCTTCCCTCCCCTCCCCCTACCACTTCCTGTTCCCCTCACCCGTAGTGTTTGGTCTCAGCAAATCGGTATACTTTACTTCGTCTGTACTCTCTGTTCATTCATTAATAAGTTTCCGGTGTCAGTAAAAAAAAAAGAAACCCATCTTCCCCGCTATAACTGATGTTTTCATGTATTTTATACTATTTATATGAATGAAAGTTAATAATATTGCTATGTATCAACTACTATCATCGCCTTATTTTTAGAACTTAAGCGTTATTTTTTATGTGCGTTTCATTACGATTTATTTTCTAATTAAAATATCAAAAACAATTAGTTTCTGTGTGTTTTTTTTTTCCAGACATAAATTAAAGAGTTGAGTACTAGAACTTGCAAAAGTTCTGTTGTAATTTGAATGAAAATCTAGAAACTTTTTTTAACGTTGGAAAAAGAAAAAAATCAGACTAAAAGGATTTTTAATAATTTTGATAAATCTTAACTGATTTTTAACTCCTCACTATTTATGGGTTGTAGGCCGTTGCCTACCGGGCCTAGGCGTTGAGAGGCACTTCCTCTCCCGGCCGGACTCAACTGTCGAAGGGATAAAAGGAGAAAAAATTCTTAATATGCTCTTTATCCTCGTTACAAATAAATTAATTATGGATATTTACTCTATTTGGCAGCTGTATCTTTTGATACATGTAAAATGCAAGGCCGCTACCCAGTTACGATTTGAGATATGCATGCAGTTTCAGATTTCCTATTAATTTTTTCCGAAGATATAAATCCGCAATCAACCAGTTTTTGGTAGGTAGTTGTAGAGTGTGCAGTTGTATGTTTTTATATTTTTGATAAGTATCTTCGTTTTTACTCAGCGTTAAAATAAATTTTTAGCTTCATATAAATCGATTTTCATCAGTTAGAACTGAAGTAAAATTAGATTTTGTCAAATCTAAAAACTGATAAACGTGTAGTTTTCAATTCCACAGTCAAAATCACAAATCGCATAATTTTTTTGCTTTAAAATTATGGGGAAAAAGTTCTAAAAACTATTAATTGCTATTCCTCCGAATTAATAAAGCAACCCTCTTTATTTTCTACTTTTTTTTAAAAAAATATTGAGCTGCTTAATAATATTTTATTTTAAAACCGTCGTTGAACAACTGACCCAATTTTGAGTTTTCGGCTACCAATATTCAAAGCCGTAGCCTTGTAATTTTGAACCCAATCCAGACAGAAACAGAAAACTTCAGGATCAATCAAATATTGGTAAAAATTTTGCTTTCGTGGAGTTTCTTTGATGGAACTAATTTGCGTTACACGGAGAGGAAAACTACAAAAATCCTTCACGGTTAGTTTGACGGTAAATGAACTCTTACCACTGAGGATATTTTGCATCAGCATTGTGTTCGGTGCAAGCCGGGTGCGTAATTCGTATCAACCAGCCATTTCTGGGATTCGAACCCGGTTCGCTTCATTGAGAAGCGAACGCCCCATCCCCTGAGCCACCACTGCTCTGCTTAATAATATGTCATATAGTCTGTTTAGTACCAAAAAATAACAGGAAAACACAAATTAAAAAATTTAATAATAACTCCTAAATCAAAGAGGCCCCTTAATCAAGCTGTGGTTATTAATATTATTTGATACAAAAAATTAAGTTCGTTGTAATGCTGAAAGCTAATTTTTTCCTGCATCATTCTTTGGAAAAAAGTAACGAATCCTTGTTTCCGAACTTCATTACATGGAACTATTCTCGTAACGTATCTGCCATTATTATCTGAGTAATGTTTTTAAAAATCTAAATAGATAGTAATGCTTCTATTATACATAACAGTGGGCTGTGTAAATTTTATAACTTTTTCAATACACCGTTCCTAAATCTTGTCTTTTAGAGCTCCAATTAAATTATATCTGCCCTTTATTTGATTGCATAACACAAAACTTAACACCGATACTAAACGGCCAGAAATAAAATATGTTTCGACTATTCATTTCTACGGGGAAAAACAAGAGCAAAATTTCAAACGGAAACGATTCGTTACGGAGTGCGGAGAAAATTCCCCTCTTTTTAAGCGATTATATGCACAATTCCCTGGTACTGTAGTTGAACAACCATCGCTAAGAACATTAATATAGTGTGTGACACTTGTTTTCCAATGGGCAGGGTGAACTGAATTTCCGGTAAACAAGGAGGGAGTATGTACTAGAATATTGGAACTAAATTATTTGTTCCGGTGACTCATGTTTATCGAAATCTGGTTTTCTGTTTCATTTTCTAAAACTGAGCTGTTTCTTGTTAACTGATAAGGGGATTTGGTAAACTTTTGAAAGTGGGTTCAACTTGTTTAGTGAAGGTATTTGGTCACTTAGAGGATAAATAATACACATTCAAAATTGCTCTGAAAAGGGTTATTAAATTTACTCAGATAAGATGTCAATATTTATCTTTGTACTTACTACAGATTGTTTAATTCGCTTTTGGCACTTAACCCTCTGCATTCCGGTGTCATCTCTTAGGAGCCATTAACTGTCTCTTTTATACCCTAATAATTAGTTGCCACGCTATTTTAAAAATTATAAAAAACTTCATTGTGTATTTTAATGGATTTAGTGCTTATAGTATTTCGAACGGCACCTTAAAGTACTCGGAGGGCAAAGAGAAATATCTTTCCGAATAAAAACTTTCATGGCTCAAAGCTGTCCTTAAATGTCCTTAAATATTAAACATTTCAATTAACAGAAATTTTTGTGATTTTTCCAAACTTTTGTTCAAGTTAACAGGAAGAATACATATTTATCTGAGAAAGAATTGAAGAAATTTCAAATTCAAAAATTATGTTATATGCCATGAAAAAAAGTAACTAACAAAATGAACGACAAAGTCTTCATTGCTCGTCAAGTACGATAATAATTTACTTCTAGTGTTAGAGACAATTACCCTTTATTTGAGGGTATAAAAGCATTCGATGTGAGAGAAATATATAAAAAGCTCCTTTCACTCAACTCCGCCTTTATCTCCAAATCATCGTATTTTGCTACTACTAAGATTTTCAATAGACTATTTTTTTCTCCTTTTTTGGAAGAAAAAAAGTACGTAACGTTTAAAATAAAAGTGGAGGTTTCCCCGCTCCCCATTTATGTATGCGCAAGAACTAAACCATTACAGAATCAGCATCCTTAAATTGTCATTAAGATTTGACTCAATTTTGTCTTAATTTTTATATTTTAAACTTCTAGCCTGAAACTTAGGTTTTAATATGCATTCCGGACTGTAATTCAGGTTAACCAAATTTCATGTATACAGTTTTAAAAAAAGAAAAAGAGTTATTTAAATTCTATTTTTGATACTTTAATTTTAAAAGCAAGTTCCTAATTTTAAATGTGTATGCTAGTTTAATGTTCAATTCTTTCTTTATTTATTTTTACTATTTCTAAGAAATTATTAGTTAAGGAGGTGGAAGAAAATAATTTTTTTCGAGTTTTTATATATTAAATACTTTTATCCTGTTATTATTTTCCCTTTTAATCCTTAGGATTGAAGTTGGTTTTTTAAACTCAACTGATTCGTTCCTTCCGAATTCGTTGAAAACGCCTAAGAATCTTTACTTTATATTAAAACTATTGTATATGCATTTAATCTATAATCTTAATTAAAAAAAATAAGCAATGAATTTGAAATAATTAACAATAATTCCACAGACTCGAGCACTGCCTTTTACGCTACGAAAAAAAATACCTTGACAAGAAGATGGATTGTATTTTACTGTGCGTATGCGGAAAATCTGAACTTAACGAAAATATTTTTTTTTTTTAAGCTTTTAATCTAAGTTTATTTTCCTATTTCTTACAATCCAATATCTAATATATAAATACCACGCTTAATAGTTAACATTTGAAGCAAAAAAGTCCCTAAATATTCACCAGTGAAGATGCAATACAATTCTTCTTAATTTTACTGGGCGTGTCTATAAACCATTAAATCTCTCTTTGTCCCTGGTCTTGTTTGCTATAAACTACTATTTAACTCCACCTTCCAAGGTTACGTCAGGAGAGATTTATGTTCGAAGTATATTTTTCGAATCAGAGAACAATAGACTGGGCGAAACGATATAGCTAAGTGACCTTAGACATCGTGGATGGTTACTTAATATCGCGATTTCTTTTTTTTTCAAACATACCTTTTTTTTGAGGTCCCTCTTAATGTCCCATGTCCAGCACTGCTAAACTGAAGAAATAAGTTTCTGTTTTGAGAACGTTTCCGCTCCATTATTTGCGAACGTTATTGCGTAAAATATTTCACGTTTTTGTTCAAAACAAAATTAGTTAAATACTTGGAAGAACAATAAGAATTTTGTATTATTCCGTTAATTATATTTACGAAGCGGCTCTGTTTTGTGACATTTTCTGTAGCCCAAGAGTTTTATTAGATTTGCTTAATGGTTGCCTATTGCTAAAACTTTCATCCTGAAAAAAAAATGGGGTTCGATTTCCGGTGGTGGCTTGTAGCCTGCCCCGCTTCAGATCGATGGGTACCTACTCGTTTGGGAAGTAAAGACAGTCGTTGCGCTATGTTGACCCCGTTGCCTCTAGCCGGCCGTTGGTCAAAAAATTCTGCAACCTTAACTTCTGCCAGACACATTTGCCAACAAAGGTCCGTAGCTAAAATGCTTATCAAAGAAATTAGGAAATAAACACTATTTGGTTAATTTATGGAATTAACAAAATTAAATTACTATCAATTTTTGGGCCATGATGGCTCACGTACCCGCCTCTAGTTTAGGTAACCCAAATTCGAATCCCAGCGATGGCTGATCGATACGAAATTCTGCTCCACACACTCACCACAGTGCTGACATGAAATATCCTTAGTGTAAGATAGATCGTGTGTTAAGAGTCCCCTTACGTTGGGCTATCCGTTTGAAGTTTACCTCTCCGTGTAACGCAAATGCGAGTTATTTTGCTGTATAAATCCTCCAGGAAAACAATTTACATTCAAATGCTTGATCTAGAACAGTGTTTCCCAAAGTGTGGTACACGTACCCCCAGGGGTGCGGGAACAGTTTAGTGGGGGTACGCGTTCCTATGCGAAATATCTTGCAACAAACTAAAATTTCAAAAATTTTTATTTAAAAACAAAGCTAGCCATGAAAATTACAACTACGTATTTTTCTATTGGCTATTTTTTGCAGAGTTAACAGTTAATAATTAGTGGTGCCAACGGCCAGTTGTGATTTTTAACTTTTGTGCAATTTTTTTATAGTAAAAAATACATTTTTTTTATTAGTGGTACACAGCGTTACGAAAAATTTAGAAAGGGTACACAGTCAAAAGTTTGGGAAGCACTGGTCTAGGAAATAGTTTGTCTTCTGGGTGAGATTCAAAATTACAAGGCTATGAATTTCAACCTTAACAGTAGTAGTAAACTCCTAATAGGGTCGAACATAAATATATATATCTAAACAGTTTATGTTCATATTAGGAAAACGTTATATGTACCCAATTTTTCTCAGGCGGGGGGCATTTTACCCAATCTTAAATAAAAATGAAAGTTCTGAGTATTAGAATAAGTATATATACTATAGATGAAGACAAAAACGACTTTAAAATAAAGATGAAAACCTTAACATCAAGCAAATAAGTAAATAATTTTTATGAATTAATTTATTATTTGTCTTCACCTGAAATATTGGGTGTGTGGGTACTTGCAAAAATAGCTCAAAAACAAACAAAATAGTTAATTTAATACTAAATTTCATTAAAAAAAATTAAAAATAGTTTTTCCTATTAATTATGTTATGTTTCAGATTTCTTTAAGGTATTATAAAAATGTTTCAGATTTCTTTAAGGTATTATAAAAATGTTTCAGATTTCTTTAAGGTATTATAAAAAATTAATTTTCAAAAAATTTCTTTAAAAAAACAGTATTTTAAAGGAAATATAATATTATATTTCCAATTCTGTGAGTAAACAAATGAATTTATATTTTATTATTTGGAAATTAATTTATGTAATAAATTAAAATTATATGAAACTTTAAAAAATCATGCTTTAATTGAATGCAGAAATATTATTTAGTATCTCTATTTTAGGTAGTATAAATAAAGGTATAAATTTTATAATGCCGAAAAATAAAAAAAAAATTTAATGTATTTTTAAGTTTAGTCTTTATATTGAAAGTGTTTCAATTTTATCTTTAATTTATTTTTAGATGGATACAACCATGTTGCACATTCTATGCATGGCTTACATGATGTTAGTCACGAGGACATGATACATTATGATGATAATCATGACTATGGTTTGGAAACTCCCAATTCTCACGCTCATTATATAGACAGCAGCCCTGAATTCTACCCTAATCAACAATCACTAAATATTGGACAAGATACCAAGTTCCAACCTACATTTCACGGAAAGAATTTTTCACGAGGTATTTAATTTAGAATGTTTTTATGTTAAGTAACTGTATTTTTAACGTTCACCATGAATTAGTTGACAAAATCTTTAAAGAAAAACATGGTTTAAATATTAAGATTTATGGAATAGTATAGTATACACCAACATTTTTAGATAATTCCCTAACCTAATGTAAAAAACGTTAAAGAAAACATGGGGCCGTTCAAAAAGTATGTACACAAAAATGGAGAAATTTTAACACACTCCCCCCTTCGTGCATTACCGTACATAAGGTTTTACTCCCCCCCCCCTTAGAGTACGTACATTTTATTAGTCTACCCCCCTTTTTCATAAAAATTAAAATAATTATGTTTTAAATAAAAGTAAATATTTATTTAAAATAATTTATTCGTCAAATTTAAATTTGGTGTATGCTTATAATGTACGTACTTTGTATAATACCTCCCCCCTCCCCATTGTACAAAATAGCAAATCCCCTCCCCCTCCGAGATGTATGTACTTTTTGAACGGCCCCTATTTATATTTTATGAAACTTAGAAAGTATTAGAAAAGAAAAATAATTATGAAAATGTCCTGTTTATAAAATTTCTTGTCCAAAAAAGAGTATTTTTGTAATTTTATAAATTCAAGCAACTAAAGCTGCAGTGTACTGTTTTGGAAGCAAGAAAATTTATTCTAACCACGTTATTAAGTTATATATATATATGTATATATATATATATATATATATATATATATATATATATATATATATATATATATATATATATATATATATATATATATATATATATATATATATATACATATTAAATTTATGCTGCTCTGCAGATTGTTTGACACTTTCTTCAGCTTATTTCTTCACCTTCAAATCTCACTTGGGGGTGGGGGGTGGATAATTTTAAAACAATATTTTTTTACATATTATAAAATTAATTTTAAAATCGAATAATAATATAAAATGTAAATTAGCATACAGAGTGTACTTTTTAAGTGCAAATATTTATTGTCTGCAGGAGTTATGACTTTGATTTGTTTTTTCTTAAATAATTTTAAAGCTTTTCTAAAAATAAAAAAAATAATTTCTTTTTCTAATATTCTATTTCTTTTACTAATTACACTCTTAATATCAATTATTTTTGTGTATAATATTACCTTATCACTTTAATTAGCTGGGGAATTTAACATGTATTCTAACTGAACTTTGGCTTTTGGAACTGATGTAATTTTTTTTCCTTCCTTTTTTGATAGGTCGATTCACGCCACATGACTTAGGTTTGCCTGATGGTTATAATTCTCATCATTATGATTCAACATTTCAAACAGTACCATCATCCGTACCTCCTTCACCCGACCAATGGCCTGCTGACCTTAGCCATGGTACAAACAACTCTATTCCCAATGGTCATCACAACTCTCATCATCACCAAACTCATCCCGCATTTGCTACACTGCAAACTAGAGAATCCCCTTTATCACATCTGGGACATGTGCAAAATTCATCGCCTGGCCACGTGCAAGGTCAACAGGGTTGTGATGTTAAGCCTGTAATACAAGCCGCTGTTCTTGCTGGTCAGTACCTACGTGTTTAACATTTTTGAAGCATTATTCTGTGCAGTTTTTTTTTTATTAAATATATTTAGTTTTGATGTGTTTGTAAATATATATATATATATATATATTGTTATTTGAAATTACTTAAAATTGCGTAGTAATGGTATTTTATACATAATGTAATATAGTAAATCGAATTACAGAAAAATTAATTAATTTTTCGCAGTAGCTCACTATTCAGAGGTTTATGAAGGTTTAAAATAGGTTTTGTATTGTTTGTTCGTTTTGTTCTGCAACTTTTTTGTTATTAAAAATATAGCTGAGTTAAAGCTGAGTTAGAAAAATATGAAATGTATAGTCTTATAATAGATATTTAAAAAAAAAAAGCAGGAAACTTATACAATGTGTTCACAAGCTATAACTTAGTTATTAGTATAATCTAGAACTTAGGTTCCGAACATTTTTTAACTCAACGCCTACTTTGCATTATTTTTTTCAACGTCCTCTTAAAATTTTTTAGCTGACATTTACTAAACAATTTAATCGAAAAAGTTTGAAACTTTGTTATTTGGGATTTTTTTTTAGTTTGATTATTTTTTTTATAAAATTTACTAAAGAAAGAAACATTTACTATGAACTCTCCTAAGTAGAGCATGAGTAGAGAATTCTTGTAAAATAATATTTACAATTATTGTTACATAATATTGTTATATTATTAAATACAAAATGGTTATCAAACAAATTTGTTTAAAATTCGAAAATAAAAGTTTTAGTTTTAAAGGAAAAAAGTATTCCCTCAAACTTTCTAGTGTAAAACGTTTTTTGAGTAGAACAGCAAATAAAGTATCATTTACACAATAAAATTGGTCAGTAATTTTTTCTCAATAAATTTCTGAATTAAGTGCTTTAATAACATGTAATTTATGTAGAGTTAATGTTTTTTTTTTTGTGTAAAAATTAATTTTAGATTGCTCTTTATATTTAAAGAAATTTTTTATTGTATTTTACACTAGGAAATCCCACTGAAAGTCTTTGACACCCACTGTGGGGGGTGTCCATATTGAGAACCTAGGCTTCCTCTTTGACTTAAAATAATTCCTTTTATTTTTTTCATTTTAATTCTTTTTTTTTTTATGTTGAAGACTTATTGGAGACAAAATCTTAGTTTATAACTTATGGATATGTTATGTAAAATATTACTGAGTTTCTGAGATATGCTTTAAGATGCGTAGACAGACATCGTTATTCTTTTGAAAGTCACCTTTAATAACAATAAAATTAATGGATTTTTATACCTTCATAATATCTAGTAATTTAACTGTTTTTGAAACTTCCTTTGACATGCTATTAAACTCTTCTAACATTATAAGAAACAAAAAATGAATGAGATTAATATTTTAGAATGAAAATTTTAAATCAGTGTGAATAAAATTGCTACTGCATTCATATAGCTTTTTAGCATTTCCAATTCAATGTTTAAATGTTGTTTTCTTTTAATTTTCAGGAAGTGGTCCTATTCAACTGTGGCAATTTCTTCTCGAGCTTCTAACTGACAAATCTTGCCAAGGCTTCATAAGTTGGACAGGAGACGGCTGGGAATTCAAGCTCACCGACCCGGATGAAGTGGCGAGGCGCTGGGGCGTTCGCAAAAACAAACCTAAAATGAACTATGAAAAACTTAGCAGAGGCCTGAGATACTACTATGACAAAAACATAATTCACAAAACTGCTGGAAAACGATACGTCTATCGCTTCGTATGTGATCTCCAGAATCTACTCGGGTACACGCCAGAAGAACTTCACGCCATGGTTGATTTAAAACCCGAGAAGAAAGATGATGAATAAAGAAAGATACCCACCTTTTTTTTAAAAAAAAATATTTGTATGGATTTGGGCTGTAAATGAATTTATATTACGAAAGTTTTGTTACATAAATTACCACCGGAGCCCAACGACAAATCGATGGCCAACTTTATTAGAAGCCCCCTTTCTTGATGTAGTGATATTGTAAAGGCTTTGATTACATTTGCGTATGATAGGCATTTGTCAATCTTATACCTTTCTAGTCTTTTGCATAAATCCTTAATATCTCTTTTTAAGGTATTTTCTGCATATATCTTATATACTTTGCATATATAAGCAACCGCTTCATATATAACGTATATGATGTGCTAAATTACTTTTTAAGTCTACATTTTACAGAGGTATTCTTTTTACCTCATTTTGATCTCAAAATAATTTGTGTGCTATATTTTTTTTATTTTTGAACATGCTGCATGTACCAAAGTATCTTGGAAATAAGATTGCTAGGATGCTTAAAGGCAATATACTTTCATTTTTTTAAAAAGACAGGTTAGTGACTGAGGGCTGAAAGCGATTTGAAATTTTTTCTCTTCCATTCGGGGCTGATGTCGAAGTTGGCCAATCGGACTCGAGTTTAGTGTTCTCCCAGTGATTTATGTTATTGGTATATATCATGATTTTGTAGCATCTGCTATTATGCTCCTTTTTTTTTTCTTTTCGAATCCATGAATGTCGTTTGTTTACAAAGCTTTTTCCAAAGTGGCTTATATATGAGTAGATATTGTTATGTGTGATTGCAAACTGACTGCAGTATTTGTGATGCTTCAAATATGTAAAGGCTATATTGTAAATTACTATTTGTTGTTTATCGGTAATAGTATTACCCTTCAATTCAATCGAATTTAAAGCTGCTGTGAGCTAGTTCGAATACTCGGCTATTATATTAATTATTGAATACAGTTTGTGAAAATTTTTAGTTAGTATTTTGTATATAGGAGAATCATTAGAACTTATGCGTAATGTTATGTTCGTAATTAAAAAAATCCATAATTAACTGGTGTACATGGTTATTGGTTGCACCTATTATAAGTGTGTATAAAGTAGCACTTTGCTAATGCTTTGTTGTCTAAGAAGTGTATGTTTTGTTTTATAGTAATAAAAGTTTGTAACTTTGTTCATATTATTAATTTGCATCTTTACGAAGTTATGATTCATAAATGAATTTACAAAAAATCTAATAAATAATATTCTTGAAGTTTAGGATTGTATTTTATAAATTTGTGTAAACCTAAAATCAAATTCATATAAATTATATTGTGATCTAAAATAGACTTTTTTCGGTCACATATAAATAATATTTAGTGCAGAGTGATAAATAAAGGCCATTCAACTATAAGTTATATAAGATGGAAATGGATTAATTATTACAAAAATAAAAAATCTAATGTTTGAATTCAAAATGTCATTTATGTTGTAATTTAAATTTTTTTCAGTTACATTTAAGTAATTAGTGCAGAATGTTAAATAAGGGTGATTTAACTGTAAGTTATTTTTGTTCAAGTTATAAGATAAAATTAAATTGAATATTATAAAAAATTAGATTAAATATTATAAAAATACAAGATCTAATCTTGGAATTCATAATGTCATTTATATTGTTAAAATTATTTTTTAAATAATTTATATATTATTAAAATAATTATCTTCAGTTACACGTAAATAATATGTTGTGCAAAAAGATATTTGTCACAAATTTTAGTTTTTTTATTAATTATTTTGGCAAATTTCATAAAATAATTGTAAAAAATTTTTTTGTAATTATTGTGAATTTTATGTATGGATGAGTGCATGGTGCTAAAGGAAGTTATAAGATATTAACGCATAGTAAAAATAACACTTACGTTTTATTGAGTTTGTACAAAATGTAGTAAGAAATAGGATATTTTGAGCTATTTACATTTGTATTATTATTGCTCATCAGGTTTTTTTTTTAAAAAAAAGAAAGCAATATATTTTTATGCATATTTATTATTGAAATTACGTGTTATACAGAATAATTAAACAGCCTCCATTTCATCATTATTAGTGTTATGTATTTTTTGAGAATATTAAATCTTTTCATCAAAAACTTTAATTAAAATTTTGGTGTATCATTGTTTCCGCATGTGCCTTACCGGTAACTAAACTGCTGTAAGCCATAACCCCCTAATCATGTCCTTTCATTTATATGTGATGTGCTTTCTGTGTTAAGATCCGGAATTCTGTGTTTTCGAGAATGGTCTTCCAGAGATGTATTTTTTATTTGTCATCTTGAACGCACATGTAAGCTCTGGAAAAATTGATCCATCTACTTATAAAAATAAAGATAATGTGTGACAATTTACGTCTTATTATTTCGAACGTTTCTAATGCATTTTTGACACTATTATGACTATTAAGAAGAACTCTTTCGCTATGAAAAAAAAGCCGTTTAAGTGCTTTAAACTCAAAGCAAGATTTTAATTTTAAGCTATATGCAGGGTTCATAGCCGAATTTTCAAAAAAAAAAAAAAAAAAAAAAGCATTTGAAAATATTTTTAAGCATTTTTTGCAGAAAAAAGTGAAACAATAAGAAAATCAGTATAGCAGTGTTTTTAAAAAGTTCTTATTTTTGATTTACTTTTTTTAAAGGCATGCTAGGTGCTTAGCCAAATTTTCCACGAAAAAATAAGCAATCAAAAAATATTTTTAAGCTTTTTTCCAAAGAAGTGAAAAGAAAAAATCATAATAACAAGGTATGCAAGGTTTTTAAAAGCCCTTAACATAATACGGAATGCATAGCTAAATTTTCCAGAAAAAAACAAGCACTCAAAAAAATATTTTTAAGCATTTTTTCAACAAAAAAGAAGTGAAACGATAAGAGAATTATAATAGCAGGGTTTTAAAAAGTTTTTTTTTTCTGATTTACGTTTTTTTCAAACCCTCAAAGACATGCTAGGTGCGCAGCAAAATTTTCCACGAAAAAATAAGCAATTAAAAAAATACTACTAAGCTTTTTTCCAAAAAAATGAAAAGAAAATCGTAATAAGTTATGCAAGGCTTTATAAAAAGTGCTTATTTTTTATTTACGTTTTTTAAAAACCCTGAACATATTCAGGATGCATAGCCAAATTTTCCAGAAAAAAAAGCACTCAAAAAATAATTTTAAGTACTATTTTTCAAAAAAGTAAAAAAAGAAAATTTTGTTACAGATACAGGATACATAGCATTTTTAAAAAGTGCTACAAGGTGATTATTTTATATTTATGTCTTTAATAGAACTTAAAGGTGCTTTTTCGTTGGGAGTTAGAAAAAAAGTGCTTAATTTTTTATCTTTCAAAATTGCATTTTTGCTGGTACAGTCGTCCCCACTTAATCGCCCCTCGGATAATCGGTAATCATTTAGTATCATTATTATACGAATAAAATTTAATGGAACCAAATCATTTTACATTAAACTAATGTTGAACTTCCCCGTTTAAACGCTTATTTGTTGTTTTATGCCCCCGCTTAATTGCAAAAAGAAGTGGTACTGAAATGAAAAAAAATTTGTCAATTTTAGAGAAATATTTCACCAGCTAATATAGAATTTCCCTTTTTCAGTTAAGATATGGTTACAATAGGTGGTCATTTCAATAGGGACTTCTTATTATAGTAGGTGCTTGGGATGAAGTTGAAAAATTAATCACATCTTGCTGCCAGTTATACATTGAAGTAAACGAAGGGGGTTTTACCCCTCTTTGACTTACTTCACTCACACATCATTTAGTATGTAAAAAAGGGATAGAGTGATTTGTTTTTAGGTCAAGACTTGTGGTCAACTCTTGATGCACTATTAGCTTTGATAAGAAAAAGTTTTAAAAACCTAATACACTAGTGTAAAGAGTGTCTTTTTCTGAAGTGGAATAACGGCTTAATCCAGTGAATAATTTTGAGTTGGTTGCAAGTTGAGCGCGAAAAAGAATGATTTAAATTTATCGGAAAAAAACAATGATTGTTAGAAACAATAAATTTCAAAGAAATCCCCAACTAAAATAGCGCATTAATTAGGAATTTCTCAAGTTTCAAAAATTAGAAGAAAAAAAATTCTGCATGTGTTTGTAAGGAATACGCACAAGTTATAAAAATATTGTAGAAACAAAAAGGGAATATCTAATCTTGATAAATTGAAAAATTAAACCGGTATAAAAAAGTCTTCAATTATAGAATTTTTCGGATAGGTTTAAATAATATTTTAGTTCCTACATGATACTTTTTACTAACATTGATTTATTTTTATGTAACTGCAAATGACATTTTTTTATGATACTAAGGAAGAAAGTTTTAATTATAATTATTTATTGATCATATAAGTGAGTTTATTTAATCAAACCGCGATACTAAACCATTAAAAAGTAAAATTTCTTGAAAATTCAGAATTTTAGATTGAATATTGCATTACCCTTTTAATCGAATAACCCGCTTAATAGCATAGATTTGGATGGAACCGATGGTATTCCTTTAAGCGGGGTTGACTGCATTATCAAAATGGTATAAGTGCTGTATTAAATTACAAAAAAAAAGGATTTTTCAAACTTTTCTCTGCTCCGTTTATCTAAAACCAGTTATTTTATCACGATTATCTAAAGTCTTTGAAAATGTTTTGCATTTTAATGATATTTTGTATGTAAATGAAGAACTTTAAACATTAAAAATGTTTTCGAGTGTTAAAAAAGCGCTTGTTTTTTGTTAAAAATTCTGGCTATGCACTCTTAAGAAAAATATTTTCTTATTGATAAAAGTTCTTAAACTATGTGCACATAAAATTAACAAAAGGTCGAAACTTTTTCAGACTTAGCAAAACTATGATAAAATAACTAGTTTCTGCCAAATAACTCTATTCTTGATTTTATTAGACACAATAAAAAAATAAGAAAACATTTTACTCACAATTTTAAACATATTTCATACAGAGTTGATAATTTTATTTTTTAAATTATTAATCAAATTATTTTAAATTAATTTTATTTTTAAATTTATTATAATTATTTGAAATGTTTATTTAAAAACATTTATAAGATTATAATAATTATTGATCATACTGAATTGATTAAAACGTGTGGAGAATTTAGCAAGCTAAAAAAAAATCTAAATGAATACATAATTCAAATGTAAATCAGTGACCCCCTATTAATTATTAAAATTTCTAATTTGGTTTTGTGTTTCTTAAATGTAATGATAAAAAACATTTTTCAATAATTTTGAAATGAAAATAGAATAAGTATTAATGTTAAATATTTTTGTCCTAAGGAAATTATTATATGACTCCGATATTGACTATGCTTAACAAAGCAAAAATAGCTGAATTATTAACTTCAATAATTTTTTTAAATTGAATGATAGAGAAAGAAATTATTTTCCTTTGAAATGATTATTCTAAATTTCCAATAGCATTTGCTAAATATTAAAAACTTAATGATCCCTCGATTCTTTTTTTTTTTTTTTTTTTAATCTTGCTTCTGAATCCATTAAGTTTTTCTTTTCAAATTAAGATTGTTTTTTTATTTTATAACCGTCGTTGAACAGCAGACCCAATTTGATGGGTTTACGACTACTAATGTTCAACTCCGTAGCCTTGTAATTTTGAACCCAATCCAGAATACTAGGTAACTCCTGGATCGAGTATTGAGAGAAATTTGCCTCCGTGGAGGACTTTTTGATGGAGCTAACCCGCATTTGCGTTATACGGAGAGGAAGACCACGAGAGCCTCCCACGGTTAGCCTGACCGCAAGGGGACTCTAACCCAAGATTCGTCTACCACTGAGACGTCAGCACTGTGGTCGGTGCATGCCGGATGCGGAATTCGTATCGACTGTTATTCGAATCCGATTTGCCGCATTTGAAGGAGAACACTCTATCCCCTGAGCCCGGAGCTAGTTCGCCATGCCTGAGCCATCGCAGCTCAAATTAAGAATTTTAAAAAATAATCCAGTAAAATAAGACTACTTTTTTTAAAAATGTTTTATTTAATTAATCAACGGTCAATCAAGCGCAACCGCTCATGATTAAAAAATCTCAATTCATATCTTTATTGAATCAAGTGATGAATGAATTAAAAACGAATTTTCAAAGTGATAAAGATCTGTGATGGCCCACTGCTTTGGACCTACATGAAAATACTTTATTAGTGAATAATCCTCAAATCATAAGGAAAGATTGTGAAACTGATCTATAAGTAGAACAGAGCAAGAGCGTCATAGGCTTGGATATGCCTATGGGGAAGACAATGGCGCTTATCAACGAACAAAATAATTAACAAGAAAGAAAAATAAAATGTTCATATGTTATTGGGAAAAATTTCTTAGTTGGTTTCTATGATTAACAAAAATTTCAGAGATTTTGGGCTGAATTCGGCCTGAAATCAAAATTCTCTAGCTAAGAGCAGTAGAGTTGCACTAGTGATTACGAAAATCCTTTCCTTGAATTCAGCTCAGTTAACGCGTTTAAAGACCTGCGAGTAATTAATTCATCCCACCTAGAAAAGTATTGGCCGAGCGGTCAGCTTTGTAACTTACAAGGGAAACTAAGGAAGTGTGACTCGCCAATTTTGAAATGAACTAGTGGGATGTATGCCTTATGAGGAATAATTTTAGGGGGCAACATTAGTTTCGGCCCATAGAAGATTCTGTGAGAGATAAAAATAATTAAATATATAGAAACATCGGTATTTTATTATTTCAATGCAGACTATTAGTTATTGTAATTGTCTCATACTCCAATTAATTTGTAATTAATTGGTTAATTAATTAGTTAGCAAAATAATAAATTAATTAGCAAATTAATTAATTATAAATCAATTATTTATTTGTTTATTTGCAATTACATTCTCCAATTAATTTGGAAAATTTCTTGAAAAAAAATTTGATGTCAATTTTTTTTTAAAATTAACCTAACAGGTTTTTCTGAAAAACTACAGATATATAAAATTTTCGAAATAATTTTGACAATAAATATGCATTATATAGTACGTAAAAGTACCACAAAATTAATTGGAGTATGAGATAATTACAATAACTAATAGTGTGCATTGAAGTAATAAATTACCGATTTTTCTTTATATTTAATTATTGTTTATCTCTCACAGGACCTCCTATGGGCCGAAACGAATGTTGCTCCCTAAAATTATTCCTCAATTCATTTATCAAAAGATACCTCATGTCTCATATACTAGTGAATTGGAATTGAATAATTGTAGTGGTAGCTAACAAGGGACACTACAATTATTCAATTCCAATTCACTAGTATATGAGACATGAGGTATCTTTTGATAAATGAATTTGTCGGTAACATTCTTCCCTCATTGGGAATTAATAGGACGTGCACTGAACACGACTGAAACTCCTATTGCGATGTGAACACACCTTGTTCGATGGATAGTCCACACTGAATACTTGACTTGCCATTTGTGACTACCACATTGTCCTCGCTTCGTTTCTACTAAGTCTCGATCACACACAACGGAGGACTGTATTCACTCAACTGCTAATAACAACATCGGCGAAACCACGCATACAACCGCGATCTTAATACAGTTCCAAGTCCGGTGATCTTAATACAGTTCTCCTGGCGTCTCACAAAACAGCAATGAATCAACTAGTGGTGTCCATTCATCGAATTCAACTCCAGATAAAATTCTGGTGGGGGAGTATTGTAACATAGCTACCACTACAATAATTCAATTTCAATTCACTGGTATACAATCTATGCTAATTCAGTTCTATCTGGAGGTACATTTTGATTGAGGTTGATATTGTCGGTAGCCTACACCTCAGAGCTTAACTACGAAGCCAATGGTTGCGGGTTTGAATCCCACTCAGGGCAAATATGTTTTTGTCTGTGTGTTGTTCTATGTTGTATGAATGTGACCTACCCCTATCTGAGGCGTGGACAATGCTGCTCGCCTCATTGACTTAGGTTCATAGGTGTCCACCGGGTCACATTAAAGAGAAAGCACTTCCAACATCTCTCAAGGCAAATGACAAAAAATCAGTGCCTGCCGTTAAAAAAAATGATTGGCTCTTTTGTACCATACGGATGATGACGGTCTAATCAAAATCCAAAATCATACCTGCCAACATTGGATAAATAAAATAACGGAGATTTTACTAACCGACCCAATTTTGGTTTTACCACTACTGATGTTCAACTCCGTAGCTTTGTAATTTTGAACCCAATCCAGAAGACAAGGGAACTCCTGAATCAAGTATTAGGAGAAATTTGTCTTCGTGGAGAACTTTTTGGTGGAACTAACCCGCATTTGTGTTACATGGAGAGGAAAACCTCCCATAGTTAGCCTGACGGCAAGAAGACTCTAACCCATGATCCATTTACCACTGAGGATATTTTACGTCAGCACTGTAGTCGTTGCAAGCTGGATGCAGAACTTGTAGCGATCAGCCATTGCTGGGAGTCGAACCTGGGTTCACCTCATTGGAAGGCGAACGCTTAATCCCCTGAGCCATCACGGCTCGGCTTAAACTATTAACACTCAACATACTGCAGCAATAGCACCATCTGTTGTGGAATAAAAGAAGTATTTTTGCCATCAGTGGATATTTTATCACCATTTTTTTAAAAATTTCTTCAGCAAATACGAGGAAATTAAAAAAAAATATGCAGGTAAACAGGAGATAGTCGTAAAAAACAGGAGTCTTCGTTAAAAACAGGAGACTTTGCAGGAATGCGAAGTGGATAGTGGTTGAATGAATAGTGGAAATGTTAAACAGAACATAGTGAAGAACTTCACTCTTTTTGGGTAATAAATGACGGCAATCGACATGATTAAAAAAAAATTCTTATTTTGGAAGGGGGAAAATTAAGCACTTTTTACAAATACCCAATGAAGAAAGCACTTAAAAGATTGTTTAAAAAGCAAAAAGCAAACATAATCACCCTTGAGCACTTTATGAAAACGCTACGCACCCTGTTAATTTTACTGTGAAGAATCATCCAGACTTTAGAACAGAGAAATAGCTAAATGTTTAAAAAAAATTAAAACGAAACTTTTACCATTAAAAATTATCAGGTGGGCAAGATTTTTCCACTTTGTTAAAAATTATCAAAATCAATGAATAATTCTCAGTTTTTGCAAATTTATATGATCCCAGACAATGCAGTGATGGAATAAATCTTTAAATGCTAAAAAAAATATTCACTTTCATTTTAAAACTTTTTTTTTACATTGATTGACATTCAGTACTAGAGATGGTTAGACAAATTTTTCCATGTCAGGCACAAATTGATACTGATGCAACAAATTATAAATTACATGAATCTGATATTTTTGTATCGAATACATAACAACGAAAATTCCAAAATAGTGTCTTATTTTTAAATTATTTTGAGCATGTTGTTTGACTGGGCTCGAAAGTGTGAGTTACCCAACAAGGTATATGATTACTACTCCATGTAGCATTTTAATAAAAGTTTTGGTACTTACGTACTGTCGCATCCATATTGGGAACTTCACATTAGGAATTGGGATGAATGAATTTTTAGTATTTAATACTGAAAATCATGACTTTCCAAGAGCTCGTACACCCTGTTATAAGAGAGTGAAATTTTTTGTTGAATCGACTCATTGATATACCATAATAATTTAACAGTAAACTGTAAAATTAAATCCTTACTTAGGAAAATATAGCAACTCTTTTCATAACACACCCAAGGTTGAAATAACAAACATTTACTGGGTTTCTTAAATCAGACTTAACATTTCCAGAAGATTATAGCATAAAAACTGTTAAGTTTACGAAAATAATTTTAGGAGCGAATTCTTACGACATAAGTTTTGTATCTAAGAGTTTTAGAATTTAGTTAGAAAAATTGGGACATTGCTGTAGATAGCCAACCTGTTAGGGATGTGTAAGTGACAATTTTTTCGGGAGATATAAATATTTTACACTATTTTCAAAGTTGTAATTTTAAAAGCCAAAATCTATTAAACAATTTCTGAGTAATAAAACTTCAAAAACAACTAACCGAAAGAAAGGCAATTACGGAGCTGCTAGTTGCAACCAATATTTTCTCTTATCTTCTAAAATTATTTTCGAGCATTTTGAAATAATGTTGCAAGTCTGTTGAGATTTGTTTATGTATGGACAGAAACAAGATTCTTTTTAGAAATTTACAGTAACAGAAAAACCTGTGGGATGTTTCGAATATTTAAAAATAGAGCACTACCTATGAAATTATTTAGTTGTTGATTTTTCGTTCGAGGACGCCATTTTATGATTCCTCAATTCCCAGCTCTCCATCTCAATCAATTTTGCATGCTTTCATATTTATTTATTGATTCTCTAATGTTTTCAACTAGTTATAAGACAAAATATTAAAGGCCCAATTAAAATGTTATAAAGTGTAAGTCCCAAGCTAAAAATTTTATGAAAAATTGAAATACCTCAACAAAACAAAAGATGCCCACCTACAATTGATCCTGTGGCATGTTAATGTCGCCTGACTAAAGGGGGAACGACTGAGGTTGCAACATGTCTACCTCACGGCCTATCAAAAGAATTATCCCCTCTTGTTCACCTCTGATTTGGCAGATAAGCCCAGGTGGTGTTCTAGAGTTCAAGGGAGATAGATCGGATCTAACGGTAGTTTACAACTACTTATGTTCAACTCCGTAGCTTTGTAATTTTGAACCCAATCCAGAAGAAAAGGCATCTCCTGGATCAAGTAAGACCTTCGTGGAAGACTTTTTGAGGGAACCCTAACCCACGTTCCGTCTACCACTTAGGATATTTCACTTCAGCTGGATTCGGAATTCGTATAGATCGCTGGGATTCGAATCCGGTTTACCGCATTCAGGGTTGCCACAGAAAAAAATAGTTGCTTTTAGTTGCCTAAAGCATGAAAATAGTAGCCTTAACTAGCAAAATAGTTGCCTTAATAAGAACAAAAATCTTGTTAATGACTTAATTGTCATATACCATGATCCATTCAGTCAAGTTGTTGGCAAATATGATAATTTTTATATAAGCGTTAATGTTTATATATATGTTACCGTTAAAGTATGAAATCCGTTATTTTATAGAATACCTAGTTATTCCATGTCTGATTGATCGTGTCCGTTAAAGTGTAAAACTCTCTTGTATTTCATGGTTTAACTAGTTTTTTCATAGAATAACGATCAGCAGCCCGTTAAAGTGTAAAATAATCTATAACTTAATGGTCAAAGAGAAAGAGAAAAGTCTAAAAAATGTTTAGAAATTCAAGCGAAAAAGATTAAATTAATGTCGAATAAATCTCATTCTGAAGCCTCTGTAGGGTTTACCGTCCGTATCCCATGCCTGAAGTTGACAGAGGAAAAGATGATGCCAAATCTATTTTAGTATTCATCATAAAAATAACCGAAGAAGGATTTTTCCAATAGGGCACAAGAAACGGCCGCATAAAACAGTTATATTCCCGATCCCAGTTCAGTGTCTACGAACAAAAATTGATTAAAATCGAAGAAGTATCGGATGAAGAAATATCGCTCCGGTCCGTTGCTACAGCTCAAAGTTCAGGTACTGGTCAGGGATTTAAAAAATTTTCGTGTAAAACCCAGTGTGTCAACAAAAAATGTTTTTGTTTCAGAAAGAATGTTCTTTGTAATTCCAAGTGTCATTTTAGTAATCCTTGCTGTATCAAATGATTTTATGGTACGTTTCCATAAATACCATTTATACGCTGCATAAATTAGATAAATTGCTTCTTTTTCATTTTAATTGTCGATCATTAGTTTATTTATAGAATACCTAGTTATTTCATTTTAGATAAATTGTTTATTTTACACTTTAACTGTCTCTCATTAGTTAATTTATAGAATACCTAGTTATTTCATAGAATAACTAGTTAAAGTGTCAAATTAATAACATATTACACACTTTAACGGACACGATCAGTTATTTCAAGGAATAACTAGTTATTCTATGAAATAACTGCATTATATACTTTAACGGTAACATATATATGAAAAGTGATTATTCAAATTCGAAACTCACGCATCGTAATATTTTTAAAAAAAATTTCCTTTTATAAAATCATGATGAATTTCGTAGCAATAATCATTAAAAAGGCGATTGAGAAATGAAATAGACTCACAAGTCACAATGAAATCTGTGCAAATTGAACAAATTAAAAATATGCTTTAAACGAAAAAAAAAAAAAAAACATTTCTAGAAGTACAAAAAAGTCTCTCAACTGAAAATAGTTGCTTTTTTAACCTTTTCAGGCAAAAAAAAGTAGCCATAGTCGACTCATGCCAAAAAAATAGTTGCATTTTAGTCACCTGTGACATCCCGCGCATCGGAAGGTGAGCGCTCTATTCCCAGAGTCAACACAGCTCATTCGTGCAGTATTGAAGCATATGAAGTGAAGACAAATGTAATTAATTTCCTTAACAACCATTTACTTATTGTTTTCTCAGATTCGGATTTTGGTGACTATGTGATGGCTTCTTCTGCATACAACATAAGTTTCCTTTAGGGGAAAAAGAAAGCTACAATTGCCTTGATTGGATTCCTTTGAGCTGTGATTTTCGTAAAAAAAATCAGTTTTAAAATTTACAAAGCATCATTGCGATATTAGAAATTACATATCGTGATGCATCGTTAGTTTTGCATCGCGATATAGTATTTTTGAATTTCATTTACGTACTTGTAAGGCACAGAAAGTCAGATTTCTATCGAAACTCCATACTCAAATTGATTTAAATCAATTTATAAGTTTGAAGATATATATGTTTTGCTTAAGAAAGATATTAAATAAATTGACTACTATGCACAAAACTTACTTAAAATATTTATTGAAAAAATGTGTAGATACAGAATGAAATATTTACACCTCTTTATCGTTTATAAGGTATTAGCAGTCTAATTAAGTACCTAAATTATTAAATTAATTATTCATTAATTTAGGTAATTATTAGGCAACTTTACTAAGCTTTCAGCTAGAAATAAAAGAAAGTTTAAAACGATAGGTTTATGAATTATTTGAAAATCAGTTTAAGCGAATGAAATTTTGAAAAAAAAAAGTTTAAAGCCATAAAAAATAATTTTACTAAATGAGCCATATAAAAATAACTTTGATAATTACATAATTATTAAGTTCGATTGTAATGTTCAAATTCTAAATGAAAAAGTAAACGCAAGTTTTGTTATATTTTCTAAAAATGATCACGCAAATAACGAAAGATTTCTTAATTTAAAAATAAATAATAAAAAAATAGAAATTTATCAATATATTTACATAACAATATAAAAAGAAAATTTAAAAAATAAGTTCGTTAAAAATTATTTGTATGTTCAAAACAAAGTGCTAAATAAATTAAAAAAAAAAAATAATAAAACTCTTTTAAATCACTATTTTTTATTATTATTATTTCACATAAATAATTACATTAAATTGAATAATGACCGAAAAACAAAGTAAGGTTTAATTTCTTAAAAATAAAAACCAAAGAATTGTGATATTCGATAATATATTTAGCTAATTAACTAATAATATTAAAAGAAAATCGCAAACCTTTCAAATTTTTTTGAATAAACAAAGTTGATTGACTTATATCCAAATCCAAATGACAAAAAATAAGTTTTGTTTTAACTTTATTTCTAAAAATAAAAGCAACTCAAGATTTATAAATTTAAAATCAGTAATAAAAACCCATTAAATTGTTAGAAGTTTTATCCAAAAAGTTTTTAATAAATTAAAAGAAAAGAAAAAAACCTAACAAATTTAATTACTTTGTAACTTAATTCTTTATGGGCGCCTTAAATTAGATTTCCTATAATTTTCACATTTAAAAATAAGAAAAAGTTTTGTTGAAAAAAAATTACCTAATTAATGACGAAACTCTTTATAAATTCTTTTCAATAATAGATCACGAAGTTAGTCGCACTGAAAATAATCTACAAGAAATGATATCAAGTCGCGACAAAGTAAAAAAAAAAACTAAGGTGCGAAAACGAACATGAGAGATGTATTCTCAAAACTCTGGTTCTGATTCTACCGCTAATCAACCAAGGCCATTTCAACATTACGAAACGAACACCCCGAGTCGGCATCGGAACGTAAGGGAAGATCCTCGCGTCTTATATCGTCTTTCCTCGAAGACTTAAATCAAACTTCTGTTGCATCGCCTGGAACGAAAGTCGCTGTATCTACTTGCCGATATAGGCGTTAAATCGATATGTCGCGATACATCGATTTATAGCCCAGTCCTAATCATAGCATAAGAAATTTAAGTTAATTATAAATGAAAATTTAAAACTATGAAAATCATTCCATACAAAAAGTTATTAAATCTGGACTTTTTTTGTTGTTGCAAAAAACAAAAATCCTACCAATCGCTTGTTTTAAACAGTATATTCAAAACATTCTAATAATGAAAATATTTCTGTATTTGAAAAATTGTCTAAATGATCTCATTTTTCCTATAAATTGGGTAGTCAAGTGTTATTTGATACAGAAATATATTTATCAATTATATTAAACATAAGGTGTAAGACGAAACTATTTTGTTAAATCATTAGTAAAAAAAAAAAAAAAAAAACTATTTGTGATTCAATCATACATTATATTAAGATGAAACAATTTGTAACGAAATGAGTGTTCAAAATGAAAGATCTAAATAACAAAGATTTTTATTTAAAAAAAATAAATTTGTAGATTCTTTCTTCATAAATCAGAGAATCCATTGTTTAACTTTTTGCTACACCATAGTTTTAAATACTTTACAATAGAAATTAAGTTATAGCAGGAGCTTAAGAGGCCTCTACCTCACAATTGTAGGTTTAATTTTTAATTTGTGTTTTCTCTATTTTTTTCCGTACTTTAGATGATATAGTATTATAAGACATCACAATACCTCTTGAAAAAAGTAGAAAATAGAAACGGCCCTTTATTAGATTAGGAGAAATAGCGATTGATAATTTTTAGAATTTATTTGAATTGTTCCTTACAACCTTAAAATAATAAAATTATGCAAATTGTAATTTCGAATGAGTAATTGAAAACTGCACATTTCTCTAACAAGGGAGAATTAGGGAAGTGTGACTTGCCAATTTTGAAATAAACTGGTGAGATGTATGCCTTATGATGAATAATTTTAGGGGGAAACATTCGTTTCGGCCCATGAAAGATCCTACGAGAGAAAAAATAATTCAATATATAGAAAAATCGGTATTTTATTACTTCAATGCAGACTATTAGTTATTGTAATTATCTCATACTCCAATTAATTGTATGATACTTTCAAGTACTATATAATGCATATTTATTGTCAAAATTGATTTCGAAAATTTTATACATCTGTAGTTTTTCAGAAAAACCTGTTTAAAATTACTCCTCATAAAGCAGACACCCCACTAGTTTATTTCAAAATTGGCGAGTCATACTTCCCTAGTCTCCCTTGCAAGTGTGCATAGAAAGGAGTATATTAGAGGAAGAAAAAAAGTACAAATTTTAAATCCAATAAAAAAACGAACAAATGACTACAGAAAACAGCTTTTATTTGTCAAGACAGATACACGGCCACATACTTATATATATACTACAGTGCATCAATGTAAGAAATCGATGGAATCTACCTAAAGAGTATCCCTAAAATGACCCGAAAGGGTCCAGAGGGGAGAGGAGCCGATGGTATTAAAGCAAGGGCTGATTATCTTAACTAGCGATTTTTTTTTTATTTAAAGGAAATAAAATCATTTTTAAAAAATAAATACATATTTTACACAGGCTGGCACTATGACCAAAAAGCATAGTATAAAGAATGCAAATGGTTGGGAACAAAATTTACAGCCATACCTGCCAACAACTGGGAATTCTATCAACTGCTTGCTAAGTATATTGCTAGAACACGAGTTTTGATATCAATAAGTTTATAGAAGAAAGAAAAAAACTAATTATTACAGTTACTAAAATCAAAAATTTTAATTCATTATTAGAATTCAAGATAGCTTGTCAGCTTAATTCCTGATTTACCTAAACATTTATTTAACTATAATTGAAAATAATTAACAAATTGTTTTTCATATAACTGAATAATTGCAAACATCTTTTTATTGAACAGTCTAAAAGGTTGGCAGGTATGTACGTCCGCGACAAATTCATCCATCGACTTTTAAAAAAGTTTTACACGGGTGTGTGTGTGGGGGCAGACTTTCATATAAATACAGTTTGAAGTGACGTGAAAAAACATTTTACAGTTTATTATTTAATAAATATTCAATTTCTATGTATAAATAACATCACCCTTTACAATATAAGAAGCCTGCAATCAAAATTCAAATTTATATTAAAAACAACTAATTTCAATAATGGAATGATGTTAACTTGCAGACATGATAGGTTTTGTACAAATTTATAGTCACTTTTCCCATGCATCTATGAAACAGACATTTCTTGGAACATGGAAAGAAAGAAAAAAAATCACATCAAAAACATAGCAACTGTATTTGGTCCAAAAAGCTGCTGGGAAATTAAATAGTAGAAATAACAACTATTCACCATCTTTGATGCATGCAGTATTCTATATTAAACAACTTTTTAGAATTTTCTAATTTGAAATAAGGATTAAAACTATGTTCTTCTTACACAAACTACATATAACAATTTTTTTGAGGGTTTGGAGCGCAGCAGGAAAGTATTAAATAGACAAATTACAAAAAAATTCGGAATTACAAAGTAGAGTTACGTAAAGGGTGCTTTATTTTTTTTTATTTAAAGATTCATTTCCAACTCCAAACCACAATGAGCTATAGTTCAATTTTTGAGATTAAATTGGAATAATCGAAAATTTGATAACAGCTAGGCTTCTATTCTGAATGCATAAGATTTAAGAAATAAAAAAAGAAAAAAAAATGATACAAGGTATTCACAAGATGAGCAAACGGAAAACTCTACGGGGGGGGGGGGGGGGGGGGCAACCAATGCAAAATAGTCTTTTCTCACAAAGTTCTCTTAAAGAGTTATTGGAGATGTTTACAGTATCACTTATTTTTAAGAAACTTCTTGATCTGCAGTTTCTGGAGCCGCTTCTTCCTTCTGTTCGCCTCCTTCTCCTAATATTAAAAGAAATTATTATTTTTTTTAGTTATGTACCATGAATATTTTTTTATTTTGAAAACAAAATCAATTAAACTTATAACTAAATTTTCATGTAGCAACATTATAGGCTGGTCACAATCTACAATGGTTGACCATACATAAAAAAAACAACACATTATCACCTTTTTAATATTATGTAATCTTTTGATATGATCTATCCACATTAGGACTTACAGCCTTTACTTATTTAGGGTTAAGAATTTTAAACATGAACTCCTGCAGTTGGCATCAAATATATGTGCTTTTCAGTTTTCAGACTGACCTCTCCTGACTGAAATTTTGAGATTATGTACATCTAAAGAAAGAGTAAAACCCATTTCTAGTTAACTAGAATTAACACGTAAAATTTGTATATCAAAACAACTTTCACCGTATCAGAATTGACTTATTCTTGTAATTTTTATCAAGAGTTTCAAAACCTGTAACCACAAAACTCACTATTAAAATATCAATTCTACCATCAAAACATTTTGTAATAGTATATTTCAAGAGAAATATATATATATATATATATATATATATATATATATATATATATATATATATATATATATATATATACACACATATATACATATACAGTGGTGGCCAAAAGTGTGGACACTTTTTGAAAGTTTCATGTTTTTCAACTTAGTGTGCTTGTAGAATATATTAATTTTCACTTAAATATAAACGTTTATATATCAAATTGAAGGTAATTTAATGTAGAATTTAATAATAAATACAGTATTACAATATCTGTATTACAAAAAAAGTTATGCAATTAATAGTAAGATCTATCTTAGATTTGTATTTTTTTAAAGTGATACTTAACAATCAATACTTAATTAGGATAACCCTTATATTTTAAGACAGCTTCACAGCGTCTTTTCATCGAGTGAACGAGTGTTTGGAGTTCATCTTTCGTAATCACATGGTGCAAAGAATCAATTATAGCTTCACTTAATTGGATGGACGTTTTTTTCGTACAAGAATTTTAAAATGTTGCCACAAATTTTCAATTGGATTCAGATCAGGGCTGTTTCCTGACCATGGTAATATATCTAAGCCTTTATTTTGAAAGCATGCTTTGCATACTTTTGCTGTTTAGCATGGAGCTGAATCCTGCTGAAAAATAAATGGTGTGTTGTAGGGGAAAAGATCCCTGATGGAAGGTATAAATTTCAGTTCAGTTTCAATGTAATTTTTGGCATTCAGGATGCCAAATCAGGCCGAAAAAAAAAAAAAAAAAAAGCACAAGTGCTACTACCGATAGAAAAATTAAATGGCTATGCCTTCAAGATAGAAAGATGTCATCAGATGCCATTAGATGTGAAATGAATGCAGCTGGTATTGCAGTAAGTTCAAAAACAATATGAAGGTTATCAGGATTTGGACTACAAGCTAGAATTCCAACGAAAAAACCATATTTAAATCAAAAGCAACGCGAAAAACGCATTAAGTCGGCAAAAGAACACATTAAATGGTGAGAAAATCAATGCAAGCAAGTAATCTGGAGTGATGAGAGTAAAATATCGCTCTTTGTAAGTGATGGTAGAAAATACGTGAGACGTAGAGTAGGCGAAGCGCTTCATCCTGATTGCATTGAAGCAACCACAAAAAATCCAACAAATGGCATGATTTTGGCATGTATGTCTGCAGATGGTGTGGGTCGAATTCAAGTGATTGATGGCATCCTGAATGCCAAAAAATACATCGAAACTGCCCTGAAACCAAAATTGATACCTTCAATCAGGGATCTCTTCTCCAACAACACACCATTTATTTTTCAGCAGGATTCAGCTCCATGCCACACAGCAAAAGTATTCAAAGCATGCTTTAAAAATAAAGGCATAGATATATTACCATGGCCAGGAAACAGCCCTGATCTCAATCCAATTGAAAATTTGTGGCGATGTTTGAAAATTCTTGTACGAAAAAAACTATTTGTTGCATAACCTTTTTTGTAATATAGATATTGTAATACTGTATTTATTATTAAATTCTACATTAAATTACCTTCAATTTGATATATAAACGTTTATATTTAAGTGAAAATTAATATATTCTACAAGCACACAAAGTTGAAAAACATGAAACTTTCAAAAAGTGTCCACACTTTTGGCCACCACTGTATATATGTAAATGCCTTGGTTACCATTAATAAAGTCAATCAAGACATTTAATGATTATGCTTATTCCTTAATAATAACATGAGTCACACAGACTCTTAAACAATTAATGTTGAACCACACAGGTTCTCAGTTTCACATAGAAACAACTTTAACTAATTAATAATATAGTCACATAGACTTTAATCACTAAGATTATCAGTTTCACTTAGAAACAGAGGTTTAGTTCTAAGATCCCTTTCTACTTAGCTATACTTTTAGACGTTACACAGATAAACGTATGAAATTAGAAACAAAAACAAATTAGGCAGATGTTCTTATGGTTCAAATCTTCTAATAATAATAAACCAGCATTTTAAATAGAATTTTGCCTGCTGATTGAGTTTCCTCAGATACAAAATATTGTAGATTGAGATAGTATGTCCCAAAGAGGAAAATGATGTTATAAATCGAGACCTCTGAATAGAGATTGGGGTAATTTATCTTTAGTCAGAAAAATCGAACTACATGCAACGGAAAACCATCTAACTGATGTCTAAATTTGTTTTTGCACATAATTGTGTAACTGGAAAAAAAAAATTATCTAAAATATAATTTTTGTAGAATATAGCACAAAATATTATTCCCTTATCAATGAAAATCAACACAAGTAACACATTTATTGAAATCTAGGCATTGAATAAATGTTTTGTGGTATATCTCCAATCGATACTGAAAACAAAAATAGTTTTTGAGGAGGATTCTGATGTATATGTTAGTTAGTATAAATACTGCATGAGAACTTGTGGGATATCTTGTAATGGACAATATGACAAGGAAATAGCAGGGGGGGGGGGGGAATTAGAAATCTATGAATCCGCAGAAGAATCACATCCCTGTTCACGCCTATAAATTGAAAGTTAATACAAGAATTTTTAAAAAATTACTTTTGAAATAGGGCTACTTCATAATTGGATCACATACTTAAATTTTGCTAGATTAAATTTTTTTATACATACATACTCTCCAACTGCTACGGAATTTCCGTAGTTTCAGAAATCTTTTCAGACAGTAGCAAAATTAATGTCTTAATATTTAAAAAAAATTAATTTTGGCGTAACTTGTCCACTATTACTTATAAAAGTGCAGGCCATATGGCTAGATTCTTAAGTTCTGATGAAAGTTTTATGAGAGATCCATTTGCTTTAAAAATTTCTACTTTGGTTCGCTACCACTAGAAAGAATTATTTTCAAAATCCTCATAAGTTGGAGGGTATGTACATATGCAGAGGTAAATAGGGGAAAAAGCCATACCATCGTGCTGCATATCATTCGTCCATAGTGTCAAATTATCTCGCAGTAATTGCATAATGAGTGTAGAATCTTTGTAGCTCTCTTCACTTAGAGTGTCAAGCTCAGCAATGGCATCATCAAATGCAGCCTTGGCTAAGCGGCATGCACGATCAGGGGCATTCAGAATTTCAAAATAGAACACTGAGAAATTCAAAGCTAAGCCCAATCTAAAACAGAAGATTATTTCTTAGAATTATAAGATACATACATATTCTGTAAAGTCGAAAGAGAAATTAAAAACTCGTAGGGAAAGGAAAAATAGTAACACATTTTAAGAGGCATGAGGTGTATTGTTTACGGCAGCGGTCTCCAACCTCAGTTCCGTGGATCAAATGGTACCAAGCGATCCAAAGGACATAAAATTATTCCCATCTTATTTGCTGTGATGTATTTCAGGTTTTAAAAGACTTTCTACGGATGAGAGATTTCACTTAAACAGGGTGCGTAGCCAAATTTTTCAACAAAAAATAAGTACCTTTTAAGCACTCAAAAAATATCTTTAAGCACTTTGAAAAATATCATAATTAGACAGGGTTGGCAAGTTTTTTAGAGCTGATGGTTTTATTTACAGTGAAAAAGTCGATGGCACGTCACAAACGATGAAATTAACAAGAGAAATTAAATTTTCTATCGCAAATGTAAAAAAAATTGACAATGTTTAGTCGGTCCCTGTAATCAGCAAAAATTAGAGATATTTTTTTATTCTATCACAGAGAGCGGAAAATGAACAGAGGGCTGCACATGGGAATAGAAAATCCTTACCACTAAATCCAGCTCAGTATACGCAAGTGCAGACCAGCAAGTATTTCATCAAACATGTAAAACAAATGGTGCTTTTAAACACTACAGACCGGTGGTAAGCCGAAATAGATTGTGGCTGAATGAATTGTGAAAACGTTGAATAGGACAATGACTTTTTGCATAATTTGTGGCGAAAATCAATACGGTAAAGAAAAATATCACATTTCGGAAGAGGGAAAAATCAAGTACTTTTTAAAAATGCTAAGCACCCTGTTAAAGCCACACCAATACTGGGCATGTAATTGTATTTAATTTTGAAGGACTGTTTAATTATAATTGAAGTTTTTAAATCAAAACAATATAAATCATAAACAGTCAACTTTCTACCTCCCTCATGTTGTGGTAAAATGACTTGTCCATAAAAAGGTTGGGGGTGCACTGGTATGAGAATGGGAAAGAGCAAAAAGTCTGAAAATACTTAATAACTCAAATCATGCAAAAATAAATAAAAAATGATTGAAACTATTTTGTAAAAAAAGAAAACAAATTATTTATAGTACAGCATTTAAAATGTATGAGGTGCACAGATATATAAAAGGGACACCCTGAATAATTTTTTATCTAATGAGGGGATCTTTACGTACTAGGACTCTCTTAATGGTTTAAAGGGATGAAATCGAATTTGCTAATAATAATTTGGACTTCTTACCCACAAAATAAAGAGAAGTAGCTGAAATCTGGGAAATAGGGTCCCAATAGTTAATTTTACTTTTTATAAATATACATCATGATTAAAAGAGAATAAAATATTAAGTAAAATGAAATAACGTAGAAATATTAACATTTAACATAATAAAGATAATGTTATTAGGACAGAGATATAACAAAATAGTGATTCCAGACATACACTGTCATTCCGTCTTAATCAGCTGGTATAACATGCCTACGACGAAACGACAACAAAGACTATTATCTCTCTCCCTCAAATGCATTAAGGCAGAAACAGCCATTTTTTTTAAAAAAATAATAATAATAATAATAACTTTCAGAGGCATGTCTTATTTTGTGATTGATGTCTTAGAAGAAACAGGTTTTTTCAGGACCTAATACACCAACTCAATACAACTTCAGTTAAATAGATAACAAAACTAACATAAAAATACAAAGTGAAAAATGCCAACAAATTTAGAAGACAATCTAGCTCTAGCCTCAATATTTATCAACTTACTAGTTTTAAATTTTCATTTAAATAAACTTTATATGTTCTTAATGTAAATATAAAGTGAAAACAATGTGCTTACTTTTTTAGTTTCAGGAAAATAAATTCAAAACAGTTTAAAAGGAAGAAAAACCCGATTCATTAAATATGAATGATGCTAAACCATTTATTAACCCTTAATGACACGGAAGTATTTCCTCTTCTACAAGGTATAATTATCAATTGGATAGCTATAAGAGTGATAAAAAAAATGATTTCAGCTATCACATGCATGGTATTGGACTCAATACATAAAAGTACTGGCCACTTACATGGTGGCATTGGTTTGTTAAGGGTAAATCTTTTGAGATGAAATTTTTTTTAAAACACCATTAGTTACTCTATAAAATTTTTTGCAGTTCGGCAGAAAAATATAGTTTCACTTTATGAGCATGAAATTTTAATCAGAAATGAAAATACTTATGAAACGTTAGTTCCACTGGCAGAATATACAGTTAAATTCAGTTACAGTTTTTGTGCTAAACTTTAGTATCAATGCACATCTCGTTTCTCCAATGTTGGAAGATACTATCACCTGAAATTCCACAAACACTCCAGTTTTAATAAGCAATCGGTGGTTTTAAGTTCATAAATATAAGTTTGTCGGTTGGAGTAAATACTACCTAGAATTTATGTTTTGTAAGACTTTAATTAAGCTTATTATAAAAAAAAAAATGTAAAAAAATTAATCACATTTAAGCTTCTCATTAAAAATTGAATTGGGAGATTTTTTTTTTTTTTTAAAGCCTTGACAATCACTATTACATAATTGACTTTCTGCTTAAACAGGTTAGTCCTGAATAGCCAAATGACAGCCCTGAATATTTCAATTTAGGAGATATTATACATGAAAACACCATAGGATTCAAATTAGACAGTATACAAAGATTTCTTTTAAAAATTGAGTATTATTATAAAGAATAACCAAACTTATTACTTGATTTAGAAAAAAATGATCAAGCACTTCACTCTAGTTACCTGATTGGATGTGTAGGCGGCAATTCTGTCATAGCGATGTCGCTGGCTGCTTTATAAGCCACTAAACTATTTTCAGCAGCCTCTTTCCTGTCATTACCAGTAGCAAACTCTGCCAAATATCGATGATAGTCTCCCTTCCTGTAAAAATTAAAATTAGTTGATCATCAGCAATACCTTGTTCAAAAAACAGCCAATATATCCAATTCATAGGAAATAAAAACACCAATCAAGTTTTTTAATGTGCCACATTTGTGTAGGGTACATACATAAGGGTACATGCAAATCAAAAAGTGTTTGAAAAACTATGTAGAAAGAGACAAAAAAATTACAAATATCAGTTAAAAAACAAAGCATTTAGCGACATGAAGTTTTGACGAAATCACCAGGAATCTAAATGCATTAAAAAGTGGCACCTGAAATTCGAACATCTGTCAGATCACACAAATTTGAAAAACTATGTGAAAGTGGTTCAAAACAACTAAAATTCCCGAAAAAACTTAGAAGACGTGAAATTACAATATAATCACTGAAAATTAAATGCTCCAAAAAAGTGATAGCTCAAATTCGAAAAACACATGTCATAATAATGTATTAAATATATCTCAGAGCTAAACTCTAGGTGGTAAACAGGGTGTAGCACCCTGCTGCCCTTTTAGTCAAAAGAATCCACCCTGTTGCCCCTGAAGTAGATTAGTGCCCTGATGTAATAGACTCCATATCCTTTTTGCCTTTTCTTTCCTCAACTCTTCTTTATTTTCTCCCCAAACTCTACAATGGATTTCTTAAGCTTTTGTTATTTTCAACTCTTTTTATTTAGTTTGTCGTTGCTGTCAATACATAGACTTATATGGGAAAGGAAAAATAGCCATCACACCCCCTTGTTGCACTTGTCTTTGAAAGTTTGCAGTTACTTTCACTATCATTAAATCATAACTACAGACACTTAAAAACATACATTTATTATTTTATTTATATTTATTATTTTATTAATATGATTGCTTTGCTACTTTTAGTAAAGTTAAAAAAAAAATTCTTTTACTAATATTACAATGTTTTTTAATAGAACGTGTAAAGTCCATAGAAAGAAATTAAAATAATCAGAAATGTAAAAAAATAAATAATAAAAACTATGAATTACTGGTAAAAGACAAGACAAATGGAAATTTACCATTGGAAAGAACTATGAGAGAAAACTTGTTTGTGTGAGTTTTAGTGAAGCACCACTCACAAGTTCAAGCATTTTTTGATTGCTTGTTGTCAAGTTTCTGCTGAAGTGGTTAAAACTACTGGTAGAAACCGGTTAAAACTGGCATGGCAGAAACCCCTTTCTGCCACATTTGTGGCAGAAATTCAGAAAATGACATTGAAGTACTGAGATTGACATACAATGGATAATTCATAGAAAAACAATTAAATGTTAAACAAAGTACAATTTATTCACAAAATTATCACCATTCAAAATCAAATATTACATTGTTTGCACTCTGCAGTAACATATAACAAAAGACAAGTTTTGATGCAGTTTCTAAACCTAAACAATTTCTCAATTTGCTACGCATGAACGAGAAATTTGAGAAGATTCTCAAGTCCAGCAGAACTAGCAGCCATTTAAAACTGTTACTGTTATAACAATAGGATTGTTGCCATGCATATTATGCCTTGAAAAGAACTATTTGAAAATAGCTCTCTTCAGTTATGTTAAGAGTTAAATGACAATAATTATTGAATTTTAGAGTTTAGTATAATAAACTAAAATCTAGTATTTATATTCATTATTACATTACTTTATTCTTTATTTTATATAAATATTTGATATGCTGCACTCTTTATATTTAATATAAACAAAATATATATTTACAAACAATGAATTAAAAAGTTTGTAACAGTTACATGGAGTTAAATTTTTCAGTTTACTTAAACAAAATGTCATTAAGCTATTACTAGAACAAACATCGAAGTTTTTTTTTTTTTAGTTTCTGCCAGTTTTTACCAGTTCTGCCGACAAAAAGCCAACCCTGCTTGTTGTCGATACCTTTCCCGGTTTTACTAAGATTTTTGAGAAATTCCCGGATGAATTCTGATTTTCATCTCTGAACACCTTACATCACTGAAAATTGAACGCTTCAAAAAAGTGATAGCTCAAATTCGAAATTCACAATAACATATTAAATATATCTGAATTTTAAAAAACCATACAGAAATGACAAAAAAAGAAAGAAAAAAAAAAAGCATTACTGGTAAAAGACAAATGGAAATTTACCACTGGGGAAAAATAGGAGATAAAACTTGTGTGTAAGTTTTAGTGAAGCACCGCTCACAAGTTCAAGCATTCTTCGATTGCTTGTTGTCGATACCTCTCCTGGTTTTACCAAGATTTTTGAGAAATTCCCTGATGAATACCGTTTCTCTCTATTGCTGAACAACACATTTTTTAAAAAATACTTCTAGCTCCAGATTGAAAAATTTTTTCATTAAAAGACCCCATTTTTTTTTGCACAAGAAATGTGTCTCGCAAAATGGGTATCTTTTTCTTTTTAAGAGTTAGAGTTCTCAATTTCTGAACACCAAAATTAGCTTCGGGCCTATGTGAAAAAGTTTTGAGATTACAAGATTAAACAATCAAAACAGAAAACAAAGAAAATTTAGAAAGCTAACAAAAACAAAGAGAGGATAGATAGAAAATAATGTCAAAACTTACATTTTATAGTAGAAAACTTTAGATTCTCCAGTTGACGCAGTAGGAATAAGGTGTTTATCAAGCACATCAAGAATATCTTGGCAGATATCTTTCAACTCTTTTTCAACCTACAATCATTACAATAAATCTTTTACAATTACAAAAAAGTAATTAAAATTAGAATGCAATAATCTCATATTAAGATAGGTCTGGCAAGTTATTGTCATGTGACAAAACATGGTTATTTCAACCAAATTCATTGTAAAGGATTGATTACCTTTACCACACAAGATATTGTATTATTTGGTAAAGGGATTTTAAAGCATGTTTTAATATCCCTTAACCAAATACCTTCTGTCAAAAACCATGGGTATCACACTTTCCTATATGCATAAACAATGCAAATTTGTCTTTAAGGTACCATATATTCCGGCGTATAATGCGCACTTTTAATACAAAAAATAACATTGGAATTTACGGGTGCACGGTATACGCCGAATATAAAAAATTACAGATTTAAAAAAATTTAAATATAGAAAAATACCTTTATTTTAAAGAAATAAAATAGCTTTACCTATATACTTTATTGATTTTCGTTATTACATAAATAGTTCATTATATTCATCTTCCGTTATTTCTTCGGGCACGTCATCACAATCCATTTCGTCTTCATCTGTGTTACCCTTATCCATAAATAAACAGTCATCTTCTGATCCGTCCAGATTATTTGAAATGCTGCATTTTTTTAATGATTTTCTAACCATCTCAGGCTTAATATCATCCCAGGCTTTTATTATCCATTCGCACACTGTTTCCAAACTTGCATGACGCATATGTCTCGCCCTCCAACATCCAATTGTTCCACTGTTTCTTTAAATTGGTATTTAATTGCTTTGTTAAAGCAGACGTCCAATGGCTGAACTAATGGTGTCAATCAGCCCGGAATAACTGAAATATCGGTGTTACATTCTTTCAACAATTTTTTTGTATTATCTGTAAGGTGGGACCTAAACATGTCCCACACTAAAAGGCTTTCTGGTTTTCTTACACAACCAGGACAGATTTGCCAGACAATTTTTTACCCACAATTTAACATCATATTCGTCCATCCAGCCTTTTTCGTGGACATGAACAAAAATACCTTAAGGAAAAGTTTTTCTCTAAAGAAAAACCATTGGTTTTAGTTTTGTTCCATCTGCTAAGCAAGAAAGGGCTACGGTGAAAAGAGATTTCTCATGTCCCGTTGTTGTTACATTGACAGATTTTACTCCTTTTAAATCAATTGTTTTATTACCGATCATGCCAAACATGACTGGGGTCTCATCTATATTTCCTATTTGCGAAAGTAAATATTCCTTTTTTTCTCTCCGCAGTTCTATAATTTATTTTCGAAAACTTAACAATTTGCCATCCAAGTCTTATGGTGGTTTTTGTGATACTTTGGTTTTTTCACGTAGAACTAAATTTTTTCGAGCCATAAATCGGCCACACCAACTCACAGTAGCCTTAAAATTTTCACTCTCCTGTGGATTAATCTTTGCCCATTTTAGAGCAAACAAGTGAACACAGTTTCTTGTTACAATCAAGTCATTTTGCTGATTTTCCAAAACCCAGTTTTCTACATTGTCCTCTAACACAATCCAAATTTTCGTGCGCTTTATACGCCGGAATATACGGTAAGTTTTTTTAAGGTAAAGACCAGAATTGAGCAGTAGTAAAATAAAAAGATACCTAAAGTATACTTTTTGAATGGTTTTGGAATGAAGAAAAAAGCCTCAATTTACAGAAAACTATACTTAGGTTTAAAAAAAAAATAGTTATGTTACAGGTAAAATAAACCTGGCTTTGATTAATAATAACCTGGTATCAGCAGGGTTTGAAAAAACCCAACCCACCTGGATCTTATTGAAAAAACCTGGGGAAAATTGGGTTTTATTTTAAAAAAAACCCTGTGAAAAATGGGTTTATTTTAATTAATTGCTGACAAACTTTAAGATTTACTGTGTAAATATTTTTATTTAATAAAAAGTGTTGTATAAGCTTAAAAATAGAAATAAATCCAAACAATTTTTTTAATATTGTTACATGCATTTTATATTAAGTTTAAACAACGCATTATCACTAATACATATTTGAATCTTCTTTATTGTTAAGTACATAACGTTCCACAATTTTTAACTCAAGCATTATAAAATATAAATGGGGTAATATAAAACAAAACAAGTTTATTAATCTTTTTCTTTTCACACACATTTATTAAACATATATATTACCTATTATAAAATTATAATCAGTAAAAACTAAAATTTCATCTGACTTTGACTTCACTAAAAAACTAAAATAAAGATTGGTCTTCCATGTTTATAATAAGATTAAAAGAAAGTGAAATTATGTGTAATTATAAAGAGTATCAGTTACTTGTCACATTTTTTTTTCAAAAATTAACCCTAGGAAAATGATTTCATTTTTTGATGAATAATTTTAAAAAGTTTTCTTATGATAAGTTTTAGCCTATTTTTTTAAAACCAGAATATAAAACTGTTTAAAAGTGCTAATGTATCACTTAGTTAAAAAAAAAAATGTTTCTTCTCAATTCTTTTAGACACATGAATTAATAATAATATTAATAAATAAAGCATGCAACTATATTTGAGAAATTGATCAGCAATTAAGCAATCAGCAAATTTAGAAGCAGCAATTGCAGTTTATTTTTGAAAATGTAATTTTTTTAAAATTATAATTTTACAGTGCTGAGCATAATCTTGCATCTATTTGCAATAAAAACTCATTGAAAAAGTTTTTTGCAATAACTGGAACCCTGGTTGAAAGGTGTAAATTTTTCACAATTTCACGAAAACCGGACCTTTTACAAAATGTCTGGACAGACCCCTGATTATGAAGTTACAATTGAATTGTTGCTTTAAATAGTAATAACTTCAAAAATGCATGTCACATAAAGCAAATCAGGATTTGACAAAACTTTTTGGATATTGCTTAATGAACGACAAATTGATGCTTAACAATCAAATTGAAAAATGACATAGGTTTGTGATGGATTTACAGTAAGGAACATCAAAAAAGTAATTGTATTTGTAAACTACATTTTATATTGTATATATATTAGAATTTGAAAATCCATGAATCAGAAATGTGTTAAGCAGCAGGGGAAACCCCCCCCCCCCATCAAATCAGCAATTAATCGGCTATAATTTCCGTAGTTGGAAATAACAAGCAAAATTGGATAGAATCTACGAAGAATCAGTACTAGTCCAAGAAATTTATTTCAAACTTTAGAAAGAAGCTAATGCTTTAATCTAATGTAATGATTTTTTATTTATCAAGTCCAAGGAATAATAGAATTCGAAAGAAATCATTGTAACAAATTTAATTTGAATGCAGATACTATTCAGGTAGAAAATACGACCAATTACCTTTAACTGCTTGGTGTATTTAAATAATTTTTTCTTGAATATGTTTAAAGTGCAAAACATTGTTTTTTCTCTCTAATTTTTGTATTATAATTGAAAAATAAGTTCAAATAGTAATCATCAGTTGCTTTTTTTAAGGGGAGGAGGGGAAAATTTAGTGATATACTTAAACTAACAAGTTCACAAAAATTATGTGTAATGACTGATGATAAATTTACCAATTTACTGATTGTAAGGAAATCAGAATAATTTATTCCTGGAATCTACAAATATTTTACCGATAACAGATCATTTGCTTCATAACTCAAGTTTTGATGCTGCATTTGAGCTGATATGACAAAAATTTGCCTTTCTCAATAAAATACTAAATTCACTATTCGGAATAAGGTCAAATAAATTAGTAAGATTTACTATATAAAGTTTTCTGTAAATTATATTTTTAAGAACTGTGCTAGATTTAAATAACAAATGACTTAAATTGCAAACATGTTACACTTTAATTTCATACATGATATGAATTCCTTTCAGATGGTAATTATTTTGCCATAAATCTTGAGAGAAAAAAAGGCGGATTTTACTCTAATCTTAAATTTGCTATGGTTGAATATGCAAATTTTGTTTTTAAATTGCAGCAATTTAACCTTCTATTAAAAATGTTTTCATAACTTAATTTGATTATAATTCAAACAATAACATTCCTTTAATTCAATTTGACATACATATATTAAACCTTTAATAAAATTAATCTTATCAAACTTAGATGAGATAGAACTAAACAGTTGCATCAGTATGAAATGACATAATTTATTAAAATAGTTATTTAACAGTTAAGCTACCTGCACTCTATAGGCTTTAATCATTTCCAACTTGTTATCAGAACCTTTGTTCTCTTCCTTCTGTTCAATGCTGCTGATTATTCTCCATGAAGCTCGTCTAGCTCCAATGACATTTTTGTAAGCCACAGATAATAAATTCCTCTCTTCTACTGTCAGCTCCACATCTAGAGAAGCTACTTTTTTCATAGCTTCAACCATTTCTGAAAAACAAAAGAAATCAGATAACTGTAGTAAACATTTGTTATTTTTAAATTCTAAGTCATTACTGGAGGTTAATAAAAGGATTCTTCTATGAGATACTAGTTCCCAAGGAATTAAAATTTCAGTCAAGGTTTACCATTAGTTACCTCATTTTATGTACCCTCACTGTGAAAACTGAAAACTTAACAGCCTAAGGAATATATATGAAAGGTGGAGTTGGTAATTCTACAGTAAACAAATAATATATATTTACAAATTTAAATAATTATTTACAAGTTAAACTTGTTACTGGCAAGAAAAATACCAAGTTTCAGACTTTTTTTTTTTAATCATTTGTTACCAAGATATTTATTTTTTAAAATTTACCTACAAATTTAATGGTTTTTAGCTGTAACTTGAAGATGGTCTGACAAAGAGCTAACTTTAGTGTCATTTACCCTACTAATTATCAGACATGAACTATCTAACTGTCGGACAAGAACTACAGACTACATAAATTATTGGATCTAATGACATAAACTAAGGACGAGCAACACTTTTGAGTGAAGGGCCATTAGCATGCGGAGTAGTAAATATGATAATTTTAATATAATCATTAGTGTTCATAGCACTAAATTTTTTTATTAAAAAAAATAGTAACATATTTGGATTTATTTATTTATTTTAGTTGTTAGAATTCAAAATTTATATTTCCATTAAAGAAAATTTGAGAATTTATGCAAAAACCAAAAATTAAAACAAAACCATTTTGGTATAAAGTAAGATTCAATATTTATTTGGTATTATACTTCAAACATTATCTCCTTCTTGAATTATTATTAAAGGTTTTATGAATGTTAAATAGAAACATTCCTTATTTCTTAAAAAAAAAAAAATCACTTAAGCTACAAAATTTTTTAAATAAATTGAATTACAGACAGCAAGAAGTTAAAAATTTAAAAAAAAAAAAAAAAAAAAATTTCATGTTTTTTTCTGGTTTACCAATTTTAAAGTATAACATTGCATTAAAATATCAGGATTCTAAACACTATTTAGAAATGCATGTCACTAATTCAGGATGCTTGGCCAGATTTTGAAGAAAAAAAAAGCACCTTTAAAAGCACTTAAAATTATTTTTTTCTATCATTTAAAATTCTTCATTTATAAACATAAAATCAATCAAATTAAGATTTTTTTTAAAAACTTTACATAATCATGATAAAATAACTAGTTTCTGATTAATATTGCAGAGAAAATTGTGAAAATCACGCATTTCTGGTAACTTAGAACGACAATAGATACAAAGAAAAAATCTTCTTTTAAAAGATAGAAAAATTAGAGCACTTTCCATAAACCCTGAATAAAAAGGCACCTTTAAGGGTTTTTAAAAAACAAATGAAAATAAGAACATTCAAGCACTTTTTAAAAACACTATGCAACCTGCAGGGTTGGCAAGTTTTTGACACATGACTGTTTTCACGGGTTTATACCATGGTTTTTACCGTCATGTCAAAAACGTCAGAAACTGTCAAAAACCCATAGTTTTGATAAAACTGTATTTTAATTTGAGTTTAACTGCTTATGATTTAAAATTCATTTTTGGGCAATAAAATTAGAAAAAAAGTTGTTAAAAGATATTTAAGAACAGATTTTTACATTTTCCCAACATGATTATATCAAATCATACTATTTGAAGTAAAATATTAGGATACTAAACAAAATTTTCAACATTTCCAAGCATCATTTTGTGTGGCATATTACATTACTGAAGAATGTCAAGTCATCCCTGACTTAAGAGTTTGTTAGTAGTTACAAGTTTTGAAAGTTTTGTTTAGCTTATTTTTAATATTTAAGAAATGCCAAATTTAAAATTATTTTTAGTTCTTGAATTTATTATTAGTTCCAAGTTTTTTTTTTTTGGTTTGTTTGTTTATTTCTAACAATTAAGAAGTGCAAAATTTTGAATCCTTTGCAAATCAAGCTATAATGATAAATCACTATTTTCTATCACTATTTCAATAATCACTATCACTATTTTCAATAAGTATGTTACAATATTTCTGTATGAATGTATATCCTTCTATAAGAATATGTGTATGTAGTTGCAAAATCAATAGCAATCATTTACAACATTCATTTATAAAGGCAATTAAGTGAAAATAATATATTGTCCGCTATATGCCATAAATTAAAGAAAACAGTAGGTTTTTGACGGTTTTTACCACTGTCATGTCAGAAACCTGTTTTTGACGGCAAAAACCCAACCCTGGCAACCTGTAATTGCCAAAAACTATAGAAAAATAATGCTTACGATGAAATAAGCATATATAATTATTATAAAAAAAAGGGATTTAAACAGTTAATTATAAGCTCACGCGTCGGTATAACATTGTCACTAAAGTAACGGAATTGTCAAATGAGAAATTTTAAACTCACGTGTCGCAATATTGTCGTAAAAATATACATCACTTTACAATTGGCGAGTAGTAAAGTAGCAATGAATGGAAGGGAGAATGTATTTGTTTAATTGTCTTTGATGAAAAGAAATATTAGGTTGGGATTAATTTTTGAGAACTTCTTAAGCTAGAGCAGTAAATGAGGATAAACCTGAAGCAATGTTTGATGTTATTTTAGATTCTGACTAACTTTTAAATATATATATTTCATTTTAAATAAAACTTCATTCTCTAAAATCTATACTTTTTAAGAAAATAACTTTCACTGTCTCATTTATTTTTTACTGACACAATTGAAATCATTCAGAAAAAAATATTGCAGTAAAGGATAAGTTATTTGAGTAATTTAATTCTGTTTCATTGGTTCTTATACTACTCAGATTTTTATACAAATTTGGGAGGGGATTTAACCAGGGTTTGAAAAAACCCAGGGATTTTTGAAAAAACCCAACCCGCCTGGGTTTTATTGAAAAAACCCGGGGAAAATTGGGTTTTATTTGAAAAAACCCGGGGAAAATTGGGTTTTTTCATTTAGGGCTCATAAATTTTACTGTGAAAATATTTTTATTTATTAAATAGTATTGTATAAGTAAACACTAAAATTTCATCTGACTTTTACCTGTAATAAAATTAAACTGGAATAAATATTTAATGGTCTTCAATGTTTTTATAATATTATTAATAGAAAGTGAAATTAAAATTATGTATATTTATAAAGAGTATCAGTTACTTGTCCCTATTTTCAAATATTTAGATAAATATATGCATTTTAACTTTATAGTTTCAAAAAACAAATAAATCTTAAAATTATAAAAAAGCATATATAAAAAGTTATAGCTCATTTTTTTAAAATCAGATAATAAAACTTTAAATTTGTTTATTGTTGATTAATGTATCACTTAATAAATTTTTTTTGTTTGCTTTCAATATTTTTAAACATGATTTAAAGAAACAAAATAAATTGTATTCAAATAAAATCTTAAAAATATTTAAAAAATCTTAAAAGTAATATTTTAATTTTTAACTGTTTTTTAATTGTGATAAACTTTCTCCAAATAGTTAAAAATTGTCAGCAGATGTTAAGAGTTAACTTTAAAAAAAAGGTCAATTTTTTCCTTTATTATTATTATCATACAACAGATTCAAAGTGTCTACTTTTCTCTCTTAGATGGCAATACACTTTTACGAGTTTTGTAGCTTTATCTATTCCTAATCTATTTCGAAGTTTACTCTGCACCAAACCGAAAGTTGAAAAGTGTCTTTCGATAGAGACAGAAAATGCTGGTGCTGAGTGCAAAGAAAAAAGAATTGACAGAAATTTTGTGGAAGCTAGGAATTTTATTTATTTACTTATTTATTTATTTTTTTTTTGCCATAATTTTCCACTATTTTTTGATGAAAACTGTTCAATAACAGTGTCAAGCATCATTGATTTTGGAAAGTATTCAGGATCGGAAATTTTGGATGCCATAACACGTGACAGAAATTCTGGATGATGCTTAGAAAGACAGCTTTCTGCTAATTGATCTTGTTCATCATTTAAAAATTGTCCCCTTGTTTCGGGATCCAGGATGCATATGCTGATAAATGATGTGGCTGAACAGCCTGATCTTTTAACAAAATGTTTATGGGATTCTAATTCATCACACGATAGTAAGTTAATTCATATTTCAACAGGTTCTGAAATTGAAATGTTTTCTGGTTGAAGCTTTTTTAAAGCTTCAGAAACAATTGATATCTGTTTTTCCCAATTGATAGTTTATTGGTAAAGCCCAACATTATTTAATTTTTTTGACACATAAAATTGTTCAAGAACAATCTCTTCATATTTATGGTAATTATTGGCAAAAGTTTTTACGCGCTCACAATATGAATTCCACCTAGTATCATTTGGTCATCAAGCAGTTTTTTTCATTTGCCCATCCATGTGCTTGATGCACATTTCTAAAATATTTGTTAACTTCAACGATATGTCCAATGATAGTATTAGGAGATACTTCTTTTTGAACCAAATTTAAAAAAAAAAAAAAAACAATTTGTGAAAAAAACCACCAAGTGGGTTTTTTCAAAGTGGGCCCACTTGGGGAACCCTGGTTATATGTATTTTATATTAAGTTTAAATAACGCATTATCACTAATACATATTTGAATCTTCTTTATTTTTAAGTACATTATGTTTCATAATTTTTTAACTCAAGAATTATAAAATATAAATGCAGTAATATAAAAGGAACAAGTTTATTAATCTTTTTGTTTTCACACACATTTATTTACTATATTTATTAAACATATGGATATTACCCATTATAAAATTATAATCTGTAAATATTTATAATCAGTAAAAACTAAAATTTCATCTGACTTGAGTTAAATAAAAAACTGAAATAAATATTTAATGGTCTTACATGTTTCTATAATAAGATTAATAGAAAGTGAAATTAAAACTAAGTATAATTATAAAGAGTATCAGTTACTTGTCCCATTTGTTTTCAAATAATTAACCCTAGAAAAGGATTTCATTCTTAGATAAATAATTTTAAAAAGTTCTCCTATAAAAAGTTTTAGCTTTTTTCATTCTTAAGCTAGAAAATAAAACTGTTTAAATTTGTTAATGTATCACTTGGTAAAAAAAGAAAAAAATTGTTTCTTTTTAATTTTTTTTAATATATTATATTATTATATTACCTGTTTATTAATATATAAAGCATGCAACTATAGTTGAAAAATTGATCTTTTCAGACTATATTATTTAAATTTTTATTTGATTTAATATCATTAAAATATTACTTTTTTGAAAAAACCCACTTGAAGTTTTCAATAGCACCTACTATAAAAATTATATGAATATTTGAGTTTCTTTTACTTTACTAATATTAAAAACTTAATCATATAAATCATGCAACTCTATTTGACAAATTTATGCTGCACAATAAATTATATAAAAATAAATGTGAAACAATAAGTTCTAGTAAAAAAAAAAAAATTTTTTTGAAAAAACCCACTTATCGTTCCAAGTGGGTTTTTTCATGGTGGGCCCACCCAATAAAACCCGGGCGGGTTTTTTCAAAGTGGGCCCACTTGACGAACCCTGGATTTAACACGTTCATTACCAGTAGAATGCAGGTGGTTATTGAAAAGCGGTAATTTTTAAAGATAAATTCAAAGTTAAATTTTATTATTTTAATAAAGAATATGCAGGGGTCTGTCTAGATTTTTCTGAAAGGTACTTATTTAATGATAATTTAGACATAATCTGCGAAATTTAAAAAATTAACACAAAAATATGGATTTATCGTTTTTTACAGGATACAAAAATAAAGTTAAGAAAGTACTTTGTGAAATCCGTTTCAGTTTTTCATGAAGTTGAATTTCTGAAGGTACCGCTAAACGGAAGTTAATTTGGCCTGGACAGACCCCTGATATATTATAGTCATTAGAACTTATTTTCTGAAAAAATAGTTTGAACATAATATACATTTTTTTAGCTACCTTCAAATCTAATTTATTGGCACAAGCTGTGGCATCATGCAATTGCGTGTGATCCGACGAAGAACAATTTCACCTGTATGTTAGTTTTTTTGGTGCTTACATAATCTATCATGTTACATACCATTATCGGATTTAATATAATCAGAGGTCTGTCTAGGTTTTTCTGAGAGGTACCTATTTTGTGAAAATTTAGACATAATTTGTGAAAAATTTAAAATTAAATCAACACAAAAATATGGATTTATCATTTCTTAAGGGATACAAAAACAAAATTTTAAGAAAAAGTATTTTGTGAAACTACCGTTTTTCCTTAAGTTGAATTTGTGAAACTACCGTTTTTCCTAAAGTCGAATTTGTGAAGGTACCGCCAAACGGTAGTAAATTCGGCCTGGACAGACCCCTGATAATTCTTATCAAAATTCATATTGAGGCAACTTTAAGAAAATAGGGGAATATCTATTTTTTTCGATAGAAACAAAAATTCTTGCCGGAAGTTATCTTGACAGACTAGAGTAATTTTTTTATGTTTCCCTTCAAAATAATATTAATTTGAATCTAAGCTACTTCATCCCCATTAATGCTATTGGTGCAAGGCTTAGAATCAAAAACAGCTAATATCTAGTTTCATGTCATTTAAAATGGAAAAATGTAATCACCTATTTTAGCTCTTGCATTGATAACTCATCAGATTCAGTAGTTTATCTCTAATATTTAGACTATTATGAGCTTTGATGCTTTATAATCATGATATTTTTTTATAATCTTAATGTATTTAATGATATTAAGATACATAACTTTTCACTATATCACTTTTCATGCTTCTTGAGTATCACTTTCAGTATTATTATCACTTTTTTATGCTTCCTGAATTGTAGTGATTTTATTGCATGTATTGGTTTCTTTCTTCTAGCCACAAAATGTCCATTATTTTATTTTTACTAAAACTTGATCATTTCAAATATGTTGTTAGTTTAATGCTGCCATATGTAACTTGTTTAATTTTAAATTCTTTTACACTAGAATTTATATCATTTTTAATAGTGACGATATTAGCATAATTGGACTTAAAATTTGAATCACTTACACAATGACTTCAGGGCACATAGAATGTCCACAGAATCAGTTTAATTTAAAGGCAAACAAATTCACTATTGATTTTTAAAATCAATCTGCTTGCATCAACTGGAAATATTATGTTTTTAAAAATATATTTTGATCACCTCACTTCATAATGATAAAGCTCATTTTGAAATTATAAGCTTGCAAATATTTCAATCAATCTTTATAACTTTTATTCAAATATTTTTAGGTAAAACACAACAAATTTAAAAGGCCTTGAAAGCTAAATAATCTTTAAGACTATGCTATCTTCATGAGTTAGTAGTTTTACTAGTTAGAACAAAAAAATAATTCTATTTGATAACAGCAGTCTTATTATTTGTTTTCTTTAGCAATTATTTCATTGCTATCATTATTCTAGCAGCTAATTGCAATTAACCAATTTTCCATTCATTACTTTCAACCTTTAGACGTTATCTAGACTTTATTCAGATCAGGGGTAGGATTCCATCTATAAGAAACCTATTGCTTCTGAGACACTGGTAGAATATGAACAAAATGGAAGTCACTAAATATGACAATATACCAATAAATATAATGAAAACAGTCTTAATTTAAGCAAATTAAATATGCAGCTCTGTTTTTCACATATACACATTTAAAGAAAATAACTATTTTTATACAGGATTTTAAAATGCAAGAGCCGCATAATTTCAACATATTTGAATTTTCATACTTGACAGTTTTTGAATGTAAAAATTAGTCTTCAATTTGCAATTATGACTTTTGTATGTGGCTTGTAGTATATAATATTTATTGTTTGCTTATATATATTAATAAATATGTTAATATCTTAGCACCTCTTTAGATAATTAGGTTTTAATATACTTAAGATAAAACATTCAGCAGCTATCTTAATTTAAGAAAGTCATTAAACGTATTATTTCCGATTGTTACTACTTTTTAGTTATCACTTATAAAATTGATGTAAGTATTGTAAAATATCGAGTGGATTTATAACATTGTTTTAATGTAAGATCTCTTTTAAAAGGCGCATCTTTCACTTGTATTGGAAGAAACCTAGAGCTTTAAAGAATTTTTTTTTCTTTTTGGAGAAACTTACCATCCTTGATTCACATTAACTGTTTGAATATTTTTCTTTAAGACTGATAGTACCAATATAGGCTACTTGGTTTATTGCGTCAACGAAAAAAATTTAACATCGAAGTAATTGGTTTTGTAAGTTACTGCTAAGGAAACAGCAGTTAATAACTGCGATTTTGAGATTGAATAGCAGCACAAATAAAACTAAGGATTTGATATCAGGAAAAACTTACTCCTTAATTAGCTTTTCTTTCGCCAAGTATGACTCATACATTGCGGCATCAGATATATTTTAGCAAAATTACAGAAGTTTGTTTCAATAGAATACAACATTTATTGAAAGAAAAGAAGATAATGAACACGTGAACACTTAATTTAATACATTTAAAGGAGGAAATTCATGTGTACTCTTGAGCTGTCAATAGGAAAAACATGTGTCACTAAATAATGACATTAGTACGATATGCATAAAAATAGACAGTTTTTGGTAGCTTTTTAGTGTTTAGTTTTTAAAAATCCTGAATTACGCAGTGGTTTTTAACAATAAATAAAAAAAAATTTTTTAATCACATGTCAAAATTGTTACATGCTCACCATCATATCTCTCAGCTTGCTCTGCCAACTTAGCTTTATACACGTTATCTTCACGGTCGGCCATTATTGACTACTATTTTATAAAAATTTTCACTAAATAAGTGAAATTAAAGATATGAAATTATGTTACAAATGATGTAGAAATGAGGTTTTGTTCGGCAGAATACCAGACTCCGCCCAGAGCACGCTACAAAATTCTAAGGCTAGATTCCCGCCGCAAAGATGGCCGCACCTCCTAAATCTAAAACCGGCTTACTCCGGGAATAAAAATAGTGCGCATTACTTTGTATTGCAATTTTTATCTGCGCAATTCTTATAAAAAATGGAAATCGTTATCGCTTATAATGACGTCATAAATTGATAGTTATCTAAAAATGGAATTAACTAATGCAATAATAAGTCAATTTGTTTCAGATAATAAATATTCAATTTTTGTTTTTATGAAGCCCCTAAAGAGCAGACGGCTTAGGAGGAAGAAAGTAGAACTATCTACTTTCCGAATCCATTAATTTTTGAATCTCTCTAAAATCTATTTATTTTTACTTATAGACAATATTATATCTATGTTATAAATAAAATGCGAAAACAATGTAATTTAAAGTTAAATTTCAATTAGCATTTGAACCCATTTCTTTACATTTGCATTCACTTTAATTCAGTGGTAACATACCACTAAAATAAGATTTGTGTTCGTCGCTTGTATTCTTTAAAGCAAAAGTTTGAAATAATATTTATAGATCTTAATTTAAGCAGAAATAAGCAGCATTAAACTTATACTAAATTATTAGAAGAATATGGGATTAGCGTAAATTTGGTTGTATTTTTAAGATTAAAAATTTCGGAGTGTCTATTGCACCGATTATCGGCGCAGTAAAATACATTTTGCTATCTTACCGATCAAATTTTTAACCAATCATAGAGCGTATCTGTCCACGTGACTCTCCGATTTTTTTTTCAAAAATAATTTAGCTTTGTTTATCGTAGTCAAGGCAGCTACAATTTTTGTAGCATCTTGATTTTCTTCATATGAAGAATAACAAATTGCCATTCATGAATTTGAAAAAGAAAAAAGGACGATCTTCTGGAAGAGAGAAGCGAAAACTTTACAAAATGCTTCAAAGAAATTTAAAAAATTTGATAAGGCTCCGCTGGAATTGAAATACACATGGTGGAAGAATTCATTAAAAAAAATGTACAGATAACAGTCGCCAATCCAAGTAAGTAAATTTTGTATTGTTTAATTAATTTTTAAAATGTGTTATTTAAAATGAATTATTTAAAATGTGTTAATTGATTAGCAACATCGTTCCTGATGTCACCATGTCAATAGTCACTATACACCTTGTAAAGAACAATTTAACACTCTTGTTTTATATGTTCTCTGACCTGCTATCTATTATTTTATATTGTGTCTGCAAGCCCTTATAGAGTTTAGTTTATACATTTTTTATACGTAGTTTGTTTAAAAAAAAATTTATTTTCCAGAACCTTTACTCAAAATTGTCCAGCTGCTGTCTCCAGATAAACAATTTTTGCAGATAAAATCAATGAATGAGGATCATGACCATGTCCTCTCCGAATCTTTGTTCCGTTCTTCGCCTAAAGAAAGCCTGATACCTGTTGAGCACCAAGAGAAAGTTCAAAAATATGTGAATCTCCAAGTATCTATATTTCTGTTCCATTTTATATAGGTAAAAATTTTTCCTACATTTACTCTAATTATCTCCATTTTCTATCATAATATTGTTTGTATAGTTAAGAAATTATTTTGTTACTCAGAGTGATTTACACTGACTTACGTGGGAATATTATAATATCTATTTGAACTTATTGTTGTTGCTCAAACTGTTGTTAATGGAGATTTCTGTATCGTGATCTGCGGCAGAGTAATCGCAAAGTCCAGGAAACTTCCGGGCAGTGACCCGCGAGAAACTAAAAGAAATGTCATAGAAAGGGACTGACTCGTAAGGTATAACTTGTAGTTACCCCTAGGCAATTATCTACATATATTTTTTTTAAAAATTTGCAAGTTTAAAATCTGTTTGGCACCTTGGCAATTGTAGTTGCTTCGCCAGATCACAATACGAAATATCCCCTGTTTTTTTACCTTGCCATAATGTCAAATGTATTTTAGTTATATATAAGAGCATAGTAAATTTTCATATGCAGTCCTTGCTTTAAATTTTATGTATCCATAAAATATGGTTAGAAGCAAAGACACATAGAAAATTCAAATTCTGAATTTGTTTTTGGCCAAGTAAAATAAGCTTTGAGGCAAATTTAATGTTTGTGTTCTAAAAATAAATTCAATGAAATACTTGAAAGTAAAGCAAGTACATTGACTTTAGTTATGCAAACTGTTATGACAATATAATTTTTTTTAATAATTTAATGCATGACCCTTATAATAGTATTATATTAGTAAACAATTTGTTTCTGATTGAGGAAGAATATATTTGGAGTGTTATTATCATAAATAGTGATTTTGTGCTGACATTTAATATAATTCATATCTCTTTAAATATCTTTATTCACTTTAAATTATGACATAGTATTTTTTATGATAATGATCTTTTTTTTATGAGTTTTACTGTGTAAATATTTTTATTTAAATAGTATTGTAAAAGCTTAAAAATAGAAATAAATCCAAAAAGTTAATATAAAATGCATATAACAAAATTAAAAGGAGTTTAAATAACTCATCATCACCAACTCACTAATACATATACAGTGATACCTCGAGATACGAGTTTAATTCATTCCCTAACCTTGCTCGTATCTCAAAGCAATTTTGCCCATTGAAATGCCATTAATCCGTTCCGTCCCCAAAAATGCTACCCTCAATTGTTTTTGTTGTGTGTTTTTGAATAAGAAAAATGTATTTATAAATGACAAATACTATATAAAAACATAATAAAAGAGAATGTAAAGCAGAAAAAACTGCTTTTATAAAGTGTACATGCATATTTGTATTTTGGTTACTTAAATGCAACTTACACACAACTTAAATGCTACTATATGCTTAATTTTAGTCACTGCTTTTCTCTTCACTGGTCTTTGCTTTTTTATCCAGATTTAAAAACTGTCCAAGGAGGTTTGTTTCTTCCTTTTCAGAATGCTGGAGAAATGAGTTAGGCAAGTCTCATTAAATAGCTCCGATGTACTACCAGTTTCAACTTTTTCAGGGTGTTTCTTTTCCACGAACTGTGAAATTCTCTTCCACATTCCCAAGAATTCTTTTATCTCATTTGTAGAGATAACCTCCTCCACCTCTGGTTCTTCCTCGAATCCAATTTCTTGCAGCACGCCTGAATGCTCACCCATCACCAGGTCCATGGATTTTCTCAGAGGCACAATCTCCTCCTCCGCTGGCACTTCGAGTTCGAGTCCTTCAAAGCTACGGACTTAGCCGACAGCACAATTTTCGGCTATAGACTTCGAGGCTCGGTGGGTGAACGGGAGCATTGTCGAGGACGAGAAGGGCTTGCAAGGCCATTCCTCGTATCTCAAATAACTCGTATGTAAGGGCATTCGTATCTCAAGGTACCACTGTATTTGAATCTTTTTTATTGTTAAAGACACAATTTTTAACTCTTACATTATAAAATATAAATGCAACAATAATGTGAAAGGAACAAGTATATTAATCTTGCATTAAAACAATTTCAATTTGGACAGATTTATTATTTTCCCTTCCTTAGCTTTTCTAACTGCACAATTTAGCAAATGAGATTACAATACACAATTTAGCAATTCTTTCTAAAATTAAAAAAAAAATTCCTTTTGTTTTGTTTTGCATATTTAAAAAAAAATCACTCATTAAATGGCCCAAAAATTAATTCTATTATTTATGCCGGGTTCCCATCGTCCTTAAAAACTACTTATTTTTATTTTAGCAATTTTTATCTTCTGCAATGATTTTTTTTCTTTTTCTTAAAATATTTTATATTTTTAGGTTTAACGGCAAAAGTTGTTGGTTTGAAGAGGAAGAAAGGTAATAGGCCCACTCCTTTTACAAGAAAAGCAGTTTTGGAGGGAAAAAAAATATGCTTATGAACTGCTTTGTAGATGAAGAGACATTATCGAAGACCATAAATAAAGGCATTTTGAAGAAGAAGCTGCTATAGAATGTGGTATAGAGAAGGTTTCTTCTTGTATGGAATCATGTGTTGAAATTAATGAAGTGAAGCTGTTCTTTACTTCTGATGGGTGGCTATTGGTTAAAAATGTGATTTTACAAAATCGAGAATGATGACATGGGAATGTTATTCATGCAAACAAGATTGTGGTATGGTGATACTATTTTGTGCGACTCTTATTCGCAGTGGTATCACTATTCTTATGTCGGCCCTCTGCAGCCTCCAGAGCAAAAGTATTGTTCAAAATCTAAACTTTTTAGACTTTTTTTTTTTAGCTTATTTTGATTTTCTTCCTGTGAGATAGATATTTGTCATGTGTAAGCCAATTTTGAATAAATATTTGTCATGTGTAAGCCAACTTTATATTTTTTTTAATTCTGAAACAAACTTTATTTCTTAATTAGTAATTTTTATTGCTTTTTTTTTTTAAAAAAAATATTTGTTTAACCATTGTCAAATTTTCAAGTGAATGTCCACATAAAAACTCATCATTTACCTTTCATTATTAATTTCTGATGGACTTCAATGACATAAATTTTCCCACCAAGTTGTTAAATAATTAAGTTTCTAGGTATAGGTGTTACCTATTTTGATAGAATAGTACTTTACTTTCAATAAATTTGCATTCAGTATGTTCCTTTTAACTGTAATTTATGTAGTATGTGTTTCTTTCAACTTTGTGATTGCTTGCTTCTAATCCTAATTGTATAAATTTATATTTAGTTTTTTAAATCTGCTACATTTTTGTCCAATAAAAGTTTAGTTTCTTCCTGCATTTGTGTTTGATGAAATTTTGATAATATACAAGGTTTTGTATTTATAGAAATGTTTCGAGAATAAATTTTTAAAAAATCTACTCCTTTCTTTCCTACACTTAATCTTTAAATATTGATTATAAAATTCCTATTTATCAACTTTCTCTGTTTTATGAAGATTTTACTTTGAAAATTATCTTTTATATTTGATTCTTAATTTAAATAAGTGGAACTTAAAAAATTTTAACCTCCACAACATATGTATAATATCAAACATATATAGTACCAAACATGGTATTACTTTGATACAGGCACTGAAAAAATTAAATCGTATTTAATTAATTTTAAATCTTAAATGACAATACAAATAAATCTGAGTTACTTAAGATTCCAGCAGTTTATCTTCACACAATTTTATTTTTTAACTTATTTTTGTGTCTACTCCAGGTTAGTGAAAGGACATTTTATACTATGTCCCAGGTTCAAAAAACAAGTGCTTTAAATTTCTCAAGAAGTACTTAAAGGATTATTTTGTAACTTTGAAGATGTTTAGTTTTTTGCGCATCAGACACAGATCTATAGCAATTCAGTTGAAATTTGAGACTTCTACCCGTAAGGCAGAAAAAATTCTAAGTTTATTTACAATAATTCTCTTAAGTGGTAAAGTGACAAATTTAGCTTTCAGTGGTCCAAAAGTAATCGTAACTTGTTTTGTCGATAGGCAGGGCTGATTACGCTCTGGAAAAATCCCGAATTTTTCGCTAACAGTGATCCTAAGATCGAAGGTTCAGACGTTTCAAAAAATCATTGATCACAGAAGTTTCTGGAAATCAAATTTTCAAAGGCGAAACTTAAAAACACAGTTTATTTTATTTGTTTGTAAGGGAGAGCCAGATACTTTATAAGCTTATATTCCTGATAAATATTTATTTTTTATTAGTAAATGGTTATTATAATCATAAACTCAAGAAAAACATACAGTAAAACCTTTTTTTGTGCGTTGGATAGGGACCGCATAAAAGAAATCATACAAAAAAAATTATAAGTTATTACGTATAACAAACAACTTTGTACGATATAGTACCTAAAAAAAAAATTTATGCGGTGCTTAGGGACCGCATAAAAAAAGTTGGACTTAAAAAAAATACATCAATGAATTATGAGAGAATGCTTTCAATTAAATTAGACCTAAAGAAATTTTAAAAATAATTAATTCTTCATTGTCCATGTACATGGAGAAGTTTTCAAATTATGCGTTAAATAGTTTGCTGCTACTGGTCGTAAGCAAAACGCGCATCTTCTGAAATGGTTAACAATAGCTTGAAGATAGGATTTCAATTGATTTGTTTCTTAGTACCATAAAATCGGTGATCAGTTTTATGACGACGGTCGACTGGTCAATTGCTTGTAAACCTCATGAAGTGTAACTTTAAACACCAAATTGTATCTCAAAAATTTCAGAGTGACCCTCGTATGTACGTAACTGGCTCTGCCTTATCAAGAGATTGTTTAAAATAAATGAACAGAGCATCGCGAAGTCCAGATACATCGTTGTCAAGGAGAGACCACGTAATCAGAGTTCGTCCACAACATGTATATGTACATTGATAGGAAAAATTAAACTGGCGCTAACGCCGCTAAGATTCATATACCGCATAAAAATAAATCGCCCAAAACCAAAATCGCATAAATAAGGACCGCACAGAAACAGGATTTACTGTATTTGTAAATTTTAATTACTTCTCCTGGTCATCATAGGTATGTATAAAATTTTAAATATATTCTAAGTAAACTAAGAAATATTGAAAAAAAAAGGAAAAATCTGAAATAGACTAAAATTATGGAAGAAAAAAAACTTAACGCTTTTTTTTTTTTTTTTTTGCATCCTGACTGAATTAGGAAGTAATATGACCCTTCATCCATTAGTTACATATGTAGTTTTAGTTTAACACAAAAGACTCGAACGAATCGAAGAAAATTTTCACACACTTATAAAATTCATTTATCCAAAAATAATTTTTAGTAAACTTTCATTATTTTTTATTATTTTATTCAATTTTGGTAAAAAAAAACTTTTGAAAAGTTATCAAGTTTTTTTGCATCAGTTTTTAAATAATATAATTTTACATGGCAAAATACAAAATTTGAGCGAAATCAGTCGAATAGTCTCTTAGAAATTGAATTTCAAAAGGGCTAGATATTTAAACTTCGATCTCTCAGGAACTATTCGATCGATTTCGCTCAAATTTTGTCTTGTAAAATTATAATTTTTAAAATGGGTGCAAAGAATTGTATACCTACTTTTAAAAAGTTTTTCAACCATTATTGAATAAAATAATGAAAGTTCACTAAAAATTAATTTTTTGCATAGAATTATCTAATTTGCTTTAAAAGTTCTCGAGATGTAGCGAAATACACAAAATAGTAAGATTTACATTAACTTCTCCTGGCTATAAATTGTTGCCGCTTCCACCTATATTTAGGGGGTTCGTAAATCTGTCTGTAGCCTTCCAAAAATGGTATATGTTTATTCAGAGAAAGTAATTTTTTTTTTGTCTGACTTCTTCGTAACTTAAAATATCGTCGACTCTTATTAATTAGCATATTTGTGGTCACCCATCTCTTGAACCATTAAGATTGAGCCCTAAGCGTGAAGGTCTCTGATCATTAGATCAAAAGTTATTTAGAGTGCCCTTAAGGATAAATTGAGGTATTTTTCAAAGGTAAAAATGAAATTAATATTTAAATATGTCATTAGGTTGAAAAGGGTTCAAATGAATATCTCAAAATTTACCTCAAATATACCTCCAGAGGTATATGCAACAACCTGAGGTGTTTCATCTTACATTTGAGGAGAGGTAGATATTTACTACTTTAAGGTGTTTCTTTTTCAACCTTAGGTTATTACTTATCAACCTGAAATATAATTCTTTACACCTAGCTATGGAACTATTTGTTCAACAACCTTAGGTGCTTCATTTTAACACTTCAAGTTATTCTGGAGCTGCCTAAAGTGTATTTTTTGACAATTGTAAAGGTAATATTTCATTAACGTGAAGTGTTCGCTGCTCTACTCATTACAGATATATAACAAGAAAACTGACTAGAGCCTAAAATAGCTATTTTTAACGCAAGTAAGTAAGAATGTTGGGCCCAAGCATTATAAATGTGAATGCACACTTTAAATATTGCCAATGATTTCCCCATCATTTTAAATTTAAAAACATTAATCTGAAGACAAAATGTTGAGTGTAGATATAGATTCCTAAAACACGGTTTCAAAGTATCTGTCTTTGGATGGAGCTCCCACTCTGCATTTTTGCATTATAAAACCAAGTGAGAGGTTTTCTTGGACGATGGGTTGGATTTTGTCGTTGGAATCCGTCATTCACTAAGAATTTTGGAATTAAATGACTAAGCAAAATTAATTACTTTTGATAGTTAAATAAGACAAAAATTAAATTTTTTTGCCATTAAATCCTCGTTATTGGATACATAATTTATTGAAAAAAGTTATTTAATCTTCATTTAATTTATAAGTCAACCACCGAAAATAAATTACATAAAATATATTTGATCAATATGAAGTTAATAACATTAATAATTTATAAGGCAAAATGTTTTCTCTCGCAGTCCCAACAATTCTCTACAAAAATAAATAACTATTAATATTAATATATTATGTTCAAATCAGGGCCTGATTACCGAAAAGGCACAGGAAGCAAGTGCTTCCCCTTTTAAATTCTAGGGGGGCCCCCAAATGTCTGAAATTAAGGGCCCAATTTCTTATTTTTTGTAGCCAAAAAAAATATTAATAATAAAAGAAATAAGAAAAAAAAATGACTCCAACAAAAACTCTCGAAAAGAAAAAAAATGGGATGCTTTGTGTTGTTTTGCCGCTAGTAAAAAAATTGGCATAAAAAAAGAGACTCTTTTTGCAAAGAACCTTTCGTATAACAACAAGTAACTTTATAATTTAATTTAGTGAAATATTTAAATTTTGTCAACATATGTGCTAGCTACTCCCTCATGTTTTTGTTACTATATATAGTTGGCTACTATGCATGTTGGACCCTACTTTACGTGCTTTATAAAGCACGTAAAGAAGGGTCCAACATGATTGCATAGGATCTCTGTATTCCTTTCTAAGGTTCTAATAGTTTTCACATGGTTCTTCCCTCTTTAAAATGTATTGTTTATGGGTGAAAAATATCAAAAGTTTCTTTTGCTCAAGTTAGGGGGGCCTCAAAATCCTATTATGCTTCCCCTATTTTCAGAGGTTAATCGGGCCCTGGTTCAAATGCTAGATGTATTATAAAAAGCTGTATCGCAAAACATATTTTCATATATTTTAATGGTATACCATTAATTCCTCTGTCACTTTATGTACTGTATTATTATTATTATAAAAACAGTTGAATTTAAATTATAATTATGAAATATTATTATTAAAAAATATTTTTCAACCAGACAATTAAGTTTAATATAATTTATTTAAATAACCGTAATAGCTATCGCCCCTAAAACTGTCTCAAAAAATTTATAAATTAAAAGAAAAATAATAATTTCGAAAATTTTGGTACCCTTTGAAATAAATGATAAATAAAAAATAGATATACTTCACCAGAAAAAAAAGTAGGAAAAGACACCTTTATTTGTACTTTAGTAAAAACTTTATTTAAATTATTAATTAAAATATAAATTAGTCGAAAGAAACAATTAATATATTTAAATAAATCCAATATAATGTTAATAAATAATTTAGTTTTTAAAAATTCTATGAAAAATTTTATACGCTTTAAGGAAAAAAGAAATAATGTTCTTTTATTTTTAAATTTTTTGTTGTTGGTGAAACAATGACAACCCATCAAACAATGACAACCCATTACCAATTTCACATACACAGGTAGAAAAGCATAACTTATAGCTATTGTACCGATGAATTAGTTTCTGTAAAGTGGCGCTGTTGTCAACGTCGGCGCGATAGCTCTGAGGCTATCTTACCGATAGTCGGTGTAATAGACACTGCCTAAAAATTTGTCATCCGAAGAAAGTATTAGATTTTATAACATGAATAAAAAGGAGAAATCCGATTCTAGTTCTCGCGAGAAGAAAGCTAAAAGAATTAAAACTCACCATTCAAGACCAAATATTCTCTCTATTATTCCTGTAAGTAAACTGACAAAAATTGGTTTTGAATATTTTTTAATGGTATATGTCTCCCTCTTTTATTAAATTTCTACCTCAAAATGTTTTCAATTGTGTAAAGAAGAAGGAGGAAATTGATATAGAAGCATTGATCAAATAAATTTTAATGCTATTCTCAAATTTTAATGTACAGTAAAACCTCGCTACAACAATATTTTGCGGACCAAATAAGAATATTGTTGTAGAGGGATATATTGTTATATCGAGGGCCCACATAATTCTGGGACGCAATAAGATTTTTTGAAATTTAATGTTATATATTCATTAACTATAAATATATTTATATATTATCGAAAAAATTAATTTGCAAAGTGTTTATGACGGTTAAGCATTAAAAACAATGGATATAAATACAGAACATAAGATTGTAAACTTACTTAAAAAAAACATTTTTATTGAAAAAAATCCGATATTTTTGTTTGTTTATTCATTTTTCTGACTGTTAAGTCAACCAACAAAGTATGCATAGAGTCCAATGCCCGAAAATGATTTTCATTTGTAAATGGAAAACTTGAGAAAAATGTCTTTAGAGATTTTACGGATTGAAGAGCTTCATGGGGTGACAATACGGACTGTGATACACATTGAACATCATCACCATCTTCTTCCTCATCATTATTTTCCATTTCATCCGTAATTTCAGAGAGAATCTCTTCATCACTAACTCCTGCGAAAATTGTCAGATCGTCATCGGCAGTTAAATAGTCCTCCACGTTAACACCATATGTTTTACCCATTTTTTCCTCAAGTTGGGATAAAGATTTTTGAAGATTCAAAACAAATTCTTGATTATCTGATAGATCACTGTCTGTGGAATTTTCTTCACTATTAGAAACAATTTCATCTTCCAAGACACACAAACCGGCCTTTTTCCAACAATTTTGAATAGTTTTTTCTGTTACCTCCCACCAACTACCAGCAATAATATCGCATACCTCCTTGACATTCACAGTTTTAAAAGGATCTTCTACTTTATTTTCGATGTTGACAAGTATCGATTCAACCAAACGCTTCCTGTAGTATCCTTTGAAACACTTGATTATGCCCATGTCGAGTGGCTGCAAAATCGAAGTGCAGTTGGCCGGGAAATAAACAATTTCGACGTTGTGTAGTTTTGGAATTGAGGTGTGAGCGGTGCAGTTATCAATTAATAAAGCAATTTTTTTCTTCCTCTTTTTCATTTCTTTATCTAACATCAACAACCATTCAGAAAAAAACTTAGAAGTCATCCAAGCTTTTTTATTGGCTTTATATTCCACGGGAAGACTTTTCACATTCTTGAAACACCTCGGCTTCAATGATTTGCCGATAACAAGAGGTTGCATTTTGTGTGTCCCTGTGCTATTGGCACACAGAAGAACAGTCAATCTCTGCTTTGATTTTTTTCCGCCGTAACATTTTTCACCCTTAAATGCCAATGTTCGATCGGGAAGGAGTTGAAAAAACAGCCCAGCTTCATCTGCGTTATAAACGTTCTCTGGTTTATACTTTTGAAGAATATCTGTCATCTTCTCTTGCTTCCATTCATTTGCTTCGTTAATCGGAGCAGATTTTTTCTCTCCGTGAACTTCCTGGAAAGTTATTCCATGTCGATCCCGAAAACACATTAGCCAACCATTACTAGCTTTAAAAGTTTCGTTCCCTAGCATTACTGCGAATTTACGTGCTTGTGTGCATAACAAGGGCCCATTTATCGGGATATTTGTTGCTCTCATCTCTTGAAACCATTTTAAGACGGCAGCATCAATGTCTTCATTAGTTGCGACTTTTAGTCGTTTACGCTTTGGATTAATTAAATTTGAACTTACAGTATCTTCGATCTGTTTTCTTTTCTTTAGAAACGTTGCAACTGTAGATTGAGATAATCCGTATTTTCTAGCTGCATCAATCTGTTTCATTCCATCATCAATATCTTTAATAACGTTAAGTTTATCTTGAAATGAAAGTTGCTTTCTCCCTGCCATCTTATGCTAAATTACACTAGTAAAAAATATCCAATACACTGAAGACTCACCAAGCTGAAAATGTTAGCAGCACTAAATGCGAAAAGCTCTGATCGTAGAATTTGCGCTAGCTCATGAAAACACCAGGTGTAGTTTAAATCAGGGATTAAGTGACAGTGATGAACGATGACCAATGGTCAGTATACATTTTTTTCTCCTCCTCAATTTCAATATACGTGCTCCACCCACCTTCTACAGAAACAGTACCTTCTCAGGGTAGCAGGTGTTACTGTGATGTGTGTGGTCATTTATGACTCATGATGTTACAATGGTGATTTCTTAAGAACTGAGGGAGGCAATTCTAAAACATGAAGCTCTTAGGGTGGTCTAAGTACCTCAACAGTGGGGGAATGAAATTTGAAAACAAAAGCCATTCTCTGATGTGAAAAGAAATAACAGTGGGGTGAAAGATTATAACCAGCAGTGACCCTTTTATCAGAAAAGATGAAAAAAATGGTAAAAGATGACAAAAAGGCATTTTACATTATTTGAAAACCAATAAAAAAAATAGAAAATAATGTTGAAATTTGAAGAAAAAAAATCGTTTTACAGAGGTTTACTGTTTCAGAGAATATCGTTATATTGAGAGGAAGATAACATTAATCCATATGCAAGTTTGGCGGGACCACGGAACATTATCGTAATAGAGGGAGTTATTGTTGTATCGGATATCGTAGTAGCGAGAGTTCACTGTATATATATTTAGGGGGTTACGATTCACAATTTATGTATCGTGATCTGTGCGAATTACTATCGTCAAGGTGCCAAATGTATTTTAAACTTGCAAATTTCTTGAAAAAAGAAACATGTAAAGGTATTTCCGGAGGTGGCTATCCCTTATATCCCTGGAGTTGGTAACCTTTTGTTCTTATTTTTTTTAGTTCCTCTTTGGCTGAAGTCCACAGTTTGCCAAGTCTTGACAGTTATGGGGAGATTTCCGTATCGTGATTTGTAGCAGAATAATCACCAAGTCTTGGCAACTTCTGGGCAGCAGCCTGCGAGAAACTAAAAAAACATCACAGAAAGGGACCAACTTGAAATGTATAACTCGTAGCCACCCCCGGGCAAACTTCTAAATGTTTTTATTTTTGAAGTTTGCAAGTTTAAAATCTATTTGGCACCTTGGCGATTGTAGTTGGCGCACCAGATCACAATATGGAAATATCCCCACAGATCATGTGAAAAAATCCTTCCATTTAGATCTCATACTCAAAATAGCAAATTTTATAATCCGTATCAAACTATTGAAAATAAAGCTGGGGAAAATCCCAGCTAAATAAACTTATCATATCTTTTAAATTATTAGTCTCTTTATTACCTCGGTCCACATATGTGGACCTTCACTTCTTAGCTTCTAAAAACACACTATGATAAAATTTATAATTTTTTCTTCACTACAATATTTGTGGACAATTTAAGTTATTTGGGAGAACTCCACATAAATAAACAGAAGTGTTTTTTTAAAAATTACACTAATTCCACGTACTCGAAAATGTAAGCAATATTAAATATTATATAAGTTATTCTGAAAATAGTTTTTTTTTAATTCTTTTTACTTAGTTGTTCTGTGATCTGTATGAAGATTTAAAATTTATATTTACTTAACATTTAAAAATAATATGGTCAAGAACATGCAGGTCCATGTATATGTACTTTGGTACGTTAGGCGAAATTTATGACAGCATAGTAGCCGAATGAAATCTATACCCGAATCTATAGGCCGAATATTATGAGTATTTAAATTTACATTTATTTAGTAATGTTTTTATGTTTTATATTTAGTAATGTTTGATGAATTGTTTTATATTAAAGTACATACCTATATTTAGTATCTCTCATAATTTTGTAAGTAATAAAGATTTTTCCCCATGAATTAAATATTTTTTTATAATTAATGTTATATTCTTTTTAATAATTATTTATTTTGCATGGTTTGTATGATTAAAATAGCTGAGTTCTAATTTGCATAATTAGAATAACTGAGATTTAATGCAGTATTGCAATGCGCTTGGATAAAAATTAGTATTTTTTAAATTTATATTTTTCTAAATAATTATTAAATGTATTTATTATTGTATTTAAATGGACCATTTGATAGCAATTTGCATGTTTGTTTCTACTTTAGGTACTACATTTGGGATATTTATATTCTTTTACTTTGTTAAAATCTGAGATACACATGTGTACCAAAAATTCAGTCCCTGGCAGTATAATTTGTATTTTGTTTACTTTATTACGACTTATGGCAGTAAAATAGAATTTCGGAACTGTAAAATCTTTTTTTGTTGTTGCGATTTTCCTTTATACTTTAGTAAATGAAGAGGTTAAACTTTTGGTAGCTTCAGTTCTAAAGGAAGGAAATTATTTAAAGGAATTATTTAAGGAAGATTTCCGTATCGATATATGCGACAAAATAATAATCAATTTTTGGTGATTTCCTCACAGTTGTTCATAAGAAACTAAAAAAAAAAAAGAATCAGTCTAATTTGCAGCCATCTTTCTCTATGCAAACATCTGTACTTTTTTAAAAACTTACTTTTAATCTTGCCGTTTGTTATTGGCGTGAACTATTTACCACTATAGAAATATCCTCTGTGTTAAGTACAACTTTTAGTTTGCTAGAGAAGTGATCTCACATAAGTGATAGTTTTGTGTATAAAATGTAAAAAAAAAAAAAAATTATATTGACCCAGTGTTCTTCCTAAGCATTTTTAGAAGGACGGCCCGCCCTGTTTCCACATTGATCCCTCTAAATGCCCCTTCATTTCCTTTTTGTGAAAAATAAGCTGCTATCCCTTAAAACAACTGCTTTTTTATTCATATTCCAGTTTGATAAAACTAATTCTCTGATAAAATAATAATTACACATTGTTTAAATAATAAATAATAATTACACATTTATCTGTGTTCATAGGTTTAATTCTGATTACTATTACAAATATTTACTTAGTTCGGATTATTTTAAAATCATTAAATTTTTATGAGCATCTCTTTTTCCGGGGAGAGGGGGAGTTAATAATTCTTTCTTATAAAAAATGCACATTTAAAAGTACTTTTTTCCATAATTTCAGTTTAATTTATAGAAAAAAGCTTTCAAGTTGTTTATCAATGAATCATTTTCTTATAGTTTATACAGGGTATCCACGCACCTGGAAGGTCATGAAAAATTATGGAAAGTCATGAATTTCGGTATTGAACAAAATTTGTCTCAAAATGTCATGATTTTAACTATTTTCTTTTAAAAAAATCATGTAAAGTCATGGATTTAGGTCGCCGCGAAATCTAATTTTTTAAAATGGAATTTACCCCCCCCCCCATTTCACGGTGTTCCGAATATCTGAATTTGTAACAAAAACCTCACTCACAGTCATGTTTTATTAAAATATAAAAATTTTTTATCCTGTTCTTTAAAAATTACAAATTATGGTGTTCTTTTGAAAAAATAAAATAAAAAACATTATTTCTAGAGCAATTTATCTTTTAAACTTCTGAAATTTCAGAATTTTTATTATTATTTACTTTTTCTTATTTTATCAATTTAAAATTCTAACTGAAGCAAGCCAGTCATTGGGGATTTTTTTTTAAATTCCGAAATGAGAACAGAAGAATCAGGAGTATTTCTTTCCTTTCCGATAAACAAGATAAGTATCTTTAGAGTATAATTCTGCAGAAAAAAAAAGGAATCTTTGTTTTTGTATTTTTTTCCAGCTATTTTATTGCTTCATCTCTTTTTTTATGCTGTTTTTTTAAATTTAAAATCTTTTAATATGAAGAGTATAACATTTCAATTAATGTTATTATAATGCTTTTTTAAATTTATTGTGTTTTTGTCGGAGAAAATAGTAAATTCGTTAGGGTGACCTGGGGTAATTCCTGATCAAAAAACGCAAACATCTATTTTATGAAAAAACTATTCAAAATAGAATTTTAATATTTACTGGAAGTTTGAGGCTATATGAGATGAGTCCAATGCCACCTTCTTTTGTTTGAAAATCTAATTAGAATTTAAAAGATTTAAAATTTTTAGTGATCAGGAATTACCCCTGGTCTTGATCATTTCTGGGGTAATTCCTGATCACTTCTGGGGTAATTACTGATCACCAGTATATCAAATAATATATATCAGTAAAGGGGCTGTTTAAAAATAATTATATAATGGTAATTAACAAATAAGACATCAAGATCAAACAAATAAACCAAAAAGATATGTTTAAACAGCTAATAAAATGATTTATTTAAAAGCAAGAAGAACGATTAACACTTTAAATTTTCAAAAATATTTGCATCGTGCCATACATTTTAGGCAATCAGCCAACTCATTCTCATGTTCTTCTGAAATATAAGAGAGTTCCCACATGCGTTACTTTTGCTGGATTTTTTAACTTCATTAAGGGAAAGTGTAAAGTTAAGTAGGGTATGTCAACAGCTCTGGCAGCAGCTCTCGCACTGAAATTTTCATTTTCAATCATTAAAAGAAATTCACTAATCTTGTTTTCTAGAAGCTTAGTATCCTTTTTAGGGCTTATAATTTCTCACCATATTTATACTAGGCTAATTCAGAAACTTAAAAATTATTCTAACAGTTATACTAGGCTAATTTATAAACTTAAAAATTATTCTAACGATGTACACACATAAAATTAGGATAGAAGCAAGGTAAAACAAACCAGAAATGGTGCAAATCAGAATACAGTCTTGTATACAGTTAAAAACAAATTTTGTGATGACAGTTAAAATATATTTTATAGTTGTTCCACTTAATAAATATGAACTGTTATTTAAGAAAAGACAATTAGGTATTTATAAGCTATTTCATATACTATTTATAAGAAGAAATGACAATGATCAGGAATTAGCCCAGTGATCAATAAGTACCCCATTAGTAGGGGGCAACATTTGATATAGTTTCCTACAATCAATTATAATGTTTACAGTAGATGTGAAACAATTAAACAAAAGCCTACACTATTTTCATATCAAAGAAAATGAAAGTAACTCAAAATATTTATTATTCAGAGAAGGAGGGGGATCTTTGCAGAAATGTGCACATTTTGAAAACCATCTTTGAAATGGAAAATACAAAATGCAGTTTAAAAGATACTTATTTTGTTAGCTTAAACAGAAAACTATTATTAAGTAAATGTAGTTATATTTTAGTAAAGTGTAAAAGCATTCTTGTCCATGTCTCAAATTTAAAAAAAAAAAAAATTTTTTTTTTGAATAAAACTTAGTTGATCATTATTTACCTCAGAAACAGAGTGATCGTGAATTACCCCGGGTCACCCTATTTCTTTCCTTTCCAATAAACAAGATAAGTATATTTTGGATATAATTCTGCAGAAAAAAAAAGAAGAAGAAATCTTTGCTTTTGTATTTTTTCCAGCTATTTTATTGCTTCAACTCTTTTTTTATGCTGTTTTTTTTAAATTTAAAATCTCTTAATATGAAGATGAAGAGTATAACAGTTTTGGTTGTATCTATCATTTCAATTAATGTTATTATAATGCTTTTTTAAATTTATTGTTGTGTTTTTGTCGGAGAAAATAGTAACTTCGAAGTCATGAAAAATTCTTGGAAATAGTCATGAAAAGACATAAATTTGAAAATCTAAAATGTAGCAGATACCCTGTTTAAACTTTTTTGAAAAAAATGTATGCAAAGAGATTGAATTTTCGCATGCTTTTAATAATTTTTATAAACTAAAATTTTCTGTCTTATTTAATAAATAGAGAAAATTATTTTTAGAGATATACTCATAAAATAGTATACGAGAGTAATTTAAAAATTGTTGAGGATCAAATTCAGTTATTACATAATATTACACATTTTGATAAATTTTTAAGGTGGTAAGTAAGTGCCATTTCAAAACTCAAAGTGCTCTTTTCTGAGATGTTGTGCCATGTCCTTTTTTATTCCTAGGGAGAATTCTAAATTGATCATGACCTTATTTTGGGGGATATTCCCTTACGGATGTCAGTTTGCACTCACTGCAATTCAAATTACCCTGTCATTTTTTTTAATAGTATTTTCTGTTGAACCATCTGCGTATGAAAGGAAAATTGTCCCAGCAGAAAATTCTTTCAAGAGTAATAAATAGAATATTTATATCCTAAACAGCAAACTTTTTTTATTTATTAGTTTGAACTCCTTAAGTTAATGAATGGGACCTTAAATTAAGTTTTATAAATTATTACTATTTCAATATATTTTGATTTCAATTATTTTTAACGTGTGTGTTAGTTTAATCAAGAATCGTGAAAGTCAAATGAATATTTTTCTTTGTTAATGAAAACATTTATTATATATAATTTAAGCATTAAAACTTTACTTTCTAAAACAGTTTTAAAAAGTTATTGTGACTAAAAAAAAAAACTATAATATATACTAACTAAACTAAAAATAAAACTATTTATAAACCACATAAATTAAATATATAACTCAAATATTGTATGTAACTATAAGTTTAATATATAATTAAATAAAACTATAATATATAATTTTAAACTAAAGAAACTGTTCTGGGGAAATATTTGGCTTTGAAAATTTTCTACACCCCTTATGAAAGTTTGTTCCTCTATGAACATAAAATAAATTTGTTAGAAATAGTATCATATGATGTGTAATAGTATAATCCAAATATAATATGATACTCTGACAGTTTCAATAAATCTTACGAGAATCGCCTTGCATTAAATTTAAATTATAAAACATACAGTATTAATCTAAAAATTGTATTAATTGAAAATGTTGTTTACATTTAATTATTTCTACTACTAAATAATGTTTTCATTGTTTTGTAAAAAATAATATTTCTTAAATGTAGGTAAATACTGATTGTTTTCGTTTGGAAGAACAAGAAGCATCTGAAAATTGTCATCTACGTTTTATAGAAATCTGTGAGAAAATACGTGCTACATTTCAGTCCATGTTGGTTGTGAAAAAAGGAAAAGAAAATGAGGTAGAAAATTGATTATTCTACTTGAAATTTAATTGATTTTTTTCTTTCAATTTTAATGATAATTCTTTTTTAATTAGTTATAATAATTTATTTTCTTTGAGTGCATTTGTTATATGTGCAGTGTTAAATATTAATTTTGTGATTGCTTGATAGTTATATCAAAGTACTTGTTTTTTTATAGGAGTTTCTGCTTCAAAATAAACCCCGCGTCACAATGTGGGTCATAAGTTTGAAAAAGTTGAACCGATTAGATAAACATCACTGGAAGAAGTCAAGGGATGCTGTGAATGATGTTTGTATTCTATTTATATGATTAATTTTTCTCTTATTTTTTAATTGTTCCAAAATACAATTTCAGGAAATGTGTCTAAAACATTCCATATTCTGTATATATATATATACATATATATATAAATTTCTATGAAATATTTATAAGTAAGAAAATTATTGTATATATTTGTTTTCAGTTGAAAATATTAATTTCAGTATGACAATTTATTATAATATAACATTATTTCTTACAGTTCACTATAATTCTTCATTGCTAGTGATATTTATTTTCATAAACATTTAATAATTATCAGAGGTTGTCTTTCATCTGAGACCACAAAAATTTAATCAGACCCCCATAAAGTAATTATAGTAGAACCTTGATTTAACGATGGACTAGACAAAAATGTCGTAAATAATTGGACATCCCTATATTGAAGTTCTGAAAACTCCCACGAAAACTAAAATTCAAATGCATACAAATTAAATTACACTTTGTTATATTTCTAAATACAATCTGAAACTTAAACTTTATTTAGTAAAGAAGAAAAGCATTTCAATCTAAAAAAATTCGGCAAATTATTTTTTCTACCATTTTTTTTATTTATTCTGAAGTAACTTACTCATGTACTTGAGGAATGTTTTCAGTATCTGTAGCATTACTGCTGCTTCATTAAATAATGGTAGTGGGTCTAAAAATTCACAGTATTTCATTTTCACACACTTCAAGAGCACTAGATTCTATAATTTCAGTTATTGAAATTGCTTCTGATTCAGAAGTCATTAGATCATTATCACATTGCATATCTCTTTCTTCCTTTCCTTCACTTTCACAAAAACAAAATAACTGCAACCCCATATCCTTATTTAAAGTGTGGGGTTAGAAGATTTCATCATTCAAAGTATGGGTTACTTTTCCCTAACAAAGTAGATGCCAGCACATGAGTTCATTGTCTGTTATTTTTCTTCTTTTTTCCTTCTTTTTTTTCTTTTCTGTATGGCTGTGTGACAGTAAGTAAAAATTATCAAATAACAATTGGAGAAAAGATGATTCAGAATGTCTGTATTTTAGGAAGTAGTATTAGAAGATGTTCTAAATACTAGTATTGAGTTAATACTAGTAGCTAAATAATTAATACTAGAGCTAAATACTAGTAGAACGTTACTGATGTAGTAAATGAAAAGGGCCCAAGCTGAAAAGACCTTATTCTCCGGTAACTTTAAGCCTGAGTTTTGCTAGATCAATTTCCCCGAGACCAGTGTGTAGCTTAACATGTATATGTTTATCATAAATCTCTGTCACCATAAAATTCATATCAAGTTTCTATATTGTTTGCTATTCTTTTTCTATTGAAAGAAAAAATAAATAAATTTTATTCTTCAAGTTTTCAGATTCTTATATCATCAATTTGTTTTTCCAGAAAAAGCAAAATATAGATGCTTTGACTCTCCAATGGCAAAATCTTTTGTACGAAGCTACTCACCTCCAAAAAGAGGTTACAAAATGCTTAGAATTCAGGTAAAATTATAATCTAAGTGCATAATTTTATCTGATTGTCAGTTTATAAGAAATATTTATTGTTTATTTTTTACAAGAACTTTTTACATCTTCAAACTCTTCATTCTGCATTTCCCTGATGTCCCACATGTTTTTATAGGACATTATAATGGATCTTTAGATAATTAAAAACTCTTTTTTTTATATATATTTTTTTAACCAGTAATGTATTTTAAAACCTGTAAGTGGTTTATATACAACCAATAATCAATAATTCCTTTAATATTTAGGTTATTTTCATGAAATTATTTAAGTAAAATACCAATGAAAAATAACTAGCAAATTTTAATATTTGTATATGTAACATAAAAAGCTTTAACTAATCTTTTTATGTTATTTCTTTATCTAAATTCTTCTTAATTTATTCACATCCTCTCTTCTTATTCTATTTTTAGATTCAAGTATTTAGGAAGTAACATTTTAAAGTTTTCCCTTTACTAACTGTAAGAACCATATTATTCCCTCTACCTATTTAATAAACTAATTATAATTGTTAACGTTTCCATAGCTTTTTAAGAGCACCTCAATATTGGATTATTCCTTTTATTTCGATAGGTTATGAAATGTAGCTGCAATAGTGCAGACAAAGCTTGATATTTTTTGTATTCCCCCCCCCCCCCCACTAGCACAGCCAATTATGTTTTGAGTAATAACTAAAGGCCGGAATTTCAGGCAATAAAAAATGCAAAAATAGGCAGGCAGAAAGGCATTTAAAAAGCTTGAAATAGACACCTAAAAAAGGCACTTAAGATTGGAGCAAAATGGTAGTTGGTAATGCCTAAAAGCCCATATAGGTATCCAAGGTATAAAAAAAGTTGCTGGAAGTATCCGGTATACCTACATATTCATTTCACTTGACTGTCGTAGCAATAGTACAAAAGAAATGGATATAATTGCACAAAAAAACCCTCAACTGCATAGGTGCGAAATAAAAATTGAAAACTCGTACTTACACTGATATTGTATGCAGATTTATTCCGATGATTGGTTGTTGTTGCACATCACAACTAGATGCTTTTTCAAATTTTCGAAAGAGAAATTTTGTCTCCTGTCAGTCAATATAGTTTTAAACAAAGAGAAGGATCTTTCTACTTCGACAGAGGTTATGGGCGCGTACCTAAAACAACTTGCCATGGTAGGAGATATGGTAAGTTCAACTGTAGTATCACCAGAAAGTACGTTTGCAATGTCCTTGATGCATTCAAAGTCTGTACAGTGTAACGTCCCATATCCGGACGTCCCTTTCCCGGAAGGGTCGATTTCCCGGACACTTTTTAACAATCAAAATAAACAAACATCTTTCCATCTTCCCCCTTTCCTAAAAAAAAAAAAAAAAAAATCATTTGACACATTTTCTCTTTTTCTAGCTTGCACTGAACCTCTGATTCGTGCATCGAACCCATAAATCACCAGAAAGGGGAAGTGAAGATCTACCAAGCCCATTGAGTGACCGTTAGTGACGCTCCTCCCTTGGAATGTAGGAAAAAGAGGGAGATTTGTTTTCAAAAGACGGCAACTGAGTCCCCTCCCCCCCTCCTTTCCCATGCAGGTGGCTAGTAAAAGAGGCATTTCCTGGAATCTTTTTATTGAAAGAAGAAATACTGTGGAAAAGGGTAAACGGGGCAAGCGTTAAGGTGAGGGGGGAGTCAGAATGGAAAATTTGAATAGGTCTAAAAGGATACACGTCCTTGAGAAACAAAACATTCGTTCTTCCCCATACCATGTAATATTTAGGAGGCGGGGGGCAAAAGTGGGTAACATTCTTTCTTTAGCAGATTCTTTCAGTCATAAAAGAAAAAATAAAGAGAACCCGATCAGTGTGTCCCGCCTTTATGCTTGATTGATAGCCAATGATAGGAGAGAAAACAATAATTTGTTACTTCCCCACCCTCAACTTAAATGATCTCCTCTTTACACTTATTTTCTTTCACAAATAAGGAGGAAATGAATTTTTCTTCTCCATCTACCCACCTTAATGAATGACGGGAATTTCCCTTTCTTGCTTGAATCATTCTAGTTAAAAATGGCGGATTATTATTTTCATATGTCAATTTTTTTTAGTTTTCTATATTTTAAGCAATAATATTTTTTTTCTAATATTTCATATTTTATTGATTAGATATTCTAATACTAAAACATTATTCCCCTTAAAAATAATGTTTATTTATTTTTTGCTTCTTAGATTTAGATCATTTTAAGCTTTGTTCCAGAATTTCCCCTTCCTGCTTGAATCGTTCTAGTTCAAAATGGCGGATTAATATTTTCGTAACTGTTACATTTTTTCCGTTTTCCATATTTTCAGCAATAATATTTTTTTTTCTAATATTTTATATTTGATTGATTAGATATTTTAATGCTAAAACAATATTCCCCTTAAAAATAGTGTTTATTTATTTTTTGCTTCTTAGATTCAGATCGTTTATTAATTCATTTTAAGCTTTGTTTACCTTGGGGGTGTATTATACGGAAAAATCTATTATACGGACTTCTGGAAGTCCGACCGATTCCGGATACGCGACTTTACACTGTATTTGCAGAGATGACGTTTTCACATTTCTTCCTTATTATGTCACCAGCTGGTCCAGGCACAGACATTAGTTCTTCAATAGTATTGTCGAAAATCTTTAGTGACTCGGACAAAGACATATTTCTTTTTTCCATGTGCTCAATAGCTCCAGGGAGCTTCCCAAAATAAGTTGAAATAAAAGTCAGCTCATTTTTTATTTTAGAACTGCTAAGCAGATTTTTACTTTTTCTTATGGATATTGCCTCTTCATCTGAAAAGCTGGTAAGGACTCGAGTAACTTCCTCAAAATTTGTACAGTAGTATGAGACTGCTGAAATCCATGTTCCCCATCTCATAAGGATCGGTTTTGGAGGTAATTGAATGTCTGGTGCAATTTCTTTGAACACTTGAACTCTTGAAGGGGCTTTCACAAATACTTTTTTCACACTAGAAACCAGCGAGTCTACCTCAGGATAGAGACCTCTTACTTCCTCTGCTATCCTGTGCAATGCATGAGCAAGGCACGTTAGATGGATCATATTAGGAAATAAAACTTTTAAGGCATTTCCAGCTTTTTTCATGTAGGAGGCTGCATCTGTAAGAAATAATAGCACTCTTTCATGCTCAGTACCATTTGGCCAAAGTAAAGCCAGTGCATTAGTGAACAACTGTGCAATTGTAGTACTGTTAGTCTTTTGCAACTGTTCAGATGTCAACAAAAAGATTTTATGTTTTTCAAATGGGTACATAACACCAACAATAACATTCGCAACATATCGTCCAGTTACATCTGTCGTTTCATCTATAGATAGCCATATGTTTTTCGTTCCGATTTCATTTTGAATAGTTTTAAGAACTTTGGTGTAACAGTCATCTAAATAAGTTTTCCTTAAAGTTGATTCACAGGGCACACTTTGATTCGTATATTTTTGCAAAAAAGCTCGTGTGCTTTTATTTTCAAGTTTCCACAGCGGAATGCCGGCATCTACAAATGATCTGCATAAATCCATTGCAAATTCCGATTTGCGAGAAGATAATTGAAAACAGGTGGGAATCAGAGTCGGTGTTTTCCCATCTTCTTTATCTGTTGCTGTTTTATGCTTAGATGTCTCCAAATGCTGAGATATAAAATACTTCTTCTCAAAATTTACTGACTTCTCGCATGCCTTACAAAACAGAATGCTCCCATCAGTAGAAAACACATCCGACCCAAACTCTTTCACAAAACTTTCCAGTTTTTTGCTTGTGCAGGCTTTTACTTTAGGCATTTTTGAAATAACTAGAACTAGAAAACTTTTTCGTGCTCCTGCTGCAATGTGCTCAACCAGCTTGGTGAATTCGTTTTGTAGATAAGAGAGCATACGAGTTATTCGATGGTGTAGGCTATATGGGCCATAAGTAAAAATAAATTCTATTGACTGTAAGTAAAAATAACTCCAATCTTTTCACTCCCTTTCTCTCTCTCCTTGCAAAGCGCATCGGGCGAAGGTGACGCTACGAAGAGACGGAGAGAAAATATTAATAAGACAAAAGGAATAAAGTCCTAATCTCTATAAATGCATTACAATACGTCGGATGACAGTCAACCATTTCTGTACTTCAAAATTTCCTCATTTTGCATTTATGCTCGGTCAAAAGCACAAAAAGCTTTGCAGAAAAATTTTAAATTAGACAGAAATAGGCATTTATGAACAAAAGGAAAGAAAAAGGCATTTTCAGAAGAAAACGTTTAAAAAAGGCAGAAAAGCCTTTGTCATTATGCCATTACGCCTATCAGGCAATTTATGGCATTTTGCCTGAACTTTCGGGCTCTAGTAATAACTTACTAAATTCTTCTGAGTATTTTTTAAATAATAAAATTCAGCTTAATTATATTTATACTTCTTTATTGAATAAGAAATAGCTGTATTTTGATTGTTTTCCTATTCCAATTAATATTTTATATTTTGATTTCACTTTATTTCTCCTAAAGTAAAGGGATATATTTTTCTTTTTATTTCTCTGTCACCTTCTGTTCACTAATATGCGTGTGCAATACTTTTTCCCCACCGACTCATAAATCTAAGAGAAAGAGATATCAGCTTGCTGCTCCTTTATGTTTGATTGACAACAGCTAACTAGAAAACCACTGATTTTTTCGGATATATAGGAGAAAATAACCATTTGCCCTTTCCCTACCCCCTTGACCTAAAGATCATCAAGGTCAGAGAAGAAATATTGAAGTTTTCAGTATTGAACTTCTATCATGAGTAAATTTCCTAATTTCCTCTCAATGGTTCTAGATGCAGATTGACAGGAAAATGCAGCAAAACTTTCCCCGGTTTTTTGGATACTGGATAAATTGTTCTGTTCTGTATATAATTATTTTTTCTAATAACATGTTGAAAACTTAAATCTAATCAAAAATAAAATCAAGAAGAATGTGTATATCACTTGTTAAAACTTTAAAATAAACCACCTCTTGCACACCACTTCTTCACAGAAAGAGTGAATACAATTTCAAACAAGAGAAATATGATATATGAATGAATTTAATAAATTCATTGAACTCTTTGAAAAGAAATTTGCAGAGGTTAGGAATGTATGCAGGAAACTCCAAGTTAGTTGGTTCCACCATGAGGATGCAACATAGGCTTAAAATTTGTCATAATGTTAAGTAGTTGCTATTTCCAATCTTTTTTTAGTATTGAATACGCCCAGGACCCCCTAAGTTAAGAATAGAAGATCCTGACAACTGTTTCTTCATTCGAGATTCTCGTTTATTGAGCAGTAATGCCAAAGGAAATAGTGGTTTGAATATTATCTCTCAAACTTTTATTACTGTCAATGGAATTATGTTAGTTTTCAAATCACAAAAATGTGTTACACCTGTTTTTTTAGAGTCATTTTCTAGGAATTAATGAAATTTTTGTTTTGAAATTGAAGAAAATGACATGGTGTCATGTTAAAATGACATAGTGTCTATGGAACAGCAAATAATACTTCATCAATTGGTTGTTATGATGGATGGATCTCAGGAATTGGGGTCGTACAAAAGAGTGTTTACTGTATATATATTTTTTCATGCATAATTCAAAAGCATGTAAACTATCTTAATGTGTTATATATTCTTAAAAACTATTTAAATGTGATTGAAAAATTTTACTAATAATTTTGTTATTATTAATAGGTCAAAAGATGAAGAAATTCAACTTGTTTCTGTTGAAGAATTTTACAGAGATGCTCCTAAATCTATATCTAAGCGTGTAAGACTTGTTCACCCTTATTTAAACTGCTTAGAATATTGTTTTATTAAAAATAATTTTTTTAGATTATGTTTCTAATTGTCATTTTTATTTTTTATTTAATTATAAGAGTAAAATAAAATTAACATAATTAATAATGTGTTGATGAATAGTGAATTATTTTGTAGAACTTGGATGTATTTTGATGAAAGAGAGTTAGATGATCTTTTTGTCAAAGTCTATTCTGAATTTGATTTTTTATTTATTATTAGCATTTGACTTTTTTATCAATATAATTAATTTTTTTATATCATTTTATTACATAAATATTACATCAGAAAGCAAAGTGACTGTCTGGAAAAATTTAAGAAGTGACTAAACAAAAAAACATTGTTTTATCTAATTGTATTTATCAAACAATTTTAAAAGGAAATATATTTAGGTCATCACTAAATATCTCTATAATACAAAATAAATAGGTCTATAATACCATAACTTTTTTTCTTCTCGTGATTTGGTTTCTTAAGCACTCGAACATATTTTTTTTTCTAGTCAATATGAATTGCTCTTACTGCGAAAACAATATTTTAAAAAATAAGAGCTTGAACGCTCTTTAATTTCCTAATTAAAATTTTTATAAGTTCCTTGGGTTATAAAAACACTTGGATAACACTAACACTTGAAAAAACACTTGGATTAAAGTGAAAAGCAAATTAAATTAAAAAAAATATATAATCTTGAGATGGGAACATTCAAAAGCAGTAATATTGCTTTTTTCTTTTATTTATCTATATATATGTATTTTTGAAACAATTATAAATAAAGAATTCATTTGCAAAGCTTATATCAACATTGAATTTTCTTATTATAGCAAGTTACTTCAAATGATACTCATCAACTGAAATTAGCTCGCTTATTATGGGAGTCAGAACAGAGAAAAATGTATGTTCTATTTTAATACTTCATTGCTTTATTATTTTTTCTTTGACTTGTTCATTATTTCATTGATATGCCTATTTAATTCACACATTGATTAACTAGTCCATGTGTTGCCTGTTTATATACTATGTATGTTGTATTTGGCACATATGAGTAACATCATTTCCGTCAATCCTTTCACCTACTCATCAGTTTGTTTTAGTGAATTACATTAATAAATAAATTAAGTTAATTTGTTAAATTTTATGTTAACTGTTAATTAAAGTTGTTATTTGTTTGTAGATATTTGTTGTTCATCATAGTTTACACTTTAATTGCAAATCATATTTTTAGTCATATCATGGGAACTAACATTTACAGCCTTAATCTCAAATGTTATGTTATAACAACTAGTGTTGTAGGGCAGGTTTTCATATTTTCTACCTATATGTTGCTTGTTAGATTAACTTTAAAAAAATATATATAATTCTTTGTTTTTGTGTGTTGTAGAAATGCTGCAAAACTGAAGGAATTGGAATTGAAAAAAGAAGAATATAACCAAGAGATTAAAAAACTGAAGCAAAATCTTGCTAATATTCGACCCATATTAAAGAGCATTATAGAGGTATTGTAATTTTTTATAATTCTGAAATTAATTTTATTTCCTATTACAGTGATTAGTCCCATATATGTAGTCGGCAGGACTTCATCAAGTCTGGAAAATAGATTTTTCCAGATAATAGGTTTTTGAGATAACAAACATCAAAACGTCCTTATTTAATAAAAAAATAACAAATAGACAATAATTAACATAAATTTTTTCCCAACTACATATGAATCTATGTGCTTTGTCGATCTCAACATTTGCAGCTATTGTTGCAGATTTCAACTTGGTTTTTAAAATTTTGATATTTTAACATGCAGTTATAACAAGCCACGAATCCCGAATTAAGCATTTAATTTAAGGACTTCTCGACCGACTTGATTAGCGATGATTCCAGAGTGAATCCATGTAGTTTTTTCAGATTTTTTCCATGGTTTTTAGAATATCAATGCTTTAACGCAATATTTGTTCGTCAAACTTCGAATTGGGCATTTGAGGAATCACTTTTTCATTCACTCAATTTTTGATGATTCACCCGTAATAGTACAAGGATTTACATGGCATTTTTGTCAGTTATTGCCACAAATTTTCATAATTTTTAATGCAGCATTATCACAAATTGAAAGTTTTGAATTGTGTATTTGAAGAATCACTTTTTTTAAGCACTTGATTATTGACAATTCACCCACAAAACCATGTGGCTTTATAGATTGCATTTTCGTTATTGATATAAATTTGTAAAGGTTTTTAAAGCTTGATTTTTTAATGCTACATTGTAATGTATGGAAATTTTTAAATCACTAATTTGAAGAATTTACTTTTTGAGGCATTGGATTTGTTGTCTATGTGGTTTTGTCGATCACATTTTACGCAGTTTAGGATTTCCACATAGTTTTTAATATTTCAAGTTCTTTTTTGATATACTACTATCTGTGTATTTCAAATCCTGCTTTTATATAATCACCCAATGACGTGTGCTAGTTGTGACAATTTTATCTCAAGTCTGCAATTTTTTCAAAATGTGAGAGTTTTGTGTATTCTGTAACTGAGTTCGTGTTTCTAGCTGGTCTATCTTTATGCAAAACAAGAAAAAAATATGTCATTATTTTCTGCTGTAATGAAATACCCCGAAATTACATAACTCTGAACTTTGTTCCCCTAGTAGCACAATTCTTTTTCTCTTTTTTTTAAATCTTATTGTAGCTGAAATATGATTAAAATCAAACAAAAATCAGAATTTGAGTAAAATGCAGAAAGTGGAAGATTTTTATCATTTCATACTTTTACTGAGCATTAAAAAAGTGATTCCACCACTTCTGTAAAGATTTTGATATCTTAATCTTATAAATTTGTCCTGTGTTATCTAAGCCATACATTTTTATTGGCTTTTTACAGAAATTTTATAAAAGCAATCCTAGCTATGTTAGCTCCTAAAAATTGTTACAAATTACATGTTTACTGGTTCATTATTGTTTCATTCAAAGTTAACGGGTACATGTAAATTGTAATCTATTTTCATAATTATATCTATCTTGATATCTTTAAGAGCAAATTACCCTTTAGACAAATGTAAGAAAGATTTTTTAGATCCAAAAAGAAAATACTGGAGTAATTTCTGAATAGACATTTCTGTTTGTTGACATCTCAAATCTGGAAGCACTCCAAGCATTAAAATCGAAGATATCTAGAATAAAGAATTATCTTATAGCTTAACATAGGAAGATAAACTTGAGGTACTAAAATGGAAGTTTGCAAAGTAAATGTGATTAGTTGAGTAATTGTTATAATAAAAGAGGTAGTAGGAGAGAATGTGTGATGATGAGCAACATTCCATTGTCAATTTCAATTTAAAGGGAAATTTAAATTTATTTTTTAGGCTGCTGAACCATTCCAAAGCAAAATGGGAATGCCTTTCTTTGCAAAACAAAAGATGCATGTTGCTGCTAAGTATCTTCCAAGGCCACTCTATGTGTTATATGTTCAAGCAAACGCCTATTTAGACTATTCTGGTATGGAAATATTTTTGTATATGTTGTTTTTTTCCCTCATCTTATTTATATTTTATTTTTACTTCTTTATCTAACTTTGATGTATGTTATTTTTGAAGGTAAAAAGATAAAAATAACAGTAGAGGGAAATATTGATGATGTGAAGGCTCTTCAGTTGAAAAGAGATGAATTATGTAAGTTATCAATACAAAAAAGTGTGATTGTATTAAACCGAACTATTGAAAACTATATTAATAACTTTAGAACCTATATTAATTATGGTTTGATTAAAAGAGTTCATTGCAAAGCAGTTACTATGCGTTACAATGCTATTAGATATAATTAACTGTTGAGAAATTCTGGCATTAATCATTTATATATTATATCATTATATATTTATATATTATATCATTTATATGAATTTATATATATATATATATATAGCATAATAAGGACAAAAAGGAAAAAAGAAAAGAGAGGGAAATGAAGAAAATTAAGCAAATTAATAAGTTTTAATTGTTTATTATTCCATTTTGCTTTGGCTATATTAATACAATATTAGAAAGTACACCTTTTTTTGCATATATATATATATATATATATATATATATATATATATATACATATATATATATATATATATATATATATATATATATATATATATATATATATATATATATATATATATATATACATTTATTGCTATTGGTTTATAAATCAATTACTTTTTATGTGAATTATTTTTAAATAATTTAACCTTATGTTTGTGAAAATATTTTTTACTGAGACAAGTTTACTTCTCATGTAGCTGAAGAAAGTGGTGAATCTGATCAAGAAGATAATGCAGAAAGTGTAAGAGATTTTTTTTACATTTTTGGTTAGTTAAGTGTTAACCGCATAATAACTTTTGAATTTATATTTTTCTTACTTTTGATATTATTTTAAATTATATAGATAACTTAGATCTAGAACAATTTTATTTTATTTAATAAAGATTAATAATATTTTTGGGCTGTTTTAATTTTCTTCTATAGAAAATAATTCTCAATTAAAGTAATTTTTTAGTCTTAATATGTCAAATATTTATTTTGTTTTGTGGTTTTAGTTGTTAACAGAGTGCAACGTGAATAGAAAATTTCAAATAAGAGTGATATTAGATGAAAACCTCTACATAAGAATTGTTGCAAATCTATAAAATATTAAAAAGAAACAAAAAGTACTCATGAAATTTGTTGATCTTAGGTCTGTTAATTATAACCTTTGAAACATTTAACTTTAAAAAGCAAGTTTATTAAAACAAAAAGTTTCCTATTAAATGGACGACACAATTTAGCGGTTGCCTGATGAGAAAGAGACAAACCCCCTACTTAAAAAATAGAATTCTTCATAAAAAATTGATTTTAGAAAAATGTAAAAGACATAACTTGTCTGTTGAAAAAAAATTTTTTTTTCATGCTGAAAAAAGTTACTTCAAGTTTCACCTGGTACATAACTATTGATGCATACCAATTAAAGATTTCGCTAGATTTCAAATTTTCATAATTCATTAGAAAAAAGAAGGAATAATAGAATGCATTAATAGATATATGTTTAAAGGATCATCTTATCTACAATAAACATATTGAAATGTAAAGAAAATATCCACCTGAAAAGTTTAATAAAGGACAATGAATTGGATGAAAGGAATTTGATACTGATTGTATTTGACAATTCATTAGAAAACTAAAATTGATTTTTGCCGTAAAGCAATAGTAATTTTCATAATATCACCTGCTCTCAAGTAGTTAGCGATTCAGAGCAATCACATATATGGGTGATTCTATTTAAACATGACAATTCGAACCAAAAAGTCTTAAAAAGAATCTAAAAATTTTCTACAGACAGCAGTGTAGTTTATTGACATTTAATTGAGAAAAAAATAAAATAGAAATTCACCAAATCTTGAATGCCAGGAAAATGACATATTAGCTTAGAAGTTTAAAAAACAATGATTTTAATTAATAGTAAGTAACTCAACTTAAACCTTTATGTTAGATGGACCATAAATTGCTTAAATTAATTCTTTTTATCCACTGTAGAAAGAATCAAATTTTTTTTTTTTTTGTTGCTGATATGTACAGAATAAAATTGTGTATAATGCTCAATCATTAAATAAATAAATAACTTTGATTACATCCAACCATATTACAATCATACATAAACTTGGTATTAGGTTAATATTTGCTTTCCCTCCTTACAGTATTAGCAGTTTGAAAAAAATTTTGGTAACACTTCAATGTCCTGGAATTCATGAACCAGGATAATGACAAATTCGCCACTTTATGGCATATAACTTTACTTTAATTTAATATTTTGGCCTAAGACGCTTACATTCTGCAGAAAACAACAGGATTTCTTAAAATAACTCAGATAAATCTATGTAATTTATGTTATTAATGATTTCAAGAAGCCAGGAAAATGACAACATAAAAACCTACTCATCTTGAAAAATATTTTAAACCAGAAAATTGGTTCCTTATTCATGCAACAAAACGTGTTCATATAGGAGGGTATCTAATCAATGTATTAACATAAGATATTGATTGCTGGCTCTATCTATTTTGGTTATAAACCACTAAATAAAAGTAGCCAGGAAAATGACAGATTTTCTTGGGACAAAAATTATTGACAGAAAAAATGATTTTGAACTCAGTTTTTGTAAATAATACCCTCTTCATATATTCTAGAAAAGCTTATACCGGTTGAGATAAAAAAAAATTAGATATTGAAAAATTTATGGGAAGTTTTGAAGCTAGTTATTATTGCCAGGAAAATGGCATTTTGAAGTTCAATTAAATTTTTTAACTATACAAAACAGTCTATGCTTGTGCAAAGTCATTTTAAAATGCTAACAGCAATGCAATTTATTATTTTTTTTTAAAAAAAAGCTCTTTTAGTATTATAGTTTTAGATCTTGGAGCAAGGGACAATGAATTGTTATATTTCGTGAGAATCACCCATATAAATACATAAAAAAATTATTGTTTTTGATAATATTTCAATTGCTTAGTCAACATAAAATTATTATCACAATTAAAATAGCTTTGTCATACTTTAAAAAAATGATTAAAATATTTTAATTTCTTCTTACAATCATTTATTTTCTTTTTTTTATTTTTAATATGTACCCTTTGTTTGTATTGTCTCCTAACTCTCTTTTGAATATATTGTTTAAATTATGTAATATCGCTTTTGAAAAATTTTTATAATTATTTTAATTTATAATAAACTTCTTATTATAAGAAAATTAATTTTGTGCTGTTTTTTATTTATAAAATATTTAACAAATGGTACAAAGTAATATCTGAAAATTTTAATGAAATTTAATACGTAAATTGCATAACATAAATGAAACAGCACTATCAAAACAGAAAAATCAAAACACAATCGAATTTTACATACTAACAACAAAACCTTATGAAACTCATTGAATTTTAATATTTTTTATTGAAAATTTGCTCTTAATTGGCTTTAAGTTAGACTCTTAAATTACTGAAATTACTATTTAGTATGTAAACATCAGATCATTTGATCAAAAGCTATTAATTATGTAATGATTTTTATTTTGTAACCATGTGTCCTTTTTTTTATTTTAACATATCCTGTGGAGAAAATCAAAAAAAAAAAAGTAATAAAATGGTGTAGGAATACATGAAATATAGTTGAACCTTAATATCACAGACCTTGATTAGTTTATTTTATTGCCACAAGGAAATCTGACTTTCCTATGCATCTACTATACAGATAATTGAAGGGGAAAAACACCTTCTTTTAACCAGACACCCTTGGTAACCTTGGTTTCATAATTTCAATTTTAACATTTAAAAAAAAAAAACAATTTCTTCATAATTTCCAAAAAGTTTAAAATATTTTTTAAAGCTTCAATCTTAAAGCCTTTTCTGGAAAAATTGTATAGATTTTTTCTTGAATGTGTAATGAAAAAGAAGTTGATAAAATCATTTATTCTAATGATATGAATACGAGAATACGTTCATAGATACGATAATAGGAAAAGTATAGGTTCGTATATAATTGGGAAAAACTTGCTATTACAACTAATCCAAAAGAAATTGATACTTGTCAGCAAACAGTTGCTGTAGGCATTAGTTTTGCAATATTTTACGATTTGAAAAAAATCAAAAATATTTTTTAAAAAAAAGTTTGCAGCATTGAGAGCTTTACCAGAAGGTGATGTTGATATGGAAGAATTCAAGCTAAGTTTAAAACTATATAAAAAAGCAAAGATATTAGCATTGTTTGAATGCATGATATGCAACTTTTTAAAACCACATTAAAATTATTATTTTGATTAAATAGTTAAAAAGTATTCCATATTCAATTATGGATATCACAAAATTAGTCATCTTCTTTCGAGTTTGTTGATATCAAAGTTTGACTGTATTATCAAAATATATTCTTCTGTTTTATAACTATGAATTGTTCTATTTCTTCAATTTTCTTCCTAGAAAAGGCCAATCAGCAAATAATATATTCATTTAGTTTATTTTAATTAAAAAAATTGATGGTTATGTAAATTTGGTTTTATTATAATCAATTTATTAAATGTTTTTTTAAAGAGCATGCACAGACATACTCTGTCTCGAAGCAAGAGTAATGCCAGTAAAGACATTATGATGAAACATCCCATGTCAGTTCATGTCACTATAGATGTTGATGGTAAGTCTTTAAAGACTTCATTTAAAGTAAAATATATTTGTTTAGATGCTTTTAGGTTTATATAAAAAAAAATTTTTTATCTTTAATAATGGTGGAGTACTTTTATTATAAAGTTCAAAATAAAACAAATATTATGTGTCTGCCAATGTTTCAAAGCAATTTATGTTCCCTGAAAAATTTAAGCATTCATCTGTTTACCTTTATTATTTTACTGCACACTGAGCTAACAAATAACTGTGGGTATACTGCCGAACAAAAGTATGTATTTAAGAAACTGTGTTTTAAAGTTGTATGTTGCATGTAAAATATTTATTTCTATATTGAATTTGTTTTTACCGTATTTCCTTTATCACTACAGTGTAACCTTTGTTAAGCGGACATTCTTGGGACTGAAAAAATTGTCCGTTTTTGTGAAGGGTATCCTAATAGCGAAGTTTAACACCGTAAATTGTTTTTAGAATATTTTCAAAGATATAGAAATAATTAAATAATCTACAATAACAATCTACAAGAATATTTATTTAAACTCTAGAAAATATTTTTTAGATAAAAAGCAATATATTAAAAAGCTTGATATAAATACATAATTCTATATGTAGCTACAGATAAATAATTATAATTTTCCTATCAGTACAGATATTCAAGTTACACATATAATACCGAAAAGGAGCTTTTAGTCCTCAGTCAGTTTCAATTATTAGGTTTGCATCATCTACTTATAGTAGGTATTCACCAAGAAACTTGGTGAATGCCTACTTGAAAGTAAGCCTCCCACGATTCACAGAAAAAAAAGCAATGCATACCTATAAGTCATGAGGACATATGGAGTTGATAATTCACGATTGATCATCTATCAAGTGTCTGAATAAGTGTTTCATTTTTATGAATACCTCAAAGATAATACTTCTGTTCTATCTTTTTTTTTACCCACCTGTGTTAAGTATAGTATTCAAATTGATAAGAATATTAAAAAAAATTTCAGTGGGGCAAAAGCGTTGAGAGCATTTAACACCTCATTTCAACTTGAGGGGTCTCATAACCTGTGTTGTCCAGATGAAAAGATGCTGATGTCCGAATTATTTCCCAACAGCAGTATCATTTTCTCTTCTTTCTTTGCAAAGATAAGGAAAGGGGACTGGAGAAAGATTGATTCTTTAGTAGTGAAATAGCTAAACAATATTTTCAGCTATTGATAAGGCAAAATATTTACTTGCTTTAAAAATAGTGAAAAGGTTTCTTGCAATTTAGAGCAGAAATAATTTTTTTTTTTTTTCTTTCCAAATTTAGAAAAAGTAGTGACTGGTTTGAAGCAATAGAAAATAACAGTTCAGGGCAAAAATGACTGTCCGGTTACGGGATTATACGCTTTGCGTATAATGTATATAATGGTTTATTCATCGAAGATTCCCAGGGAATTAAGAATATGTATGTATTGAGAGGTGTCCGTTTTGCAGGAGTGTCCATAACACGAGGTTTCACTGTATTTATATTGACTTGGTTTTTTTTTCTTCCAAAAAGGTAATAGGTCTTTGAAATACTAAAACACATTATCTCTCTCTTTTCATATATTGACTTGGCGTTTGACAGCGTACTCACAATATAATGTATGGGTGCAATAGAATATGCATAGTTTCATTCAACAAGCCTTACTCCGATTGAAAATAAATTTCACAAATTTTTAATGTAAATGACTTATTAATAATTATTTTTTAAGTTTTTTTTTTTTTTTTTTAAATATTGTTTTGTTTTCTTGGTTTCTATAGAGATTCAAATTTAAATAATTTTAGATGTCCGTAGAATGTTATGGTTCTAGAAAAACTATAATTTTAGATACCAAAAGTTTGCCGTTATTTTTTAAATTCAAAATTTTTCTTCCTAAATCTTAATTTCTAATCTTACAATACTTTTGCCATAAGTAAGTGTAAATAAGTTGTAAATTATAAATTTTTTTTGTATATTTTTTTTTTTCAGATTCCAGTGTTCAACTGCAATTTATGTATATGGTTCATCTTAATATTATAACAGTTAGTACTGTTTCTCTTATTCCAGAACCAATGTCTGATGATAAAATTGGGTAAGTTATCTTTTATGTATAATACTGTTTTATTATTATTGTTTGAGTGTGCATTTTTTTTTATTCTTATGGTTTGAGTTTATTGACTTATACATCTTATCTGAAAGGACAATTTTTTTTCATATCATTGTCAGTAAGTCAACTTAAAAATTTTTTTACTTGAAATATCTAGTTTAGAAACAAAAAGTCTTAATATATAAACTTAACCCATAGAGGTGCGTAATCAGTTTTCTTGACCTTGGGCTCTGAGGTGCAGGAGCAGATGTTCTGGTCAGGTGGTCAGCCGAATGCGGAACCCCCAGTGTTTAGTTCCCAAGCATGCTTGATACTCATTTATTGACCCACTGAAGGGAAGAAAGGCTGAGTCAGCCTTGCCTGGCCTGAGGATCGAATCCAGGACCTGTGGCATGGGAGCACAAAGTGCTACCACTCAGCCACCAGGCGTCATATATAAATGAGCTTAATATATGTCTTCATCATTTTTTATTGATTTTTTTAAAAAATTATACGATAAGTTTATTTTGTTGTATTGATATATCTCCCGTTGTTATTGTCTAATGCCACTTGCCAATATTGGGAGGCTGAATTTAAGGCAAAGTGGCTCGCTTCTTGTTTTTTGATGGCCATGAAATTTATTTCTGTCACACACATACGTCACAGCCCATTTTACGAAGACACATTCACATGTCATCCATTCTTCCACAAATCATAATTTTGACCTGAACCAGAGCAGGATCAATTTCCAATCCAGTACTCCCAGAGGTGTTGATTTTTTATGGGAGCTTGGAGGACTCTGTGACTTTGAAAGATGTATCTTGCACCAGTCACCACTTTATGCACGGGGAGTCTTCAGCCGGCGGGGATCAAACTCACAACCTCTTAGATATGGAGACTCTACTAACCAGGCTATAATTACTTCTATTGAATTTTAATACAATAACGTTCGACTTTATTTTATTATTTAAAAATTTACGATCAAATTTTCATCAAAAAAATTTATACAAAATAGTTTTTTACAAAAACTTGTATATTAAAGAGCTGTAAAATAGTTCAAGTAAGCCTACCTGGTGTTAAGTTAGTTTTCTCCATGCACTTTTTATAACTTAATAAAACTTTGATTAAGACTTATAGATTGTGAGTTGCAAATGAAAGTTAAATTCATTATTTGTTAAATTATCTTGTAACCAGCACTATTTATTGTAATGAGCTCTTATTGTTGTTGTATTATTATTGTGTTGAAAACTATAGTAAGACTTTGAAAAACTGTGTCTATAGTAACAAATAATGAGTTACAAAGAAAAGTAAAATGGTATTTTGATTAATTGTTTGTAAAATTTGCATTTTTCACACTTTTAAAATTCACGTTTTTGTTTTGTTACAGAGATTTATTAAGACATGATGTTTTTCTCAATTGCTTATTTCCAAATGATACTGGTCGAGATACTCCCAATCTTTCAAACATTTTTCTTCTCAGGAAAAAATTTGGGTATGTTATTGTAAAAATTCTTCTTTTTCAATTCCTTTATTTTTATGGTTTCCTAAAATATTACTCTTCCCAAAGTTATTTCATGTATTTTTAACAGTTCACTAGTCTAAATTTTATTTCGAAAATTCACAAGAAAATTTGAATTGTCAAGGTTAGGATAAGAAAAATTTTCTTGTTTCCTTTTTCTTCTCATGCTAGACATGAGGGTAACGTCATGATGGTTTAATTATTAGGCAAAACATAAAACAAAGCAAAATTTATTAGGCAAAACATAAACTTATTTACATTAAGTGGAAAATATCGTTAAAAATCGCTGCATGTTTGTAAAGCTACTTGTATTATAAAAGAACTAAGATTGTCTTTCCTTAAAATTATTTAAATTTTAATAATTAATAGGTATTTTATTTTATAACTGTCATTGAACAGCCCACCCCATTTTCGGTTTACAACTACTAATGTTAAACTTTGCAGCCTTGTAATTTTGAACCAATCCAGAAGACAAGTAAACTCCTGGATCATTAACCCCTGAGGTATGATTTGTTATAAGTACATGGAGGACTTTGTGACCCTACAAAATTAACATGCACCAGTCATCATTTACTACACAGGGAGTCTTCGGCCAGTGGGGATCTAACACATGACCTCTTGGACATGGCCCCAGTGCCCTACCAACCAGGCTATCCCGGCCAAGTTAATAAGTATTCAGATGATCAGGTTGTTTAAAAAATCATTTATATCAAGCATTAAATGTTTCTAAAATGATCAGATATTTAATTAAATTATTTCAGGCAACATATTTTATACATTTTTAATTTTAAATTTACATAATTTTGTAGCTGATATTTGACCCATTTGTAGCAGAAAGAACAAGAGTGATTCTCCATCAGTTCAATTTATGATTATATAAATCAGACAATAAGAATCATAATAAATTTTATACTATTATAACATTTAAAAAGAATTACTTACTAAATTTTTATTATTCACTTTTATTTTTAAAAGAAGTTTTGATCATTTTATATGAAAAAAATATTATCAGTTGAGTTTAATGGGTCAAGTTTCCAAGTGTCATATGAAAATAAATTCAATTTTTTCAACAAAAAAAAAAAGATCTTATTCAACTATAAAACTGTAAGTCATTTTGAAAAGTCCCTACATTTTGTAGTTCTCAATTTGTAATGGTACTAAGTGACAAGCTTTGAGTGTTTTTGGAATAGAAAATGATTCTTAGCTAATTTAGCAACAAACAGTCAACATGAAACCTTATAAAATATCTCTTTTGGTCGCAAATTAAATGTATAAGAAATTAAAGTAAGGTATAATTTTAATTTCTTATTTCAAGGCATATAAATGTATTAATGTCCCTAGAATAATTTGAATTCGTTAAAATGCCACTTAAAACTATCATCTGTTCACCTCTTTAGTTAATTTATTACTTTTGAAAGATACTTTTATGTCTCTTTAAAAGCATAATGAGTTTTCTTAATCCCTGTTTTGTTTCTACCAATGAGTAAATTTAATGAAATTATTAATTTCTGAAATAAAATAAAGTAATTGAATAGTATTTTTTATCATTAAATTTAAATTTGTGATGATGTTTTTTTTCAGGCCTGAAGAACATCCCTTTTCCAATGAAACAACTGGTTTGCCATATATTTGGGCACAAGAAATATCTGGATTACTCTTCATATCACCCAATGAGAATACTAATGAATACAAGCAAATGTATAAAGAAATTCCTTTCAGAATGGAGAGATCAATCAATGCAATTTGCACTCGTCTCACATCTAGGCAGCAGCTTTATCAGCAAATTATTTCTCTTGGTAAGATCCAAGTCATTACCATTATTTATATCAAAGTGCTGTCCCAAAATTCATGCATAAAGTAAAGTTGATTGAACAAAAGTTTTTAATCACAACTAGTTGTTTTTTTCTTTGGTTCATAAAATATACTGGCTAGGGTTATTTGGTTAATGTAATGTTGTGCACTCTTTTGATTTATCAATTCACTGGCCGTTTTTAGTGAATATTCGATAATATGGCACTCAATTTCCTCAATCAAGGTGGTGGGTGAAATTTTTTTTAATAATGTTTAACTACACGATCTGAGCCGAGCCAATTTTAATCATCGAAATGGGAAATCATACAACTAGAGAATGATTGAACATTCATAAAAATATTATCTAAAAATGTATAATCCTCCGTTTTTAATAACTCTGAACCTATAGCTGTTCATCTATTTTTTCCCCCAATAGAAAAAATTTAATGCATAAATGATACAAATTGCAATTCTTGTCAAAAATTTTAGACCTTCTGTATATTAGAGGTTTTCTAAATTTTAGTATCTACTATTTGCGTAAAAAAATTTCTTTTAAATCTCTCAGGTCAAATCTAAAATCTTAATGTTACTCCCAAGTACAATATTTCCCTCCCATAACATGGAATGACTTGATTTCAGAATAGAATGAATTTCCCTTTGCATAACAATCACAGGATTAATTAAACTATCCTTCATATTCAGTTTTAAAATAAAATTTATTAAAGTACACCAATGTTAAAATGACTTTTGTCACTAATGGCTATCATTCTACATTTTCTGTACTTTAACAATTTAACCATTTTTCGATATTTTTAACGATTGTCATTTATACATCTTTAAATGTTTCACTAAAAATATCTTATTTTTATTCTTAATTAATATCTAAATTTTTCTTTGCTGTTGCAATTTATCTGCTTCTTCTTACAATATTGCATAAATTATTTCTGAAATTTTACTTATTTCTTGCGAAAAATAGGAACTGCCCTGATTTGGAATCCTGTACTATATTTTAAAGAAAGGAGAACTTTTAGTGTGGCACAGCATTTCAATTAAACCTTTTTTGTGTGAAATTAATTTATCTCTGTTTTAATTTTTTTTGAAACTGTTATTGCATAAAGTTACAATTTTTTTTTATATCTACTTGTGGTAATTCTCATTGAGTGCTATATTTCAAAACAGAGCAAAGAATAAATGTGCCACCAACTTTTGCTGCTCTCTATCCTTCAAAAATTTCATCACAGCTAAAGTCATGGAATCCAACCTCTTGGAAGGAACTCGCTGTAAGTGCTTTCGTGAAACTATTCCTACTTTTTTCCAGAAGTTTTTGTAAAAATGTTTTTTAATTTCTTAGATATTATGACAAAAACAGATACAGAATGTTAAGATGTATCTAGATACAGAATGTTAAGATGTTAAAATGTTACTAGAAATGTTAGAAACAGAATGTTGCTAGAAATGTTAGAAACAGAATATTACTAGATCATGCAGAATGTTAAGCAGCATATTTATGGTGTCCTACTTTAAAATTATTTGATTAAAAAAACCTTAAACTTAATGGCAAATTTTAAATTAATATTAACGTGTAGGAATGTTAAATAATTCATACTGGTTATTTGTTTAATGCAACAATATAAAAGTTTTCTGTATATTGATTAATTATATATAATTTTCTATATATTGATTAATTATTATATGTTTTATGTTATTAGTTGTTTGGTGGTCTTTTAATAAAATTAAACACAAAAATAATAAAACTTTCTGTTCCAAACACAGTAATTTATATTTTATTATTCTTTTGTGATAAAATTTGCCTTCATATTTAGTTAAAGCAAGTTATACTTTTGTTGTTAGCCCCTTTAAAAAGGAATCTGATATTGACCCTCTACAATTACTGCAATAGATTCCAATTTTTTTCACTTCTAATCCTCAATGATGGAAAGGAGTCTATATTTCACCATCTTATTGATCATAGATCATGCTTAGGACCATCTGGAATGAGCAGTTCTGTCCCTCTTTTTCATTCATAGACAGTGGTCAAAAAGCTACATTATTTTAGTAGTTTACTACAACTAATTTGTTACAAATGTAGTTAACTAAAACTACTTTTTTTTAAATGTTGTGACTGCAGACTACTTTGGAATTGTAGTAACTACTTCAGTGCTGTAAGGAGGCAAACTTTGCTAGAAACCTAATTAACGCATATCTTCAAAATGGTTTTGAATAAGAAATTGGCTTACATTAAATAAGGAAGTAATTGAGAAATATTTATTCAAGTTTAAATTAGCCAATTTGTTATTTTAATAAATTTTTTTCCGATTAGTTCATTTATCTTTCAACTTTTTATGCCTTTTTGGCAGCAAATATTTAATTTAAGAAATGCAAAATTATCAAATACTTTCAATTGTTTAGCTCTCTATTATTTCCTCTGAGAAATTAAGTATATCGAAAATATGTTCCCTTCATTTAAATAACAGCAATGTTGCAAGAGTATGCATTCGCATGTGAAAGTGTGTCTATTTTTCTTAATGGCTAGTTTAAATATTAGTTGTATGTGATTTTAAATGTGTAATTTCTTTTAACACTCAGCTGTGGCCACAGGGTCATTTTCATTGCACCCATTGACGGACTCGCGAGCATTAGTCAGTGTTTTCATCGCAGAAAAAAAATGGGTGAGAATTTCTCACTCTTCCTCAAAAACAGGGTGAGATTTCAAAAAGTTAAGTAAGATTTCTAAAAATTTAAAAAAAAAAAAAAAAAAAAAAAAAACACACGCACACCAAGAAACTTGGAAAAAATACATTTTTAACACCTTCTAATTTTTAAAGCATTGAATATTTTTGCTGCACATCATATGGAAAATGTTCTACATCTACTTTTTCATCAACTATTCTCATTAGGTTGCTCAAATGCGTATTTGTTTCGTTTTGATCGTTTCTACCCACATTTGTTTAATTTTCATTTCGGAGTAGAAGGTATTGCCTTTACAAGGTATTTGTCCATCTTACATTAATGCGCAAAAAATTTGAACGTCTTGCATGAAGAAACCTTACTTACGGTAAACACGTGGTTGCAGAGAAATGCATTCTGAAAGAGGTTCCGTGGTTCGGAGAGATGGTGTTCTGTTGTTCTTAAAGGTTCTGAACAATACTGGTAAATAGAGAAGCTAGATAATGGGGCAGATGTTGAAAATAATGAAAGATCCAGGAAGAAAAGTGAAACGGATTTTATTCTAAATGGCGTAATTCGAAACTTTTTCCAAAATGCGAGAAATTCGCGAATTTTGAAATTGGCTTATAGAATGAGCGAATTTCTCGCGGTAATCATTTTTTAATGCGAGAAAAGAAAAAAATATGCGAGATTCTCGCGTTCTCGCTCTATAGTGAAAACACTGATTTGTACTCATCAAATTCATAACATTTGCTGCATTAAAAGTGTGTATCGCTTTCAAACTAACCTTAAAAATAATTGCCGGGAATCACTGCGAAGTACTGATTTTTTTGTATCGCGCTACTTTCTTGACAAAAAAAGTAGTACACTGCGCTACAAACTACGAAAAAAAGTAGTATCTACAGTAGCTTCACTACTTTTAGTGTGCCACTTGCGACCACTGTTTATAGAGAATTTAAGACTTTACCTTTTCATATTTTTGCTTTAAAAGTACAAAAATGTTTAGTACCTTTACTTGGAAGATTTTCTTAAATTGTAAATAAATTAAAAAAATATATATTAATTTTAGTTTATGGAATGAACGGTTCAGTTCTGACTGTCTAATTGAAAGGCCACAGTAATATATGTGTACAGTAGAGTCTTGATAGTTCGAGGTGGGCGGGACCGAGATTGAAATTTTATAAATATTTAAATAAATGGAAAGAAAGCAGCTTTTAAATTTTAGTATTTAATTGAAAAATATATTATAATTAAAACAATTCTACAGACATTAAAGGATCAGGATACATTTACTGCATTACACCAAGTTTTCAATATTTTACTGCATTAAGTTAATTGTACTTTAATTGTCTGATGTTTTTTGTTTAAACACACTATTCACATAATATAGTTTTTGAACATTCAGTCATTGTAATACCAATTGTAGTAATCGTTCTACAAGTTGTGAGTGCATTGGTAATTATTTGGGAGTGAGGCAGTTTTTTTTCACTAGCTCGGATTTATGGGAAACTCCAACTACTACATACATTGTGTTTTTCTTTTATTTTTTGAGATTTTTTACTTCCCAAAACTATGTTTACAGATCTGTTTCTTTCTTAATTTCTTTTTTTTTCTTTAGTGCTCTTCACTCTATTGTATTGATATTTTTTGCTTAGGCTATATTAAAACAATATTAGAAAGCACTATTTTTGTGGGTATAATGATGTGGGCTGATGATGAGATTATATCATATTATTGATAGCTTTTCAATTTAAAATTATTTATAGTTTTTTTTCATGTTGAAATTTTTAGGAATTGTTATTTTTTTCTTCATTTTAAATTTCTTTTCCCTTTTTTTTCATTTCTTTGCTTGTTTTCTTTATATTTTTATCTTTCAGAATGTTTTAGGGGGTCACAGTACCTTTGCAACAATTTTTTAAAATAAAGGTATAATCCTTCATTTTGTGGATGCTTTGCATGCTCATTTAACTTATAATCAATAATTTATCTTCAAAAAATAATTAAACTGTTTAATTTTTTTAAAATTTTAAAAAAATTGAAGAACTTCAAAATTTTTAAATTCCTAAGGCTTTTTTATTTTAACATATTTTCAAAAAAAAAAAATTTTCTTTCTTATTGCTTACAATATTCATCTTAGCAATTTTGTGCATTCATTTGTTGATATATGCATTCAAATATTTTTTATAGATTATTTTGTAAAAAAGTAGAAAAAAAGGTTAAAAATTCCTGTTAGGTATATATAATATGCTATAAAAATTGCAATACCTCATAAATTGCTTATTCCATGCACAGTTTAAATAAGTGTATTATACTTAAGATAAAAAAGTTTACTTCAAAGCTTTATCTTAAACAGAAAAAATTCCTTAGGGATTTAATAAAGATTAAAACACAAAATTATCATCTACGAAAAAAAAGCACTTTAAAGCCTGTCTGCTGATCAAGTTTCTGTATTAGGACAATCTAAAATCATTCATAACTTTTTTAAAAATGTAGATAGAGAGATCATTTTTTTGTTCAGTGCATTTCAAATAGTTTAAAGTTTTATTATAAGCAGTAAAAAACATTTTGACACATTGATCATTTTTTGTGTACTGTGACCCCTTAAAGGTGCTAAACTACTTTTAAACAAGTTAATAACTTTAAGAGATGAAGAAAAAAAATCAGAGTTTATTTTTGCCATTAAATAATATATTTTTCATTCTAAAGCAAAATGTTTTACATTTTTATTAGAATGCCACAAGCATTGATGAACTCATGAACCTTAATATTGTTGCTCAAGATCATCTCATATACAGTGCACAGTTAGATCGGGGATCAGGTATGTATTCCTATAGTCTCTTTATTTGAAATCATGTAAATTTGTAGATAAGGAAAATACTTGTAAATTTGCTTTCTTTGATTTATGGATTAAACCACAAAATGTTAATTTTGTTTGTTCTCTCTTCATCCTAATTATTGTGCTTTTTTAAGTGACAAATTTGAAAGCAAAATGTAATAAAAAGGAATTTTTCATAATTTTTAGTTCTCTACCTAATGGAAACTCCCTTAAATGTCTAATTACTAACATCTCATCCTAAGAAATTGAATAATTCTTTTATAATATTCTAATCTTAAGGAATGAATTTTTAATTTAAGTGAAGAGCTTGTAATAAATTAAAGATCAGCCGCATTTTTATTTGTCCAAGTAAGCCTTTTCAGCAAGAAAAAAATTTTTTTTTTATGAAATAATGATATTTTTTAGGTTGTTATCCTGTGTTAATTCCCAAAACTTGTAAGTATCTATCTGGAAACATTACTAGGATATGGTTTGTTGTAAAAAATGGGGTTCTTTACTCCAAATTCTTCGTATATATTAAATGTAATTTGAAAGTTGCCAGTTATTTTTAATACAGTAAATAGCATTAACTTTAGTAATATTAAGGATAATATTACCACTTATCATTCCTATAAAATAATTTTCTGATGAGCATTTTTAACATAACCGTAAAAACGGGCTTTCTTATGAACATGCTGTTTGTGCAATGCGACAATATTACAATAAGTTGCTATATTTTTATGGTATAGATATGCCAATTCAAATTCTCATAATCGTGCTCTGAGGAATTGGAATGTAAAATTTTAGATTATTACAGTCTCGTTAATTCTATTTGCAGCATGCTTGTGTGCTTTTGTTTGTATTGACCCCAGTTATCCAGTGAAGACACCAGTGTTTTTACTACAGTTGTTTTGGAAAGGAACTCACACTTCAGTTTCAAGTTTTGCTTTGAGAGTAAGTTGTTTTAAACTTATCTTTATTTGTAAATAAATCACTATTAGCTTCTTATCATCATTTTAAATTTATCAATTATAGGCACTAATTCTCTTAATACATTTCTAGGCACCAATTAGTTCCGTTTTTCTTTCTTTTTTTTATTTTATTTGATCTAACCTTTTTATTTTTAATATTTGGTTTTAAGTACAATAACTAGTACCTTTTTGTATTAGTTATTAAACTCAACTCTAATAAATAGAATATTATGGAAAAATTTATTATCAAATTTAATATTCAGTGCTTCAAGATTTCCTATTCATGCATGCCCATTCTTTCTAATTAATAGTAAAATAGAGTTTATCCGCCTTTTAACCAGAAGATGAAATCTTGATTTTAAATTTTACTGTCCATTGTCTCTCCAACTCATTATTAATTTGGAATTCAACTAGAGGTTGAAATATTAATTACGTACAGAAATATAATTACATTTCAAATCATGCAGTTGTGAAGATTTTAATTCTATATATCCTTTTATATAAATAAGGATAAAGTATTATGTATTAAATAAAACTAAACAATATGAAGAAGAAAAAACATGAGCAGCATGTCAAAAGATTGACATTGTAGAAGATTTTTGTTTATAGAACCAAACCTATAGTATTCATTTCTAAGTAAAAAAACTGGATTTCTTAAAAATCAAGAATTTCGTAGAATTTCTTATAAAAAATAAATAAATTTAAAAAAAACCAACCTGGTTGGATTTTATTAGGCTTTTTCTGGTTTCTTTAGATATTACCTAGTTTAACACTTTTTAAGTTTAAGTTTTAATTCAAAAGGAAACAATTTTAGTTAAAAAGAAAACTTTCATAGGAAAATGAATAAATAATGAATTAAAATTAAAAAAAAAAAAAAAAAAGCTTTAATTTTAATGTAGTTCCATCTTTTCATGTTGGTACAGTACAGAAACCGTTATCCGGAAATCAGAAAACCGCAACGAAATTCTATACATTTTCCCGCCATATTTCAAAAAAAACAAATTTTCCTCATAAGATTTTAGGATTTTTCTTTTTTGAAAGATGTTTACCTTACTTTCATTTTGGAAATAATCATTAGTGTATTACTTCATCGTTTTTTCTTTTTCTAAGAATGTTTCTAAAAAAAAAATTTTTTTTTTGGTGGGTTTAACAATAAAAAAAAACGGTTTTTTGTAGCGATTCAGAAAACCGGAAAAATCAGTTATCCGGAATAACAATGGTCCCGATCGTTCCGGATAATCGGTTCCCTACTGTATTAATAAAGGGCTATTAAATTAGTTCTTTCTTCGACTAGAAATAAAAACATAATACTGGAGTCAAGGACATATGCTGTTTTCTGTTTTATTTATTTATTTTTAAACACTTAAGTTGTGGTTTAATTTCTTTCCTTTTTTGTTAAAATAAAGTAAGTCTTTTACAGGCTAACTTACTACATAACTACTGTTTATTTAACAATTTTCTTAATAGTTTTTTGTATTGCTTGTTAAACTATGTATTTAGAATAAGTTTTGCTTTGATCAATAAAATGATTAATCAAACATATAAGCTTTTCTTAAATAAAATTTACAATGCAAAATAAGTTATTGTTAATTTCATATTATTTTATCATGGTTTGAAATTTAATGAATTTTGTAAATTTTGTGATTATTTTGTGAAGGAATCAAAGGGAATTTTGGGAAGGATATTTATAAGTCAAATAAAAATAACAGATGATAAAAGAGCAGTTTTCATTATGTTTATTTTAAAAATTTTTTTTTAAAAAACTGTTGTTTTTTTTTGAGTTTGTGGGTGGGTTAAAAACTCTGATAGCATGCCCATTATTTGTGCTTTATTCATGCTGCTTACTTTAATTTATAGCCACTTAATTTTAATTTAATAATGTTCCATTCTTTTTTGCACATGGTTAATGCATAATTAGTCAGAATAATTTCTTTTGGGCTTTCTTCTATGCCAAAAAAATATTAATTTAAATATTTATAATTTCTCATCCTACCTAAATACAATGTATGATATAAAAAAAAAAGAATTCTCTCCAAATATATCTTAAGTACTATTTTTTGTTCCTTAACAGTTCATTCATTTTTTTCCATCTCCTCATTTAGTTGATTTGAAGTGTATTCCATTATGCTGTTATTTTTTATGATAAATTCAAAATTAACTTCTTTTAATGCAATAAATTCCTGAAACTTATTATTTTTATGCAATCAACGTTTTTCACTAACCTGTTTATTATCTAATTAATTTGTTGCCTTAGGAGCTTGAAGAGGAAGTAAACGTTCATTTTGTGGAAAGCCTGCCAGACGAGTATAAATCGAATCTGTTGCTGTGTCAACTCTATCATTTAGCCGTGTGTTTTGATGTTTTCTTAGAAACTGAACATTCTGGTGACTCTTTTGAAGGCCCACACGAGTTTGTTAGGGACAAAGTTGTTGTGAAACATACAAGGTATTTATTTAACTGTGATGATTTTTCTCATAATTTTTGTTTCCCTTTTTTTCAACAGCCATGCTTTTTCTTTGGGTCCATTACTCACTCCTTCTTTATCAATAAGAATTTTTAACCCTTTTAGGTAGATGGCACATCGATATCCCTTTTATACACTGCTTAATACAATTAAAGGATATTGAGGTTGTGGGTTGATCTTGCATCTGAAAAATTGTTTGAGTGATTGATACATTAGGGACAGACGTTGTAGGCTATATGAGATAAAAATGACATTTGTTTGGCAGGAAAAAATGTGTTTTATTGAGCATTGGATAAAAGAAGAAGAAAAAAACACAATTTGTGCATATAAGAAAAACAAATGAAAAAAAGGTGTTTCCTGAAAAGAAAATCGTTTTTAGTTGGTGGTATGGTTTCCTTGGACAACCAGCAACGTTGAACACCTTTGAGGCATCGAGACAATGAGATTATAAATGGGGGTATTCTGTCCCACTCCTCCAGAAGAGCTCTTTCCAGTTCTTGGAGAGTTTGTGTGGATGGTAGGCGGCCAGTAATCCATCTGCCTGGAATGTCCCAAACATGCTCGATTGGGTTCATGCCCGGAAAACATGCTGACAACATCCTCCAAAAGGAAATCATTCACCAAGTTAGCACGATGTGGCCTTCAATTGTCGTCCATTGACATCTCCAATTGCTGCAGCATAAGGGACTACAATAGGTCTCAGGATCTTATCCCTATATCGGCGACTGGTCAGTGCTCCATTTTGAATTATTCATTTAATAGGGATTTCCTGTTCATTAAGCAGGCGTTGATTGAGAATTATTCAAATTTTGCTGGCAGTTACACTTTGGAATGAATGAAGGGGATTCTACTGCTCTTTGACTTATTTCAACTCATATATCATTGAAAATGTGGGAAGGTACAAAGTGATTTGTTTTTCGGTCAAAACTTGTGATCCCCTCCTGAGGCGCTATTCGCTTTGATAATAAAAAGTTTCGAAAGCTTGCTTACACACTAGTGTTCAGCGTGTCTTTCTCTAAAGTAAAATAATTATTGCTTACTCTAGTGAATAACTTTGCGACGGTTTCACGATGAGCGTGTGAAAGAATGATTTAAGTTTATCGAGGGAAAAATCATATTCCTCTTGTAAGCAAAAAATTCCAATATGAAATAGCTGGTCAACTTGGAATTTTGAAGATAAAAAAATCTGGAAACATTCAAAATAAATATGCTCATCAGTTCAGTCTTAGTAGATAAAGATAGAGAAAATCAAATTTTGATAAATTAACGAATTAAACAGATACCAAAACAGTCTTCAATTAAAAAAAAATTTAGGAAGGAACAAAATAATATTATATTATCTAGATTATACATGTCATTAACATTGATTTATTTTTCTGTAACTTTGAATTACATTAATATTTTATGACAACTTTAATTATAATTGTTTATTGAACATAAAATTGAGTTTATTGAATCATAACATTATATTATGTATTATATACCATTAAAAAGTAAAATTTTAAAAAAAAAATCTAGCTCTAGGGAATAAATAATGCTGTCCCCTTTTAATCGAATAACCTGCTTAATTTAATAGAGTTGGCTAGAACCAATGGTGTTCCTTTAAGCTGTGTTGACTGTTCATAATTAGGCACTGACAAATTTCAAGAGAAACAAAACCTTTTTAAGCTTATGATATATTTTTAGAATCAATCACAAAAGAAGGCTGAGGGCTCTTATAAAATATTACAACAAATTTAAAATGGCATGTTATGGTTTGGAACACATTTCTTAATCTTTTAAAGCACATAATTTATGTATTTTTCTTGTCAAAATTTCTTCTTAAAATTGTTTTATGTCTTTTAAAAATTACATTGTGACGCTAATTATCTGCTTTTTTGACCACATATTTCACCAAAACATCAATATCCTGGCAATAACATTATCTTTATGTTAAATACTATTATTTCAGATTGAGAATAATTATATTCTTTAAATTTAGTGAGGATTATTGTTTGCTTTTTTAAATTTTTTTTATTTGTTCTAATAAATATCAAAACAAAGATCAGTATTTAGAACTATAATTAGTTTTTATGCCATCATGCATCATAACTAATTTTCAGCATCATGTTTGCCATGATCCATGAAATAAATAAAATATTTTGAACAAATCTGTTTTTTTTTAGGGGTCGTACGCATAGTCGTCCTTACAAATGCATATCAAGTCAAGGAATATTTACTTACAGATGAGAAATATCTGTAACAATTAAATTTTGTATCCCTCTGTTCTGCTCATTTGTATATTTTTTTCCATAATATTAAATATATTTCTTTTTGATGTAAAATGTTTTCTTTTAAAAATTTATTAATGCATGTGTTACAAACAGTTTTTATTAAAAATATTGTAAATGTGATTTTCATATCATTTAGCAGAAATTCCCCTCTATGGTTTTTTTTCTATTGTTTTCCATGATTTAAGAATCTACTAATACTGATTGGTTTAGATACTATTTATTTGTTTTATTATCACATAAGTAAATAACATACATTGTTTGTTCTTACAATGAAATATATATCATAAAAGCACTAATCACATAAAGTTATGTCTCCTGGGTAAAATTTTAAAGCTATTTTTTAGTGAAAGATATATTTGTTTAAAAGTAATGCTTCATTCTAAAGCATTTGAAATTTATTAAAAATGAAAAATAATATAATTTTTTCTTGTGTCTTGGAAAAAGTTAGAGAAAAGAATTTTTACTCTAAAGAAACTATTTTTATTTCATAATATTTTTGAAACTGAGTGAAAGTGCACTTAAAGCTTGCATTCTTATTTAAAATATTCAGAATTCATCTAGACCTAGATTTGTATATACATTCTTATATTTTTTCCTGTTAATTTATGTACAATTCTTACTTCAGAAACACTTATTTTTTCATACTTGTGCTATTTCTATGAAAACCATATTTTTCAATAATACTTTATATTTTATGTATTTTAACTTGATCATCTACGATATCATTATTATTACCTTTGTAGCATGCATATTCCCATGTTCCGAAAGGTAAATATAAGTTTTGAATGGGTTAATAATGCAGAAAGATAGCAATACTTTAATAATTACTTTAAATTAAATGTTGATAATAATAAGAAAAGCTGCTTAGTCATAAATCAGGGTTGCCACTCCACAGGGAGAACTGGAAAATACAGGGAATTTAAAAATCACCTGAAATAACAGGGAATTTTGATTTTTTTCTTTGCAAATTGGGAAAATACAGGGAATTTTGTTTCTTGTTTTGGTCTTTTAAAAAAAGTTGATCACTCAAAGCGTAATCTATGGGATATTTAACTATGATATTTCAGCTATACTAAACTATTTCATTTGCTATAGTATTATTTTAAGTATTTTCAGCTGTTTTTCCAGCAATTGAAACTAATCAATACAGTTAGCAGCCCAATATATCTCGCACAAGAACACAGTAATTGTTGTTTCCTCATAATATATTGTGTATAATATGTGTAGGGAAAAGACAGCGAATATTTTTTCCAGATTTGAGTGGCAACCCTGTAAATTAAAATTTTATAAAAAATTTAAGTTGTATTTAGGAGGAAATTTTTGAGTTGTAGGTAATATTTTTAATTAATTTGACAGTATGCATATTTAAGAAAAGTTTCAAAAAGTACAAATTGAATGTGGATTTTTGGACTCACAATTTTTTTAAATTTTATTTATAATTTTTTTTAATTTTAATTTAAATATTAAACTCTGATTTCTTAATGATTGATCTGTCCATTAAATGTTTTATATAATATTAAATTCTGCAAAAATATTCCATTAAAATCTTGTAAAATTGTAAGAGCTCTGTAATGGTAAAGAACAACTGCTCTTGAGTCTACAGCATTTAAAGAATATAAGAAAATTACTTTGAAATCATTCTATAAATTCTGAAAAGAATTATAAATTAAAAAGAAAAATATGTATTATATTGTTCTCAGTATCTCAAAAACTATTTATTTTTCAAATCTGTACTTATTCTAAAATGTTTTGAACAAGAACAATATATACATTTCCTCAAAATTCACTTAATCAAAGATCCCGTGCTATAAAAAATGTAAATGGTGGGAAAGAAATTAGTGATGAAGCTTAAGGTTGTTTATCGAAGACTTTGTCGTCATATTTAATGAAGCTCTTTTTTGTGGATGATATGCTATTTTCATAACTGCTGAAGGTTTGCAGCAGTTACTCTTGACTGTTAGGACAAGTTTAGTGTATCTGAAGCTGGTGCTGTCTATGTTTATTCTGAAAATTTGCGAAAGCTGAGACTAAGACAGTGATTTTAATGATTCTTCTATGTAGAAAAATGTAGCCAAATTGGGGTTTTGAAGAAAAGTTAATTAACCTTTTAAAATTAAGTTATTTGTTCGTTCTAAAGCTCAGATAATTCTTCACATCATAATGATAATATATACTTTGAAATCATCGCTTTGCTCCAAGTGCAAAGCACTTAAACTGTAGCTTTCTTATTTTCTTTAGCAATAGAGCTTCGAAAAATCATATTAAACATTACAGGCAGTTATATCATTGCTAAAATAAACCAGTTTTATTCAATGGATAGGATTTCAATAGATATTATTATTTTTTTTTAATTTGCAAGTTTTAAAGTTCAAAGAAACCTAACAAGTTATCAAAATATTTAGTCAATTAGAGTGAAAAAAAAATGTATCACCATATTTTAAGGATGAATATTTTTTTTTTTAATTAAACAAGTGAAATTTCGTTAAAGTATAATTAAATTTAGTTTCTTATAGAAAATTTTTTTAAAATTAACACCACGTTTGGGAAAATCATGTTAAAAAGAGATAACCTCAATCTCTTGCATCCAAGTTTTTATATTGCTGTAATAATTGCTAATAATATGAGAGGTGAGTACATCTAAGATATTCTTGCAGTAAATAGTTAGGTGAGCTTTTACTGAGCAAAAAAAAAAATACTGTGTTGTTTGAGCTAATATTACATATGGCATGCAATATTATATTGCACAACCCGTATCAGATCCATAACGGCACATCAAAGCCTCCAACTTTTTTTCTCTTGCTGCATTGTTGTGAAGAATGAAATTCTGAAGAATATTGGTATCCTTAACCGTTTCCATCTCTTGCTGAACTTGAACCAAAAATGCATTGTCCAAGATATGGAATTCATAATGGTTCAAACAAAGTTCGAGCAACTGCAAAAAAGAAAAAGCAATTATGCTCGCACTCGTTGAATAAGACATTGTTTACAAGAGACCGATCCTCACTATTCAGATATAGTCGGTTTTGTTCCTATTTTTCCTTATCATAAAAAGCATGTAGTGTAGGGTTTCTTTAATTTTTTGGTGTGGGGACCCCATAATATTTCGAAAATTCTGTGGAACCCCATAAGCATTGTGCAAATCTGATACATGCGTGAGTGAAACTGCCAGTTTCTTCACTTGTACTGTAATATACTACTGCAATTTTAGGTTATTTACTTTAATTGACTGAAACTGCCAGTTTCTTTACTTGTACTAAAATATACTATTACAGTTTTAGTTCATTAACTTTACTTGACTGAAACTGCCAGTTTCTTTGCTTCTACTAAAATAAACTATTGCAGTTATAGACCATTAACTTTAATCGACTGAAACTGCCAGTTTCTTCACTTGTACTGTAATATACTATTGAAGTTTGAGGTCATTAACTTTAATTTTATGACATAGAACAATGTGAAAATTTTAAACAAGTAACAAACTTAAAGATAGAATGCAGTAAAGAAAATAAATTCAATTGCTTGTGTAAATTCAAACATTAACTATAGTCTGTACTGACGAATACCCAAATCACAATGCCACACTTCTGAATGAAAGTTTTTCGGTACTGATCGACCTTGTTGCCATTCGTTGGTGAAAAAAGAAAATTCTCCTATAATACAGTCTATTCACCACAATCGGTATTCTCCCTCTGTATGTGAAGAAAAGTTTTAGTGTAAAGGTGTAACTTCTCTCTCATATTAAACTTATAGATGGTTGACAGAATGTAAACAATAACATCCTAAAACAGGAATTTCGAAGACTTACGGTGTATCCCACCGCTTATGTTATGCTTACGAGGCGGTGTGTGAACTCAGGGCTAAAGAAAATAGAAGGGCTGGTTCACTCCTTTGTAGAAACTCTCGCCGCGCCAATCCTCCGATTTTCTCTAGTGACGTCACTTTGGCGCAAAGCTCGCACTTTTACTTCAAGAGCAGAGCGTTCGGCCTTACTAGCTCTAACTAATATTGGAGCATTTCTTTTTGTGACAGATTCTAAGACATTTGTTATTTTCTATAATGACTTTCCTCAGTTTTTGCCGTGAATTTACAAAATTTTAAAACTATTAACGAAATGCCAGTCTGCGCGATTGCAACTTGCAAAAATTCTGATAGAAAAACAAAAGGAAAAAATATAATTTTCCGCGTGTTCCCTAAAGTAAATGAACAACTATGAAAAGAATGGATTCCGAAATGACACAGTTAATATAAAACAGCAATGCGTTTTTTCTATCGTTTAGAACTTTTATAAAAATTCGTTATCTAAACAGAAACCGCCTCGTTACTTCAAAAAGAAAGGCACGTGAAAAAAATTAAAAAATGGATAAAGTCAAAGAAAAATTAAAACGTAAGTAAAAAGTATAAATAAAATATATAGTGTACAGTTGAAATTCTCCTAATTTCATAACTTATTTTTTTAATGTAGTTATTCTAAATATTTATGATTCTTTTAAAAATTATATTCTCTTGAATTTAAATATCTATAAATTATATCATCTTAAATTTAAATATCTATAAACAATTGTAAAATTTCTAATGTCATTATGAACCTAAATTATTATTTTGTTTCAGTAATTAGCGTTTAAGGTTGATGTTTCCTAATGATTAAGTATGAACAAATTGCTATTAACGACATATTTTAAAATCAGGGATTCTAAATTTAACTCAACTTATTGTTATAAAAGAATATGTAGATAAAAAAAATGTCGATATATGCTTTCATTTTTCTTAATAATTAAAGTTAAAACTGAACTTTTTAAAATAAAGTATTTATAGGGTCATTTTCGCCAACTAGTAAAATATTTTTATAAGTTTAAAATGATATTTTTTTTAATATAATGGCCAAGAAAGTTTTTTTAAACTATGTTTATGAATGGAAATAATGTGTTAATTACGTAAAGTTTGAAAGCTAATAACCAGAAGAAGTCGAACTTATTTTCACAAGGAGAAAGATACAAAGTTATCATAATATCTTTGCGTGCGATATTCCGAGATCTGTGGACATAGTGACGTCATGAGGAGAAAAATCGTAGCTTCAGCTCTAAGAGCGGAGTGAACTAGCCCTTCTATTCTCTTTAGCCCTGGTGTGAACCAGCTTAATATTCTAGGAAGTTTCATTATTGTGATTTGTGTAAAAATTTATGGGTAATTTTACATTTCATACGAGTTTTCTGTCATTTATAAATTCTAATAGTTTGTGAGCCTAAAACAAATTCAACAAAATTAATATCACAGCATAAAAAAAGTGTGAGGTTGAAGTTTTGAGTGTTATCCCTTATATGGCTATATTTGTGTAAAACAGCACAGTTTATTTTTTGGGTAGCATCATACCAAGCTTGTGAAGTCTTGAATTCATTTGTTTGTTTTTATGTAAGATGTATTTTGTAATATTTTTTTTTATTTAGTATAATTTTTTATTAATCATGCTATTAATTTATTTTAATTTAAATTATGGAAGAAAAACTTACTAAAGTGATTGCAATTCGTGGAATTTTAAGCTAAACGCAAGGAGACAAGAAAGTTTCAATAATACATTAGGAAATTATTTTCTTATTTAAAAAAAAACTGCTTAAAATGGTTGAATTTTTTATCTTCCCCAATAAACAATTAACTCCTACTCCTCCTGTTTAGAAGGTACATTTCTTTTTAACTCATCGTAAAAATTACATCTGAAAACCTCATTAATTTCTGTTAGTTGAAATTTTTATGAAAATCGAAGCAAAGGCTTTCAGTTAGAGCTTCAAAGAAAGAAATTTCCCTTAGCCATTGTTAATCAAGGAAAGAATTATATTAACTAAATTTCCTCATTTAGAAATTAATATTTTGAAACATTTTTTACTTCATTTTATTCATTAAGGTTGTAGGTAAGTAACTGTTTATAAAACTATAACTTTGAACTTTTCTTATACTTATAAAAATAAAATTAAGAAACAAATGAACAAAATATACTTAAATGAATATATTAAAACAAAAATATTGATTACGAATTAAGTTAATATAATTCTCCGCAGGTTAAAGGGAAGTAAGTAGTATTTTTTCTTAGCCTAAAAAAATCCTTAATTTGCTTAAAATTTCAAAAAAAAAATTTTGATGGGTTTTATTAAATTAACATGAGGGTTAGTTATTTCTTTAATTCCTGAGTTTGTGTTTCAAATTTTGTTTGCAAATCCCTAATTAATGATTACTATTTTAAGAATCAAAAACATACACACTTGCCTGTAATTTTCTATCATGCCGTCCTTCTTTGATTTCCTCTTCATTAAAAAAAGGTATATCTCTTCTGGATATATAGTAAGGTTGCCAAGATTCAAATTCATCTTTTTCATGACTCACATAATAGACAGACAGCGTATGGTCTGGAGATCTGACTTCCAACCATTTCCTTGCATGCGGGAAAATATTGCACTGTGAGCAATCTAAAGTACTGCTTGGCAAGACAATATTACCTTCCGCTGTCAGCTGTACCAATTCACTTTTAGTTTCAGGAGGTTTCCCATATCCTGCCATTTTAAAAACTGGAAGGACGTAAACAATTTTTTTAGAAGTCTTTTGAAATTTTAAAAGCTCGATAAATCGAGGTATAATGTCGACACTCGGATAATAGTACAAATCAGAAACGAGGACATAGTCTGTTTTACTTTCTTGAATGGCAACGTTCCTGCCGATATTTGCTGGAAACGGCAAATTGCCGTGACTTTTGAAAGTTCCCTTTAACCAGACTTGATACGAGGTTGAAGTCGTCGTTGTCAGCTCAGCTTCTTCTTCCGGTGATTTTAACCTTCCCCATGAAGGGTTAAAATCCAAATCAAAATAAACGTGCCAGGACACGTTTTGATGGATACATGGGTTAGCCAGCCTCAAATTGATTATTTTTCGAAGAGCAGACTTGAAGTCGGATCCTGGTGCATAAACTGACACTGACATTGGACCTTTCCATCTCGAGCAAATTTCTGGCAGATGGTTAAGCTCGGGAAATATAGCCGCCGTTGCAAATGTCATCGTGTTTAAGATATCTGGTTGCAATGCTGCTCTAAGATAGTTTTTAATGATTGTATATCGTCCTCTTTGTTCCATTTCGTAAGATTGCACACTTAAGGCTTCCGGTAACATATCGCCTAAATTTCGCAGTCTACATGAGAAATTAGCTGACCACATGTAAAAACCTATACCACAGATATAAATGAAAAGTATTGAAGATGCAAATGCGCAAAGTGGGGAACTCTTTCTTGCAGAAAATATCGTTAATTGAGGTAGGAGATGGTGCGTTTCAGTCATGTTTCAGTTGCCAAAGCCTTTTCAATCAAATTAGTAAATAGAAATGAAGTTACAAGTATCAATCATGATGGCATTTTTGAAAAGCCCCCGTAGATCTAAAACCAACAACATGTTGTTACTAAGTTTTTGATTTCAAATATGCAAAGTATTACATTACTAAATACAAATGGTGTTTTTTATCCTTAAGTAACATTTTAAAATTCTTGTCAAAAATTAAGTCAGAAAATCGTACATAGTAGGGGTCGCAAATAAATATGGAGAAGAAAAGGTAAAAAACGCTATCAAAATTTATCGAATCTCCACTGAGGAAAGCTATACTGTCAACAAGAATACCTGATAGAAATCTCGTTCAGCTGTTTTCAGTTCGGTCTTCCTCAATAGTGATTCGTTAGATTTAGATAGCGTTTTTCTTTTCTCTTAGATTAAATATCAATACCAAATTTTTTCAGGCAATGAAATCAGTTTAGGTGTTTTCAGTTCGGCCTACTTCAGTAGTGATTTGATAGATGTTGATAGCGTTTTTTCATTCTCTCCAATTAAATATTAATTTACAACCCCTAATATGTATGTTATTTTTTTTTTCGACAAGGACCTTAAAAATATAAGTTAAGGAAGAGAATTACAGTACACTCTGTATAATTTTAGAGTCATTGTAAAAACATTTGAGTAGCACAAATTAATATCTACTAGAGAAAAAAACAGAAGCGTAAGGAAACAAATATTTATTGTGGTCGGAAAGAACAAAAGGAATTAATTAGTCTGTTGGCAATTGAATGTGTTCGCGTTTCTGAGGAACCTCCTTTCAGTTTTATGCTTTAATAAGCGGGTTTTCGATGTTTTTAATCCCGGCTTTGCTATTATCGAATTCAGCAGTGATCGGTCATAGTTTAAAAAAGTTTTTTTTCCTCTTAAATATTAATTTGTGACCCTTAATTTAAATAAGTTCTTGACAAAATTTCTAATGATATATATTAAGGTTGATCACAACGGAACATTTAGTATCAATTCATAAATTTGGTATTGTAATGCTTTGAGTTTACACGTTTTTTTTTTTTTTTTTTTTTTTGCATCTTGTGTGATTCGGTCAATTTTTTTTTAAAGATATACTAATTAGCTTTTTCCAACAAATATATGCATTTCTGAAAAGATTTGTTCGGGGTAATCTTAAATAAGCATTAAAATAGCTATTTTAATGATGATTTATGGAGCTTATTAGACACCAAATAACTCTTATAGATGTTTATTTTCGTTATTCTAAAGAATAAATAATTTTGAAAATGTAAAAGAAGTACAGCTTTTGGATTATTTTATTTATAATTTTTGTAACAAATTCTACTGATCTTGATTTTAATGTAATCGAAATACTGCCAGCATAACTTTCTGGTTGATGAAATGTAAAAATAAATGTATCATTACAAGGCCTATAAAATCTACGGTTTTAAATTTTTTTTAACAAACAGTTTTAAATAAAAGATTGAAGCTAAAATGGCGTGTTTAAATTTTATCTTCTGATTTAGAAACATTTTTACTACCTCATAAATTTATTTCAAACTTTTTCACATAAAATTGAAATCAATGATGTTAAAATATATCTTTAAAAAGAACAGTATTAAAAAAAATCGATTAATTAAATATATCATTTTTTTTAATTATAAGTTTCCTTACCTGCAACAAAATGAAAGTGCATCTCGTCTGCTTAACGGCCCATAATCGTCTGCAGGTGCATCAGCTATTCTAGCAGCAGTTATTACGCTCTAGTAGTCACCTCTCAGTTGATTTTTGTGGAACCCGCATTTTTTATTTATGTCTCATTAATTATAGAAAACCCTTTTCCACTTAAACAACTAAAGGCTTCGAGTACAGGAACAAAATCTTCATGATTAAATGGATTTCCTAAACAGTTAACTGAGGAAAAAACTTCCGCTTTGTTCTGTTAAAACGTAGTACGTTTTAACAGAATAAGTATTTGATAAAGTCATAACTATAAATCTTATCTAAGGTCTGAATGAGTGCTAGTAAGTGAATCAAAAAATGCAACTAAATGAAAATTTTAAAAAAATGTAAAAATGAACTAGTATAATATTTAAAAAATTTTAGTAATTTTAAGTTCTTTTTGTGTAGCTTTATTGCAAAATTTAATTTATTGTATCTTTTTACAACGTTTTTATTAACTCGCTTTCGTGTTTATGACAATGGAATATTGCAATGAAATTTCATCCGATTTCCGAGTGGTTAGAGCACTCAAATCCCTACTTAACCCAGACTTGTGGTTTGACTTGATTCCGAGAAGGCTAGAAATGATTTTTAATTTACTCTCTCATAAGAACAATTTGAGTTAGTGACTGTTTCTGACGCTAAACTTTTGGGAACCAAAAATCTGCGAGCTTTATTTAGCTTATTAGACTTAAATAATGCATTGTGCAAAATTTTTTGTATTCTCTAAAATTAAATGGTATCCTTAAATATTAAATTTGATCCCACTTCGGTACACTTTTGAGTTAGCAAAGTGTGGTACTACTTTGGCCAGGGGCGTACGCAAGGGGGGGGGGTTAACCCCCCCCCCTTGAGCTCAGACAAAGTGAATTTACAAAATAATACAGACAGAAATAAAAATTTCAGTAGAAATTATGCTGGCTATTATTTTTTAAGACTATATATTTTTATTTGTCTTATGCCTACTTTTTTTCTCACGGTATTTCTCAGAATACTGAAAAAACATTTACTATTATAGGGTTGTACTTTTGAAACCAAATTCACGTGATACTGTTACGGGCGAGCTCCGATCGCTGGTTCCTTTCTGTCCTGCCAGTCGCGATAGTTTTCGAGACTGGCTGGCATTCGCGAGGTCTGGAATCCTAGAAGTTCTGTCGTCTTTGAGACAATTCTAGAATTTTGTAGATGCGGTAAAAAAATTATATGAAAGGGGGAACGGAGTACAGTGGAGTTAGTTAGTCAAACTAAGAGTTATCTCTGCCGCTTGTCTGTCTTTCGGAGCTTGTTTCTAAATCTGTTTTGTTTTGGAGACACTGTGCTCGTTGAAGTTATTCATTCCAGCTCGAAACTTTGAGATCGTAGCTTAGCGGATATTTCTGTGCCAATATATATGTATATATTTTTCCTGTTCTTGGATCTTTAGGATGTCAAAACGCAAGAATTTAACAATTTTTAATTACCTTGAGAAAAAATCACGACCTGAAATTAGTGAGGTGACAGCATCTAGTACCAATGTAAGTTTTTCTGTTGAACAGAAATGTGATACTTCCGTTGAAGAAAACGTTTCTAGCGTAACAGAATCTGATGAATGTGAAAGCGGCCCTCAAAGTGTTACTTCCCACCCATATGACATTGGACTTTTTTCAGAAGATAATACATGCGAGGATAAAAAACTGGATATACTTAAAAATGTTTGGGAACCCAATCCAGCATTTGTTTTTCCTGAAAAAGGAAAAAGAAAATTGAAATTTCAGTACAAATGGCTTTATCGCTGGAAATGGCTTGCATATTCAGAGGTTAAGGGTGGTGCTTTTTGCAAATTTTGTGTACTTTTCGCCCCAAGTGGTGCCGGTTCTGGAAAGCAACCTTTAGGCCAACTGTACAATGTAAAATTTGACAACTGGAAAAATGCTGTAGAGCGATTTTCTGAACACGAGAAATGTCTTTATCACAAAAAATCGATCGAAACTGCTGGGACATTAAACGATATTTTATTTGGAAAGATGAAACCTGCTGTGGATGAACAATTTGACAGTGCAGCAAGCAGAAGAAAATTAGAAAATAGAAAAAACATTACTCCAATCATTGAAACCATCCTATTTTGTGGAAATCAAGGTCTCGCTCTAAGAGGACATAAGGATTCGGGAATAATTGCTGAACAACCAGGTGAAGAGAACGACGGAAATTTTCGGGCATTGCTTCGTTTCCGGAGTAAGAACGATTCGACTCTTAAGAACATTTTAGAGTCAAGCAGAAAAAATGCTCAGTATACCAGCCCTCGATTTCAGAACGAAGTTATTGAGGTTTGCAATATTTTAATCCTGCAAAAACTAGTCAGCAAGATTAATGATGCAACTTGCTTTTCCATTCTTGCAGATGAAACAACTTATATTGCAGGTATAGAGTAATTATCGTTATGCGTTCGATATGTCGATAAAGAAAATTTTAACATCACCGAACAGTTTTTGCAATTCATTCCGGTGCATGACTTAACCGGAAAAGCAATAGCAACAACAATATTAGACCAATTACAGTCTATGAAAGTTGATATAAAAAAGTTAAGTGGACAGGGGTACGATGGTGCTGCATCAATGAGTGGAAAAATTAATGGTGTACAAGCCCACGTAAGAAGTATTGTCCCATCAGCACTCTATGTACATTGCTTTGCTCATAGCCTCAATTTGGCTGTATCAAATGCATGCGAAATAACTGGCATTAGAAATTGCTTAGATGCTTAGGGACAATTAAAACATTATACGACTTTTTAAATACGCCAAAAAGACAGTATGTCCTATCTTCAGCAATAGAGGAGATGGAAACCAGCTCTAAGAGGGAGAAAATTAAACAGCTATGTGCAACCCGTTGGATGGAAAGATACGACTCAGTAACCGCTGTGGTGGAACTTTTCGAGCCTATCGCCGAAACACTACAAAAAATATCAGAATGGAAGGATAAGGAATCAGCTACCCAGGCTAATTCTTTACTGTGCACAGTATCTAATTGCCAGTTCGTAATATCTCTTTTGTGCATTTACAAAGTTTTCACCATAACAATCCATCTCTGTAGATACCTACAAAAAACAAGCATAGATTTGATAGAGGCAGTGAGTCTTGCAGAAGATGTCATTAAAGATATAAAATTAATGCGTGAAAATGCCACTGAAACATTCTCTGAAATATTCAGCTCTTCTTCTCTCATGCTAACAAGCATTAGATCTTCCACTTCCATGCAAATCCCTAGAATAACAGGAAGACAGAAAAATCGCGATAATTTTCCCTCATCGACACCGGAAACATATTTCAGAGTTAGTGCTTTTATTCCATTTATAGAAAATTTTATAACACAATTAAACTTAAGATTTGTATCGCATCGTGATATTTTGAAAGGATTTCAGTGTCTTCTACCTGCCGATCCTTTCATTTGTTAACCTTCAAACATAAAGGCTTTTGAAGCATTAGTGGAATTTTACGTTGGAGATTTGGATACCTGTAAAGAAAGCCTTAAGTCTGAACTAAAACTCTGGTATAAAAGATTAAAAAGGATTAGTGAAGACGGAGGTAGTGTTCCAAAAACTGCGGCAGATGCTCTTGGAATGTGCAATAAAGATATAACACCAAACATTTTCAAACTCCTAGAAATATTGGTCGTTCTACCTGTTTCAACGAGTGCAAACGAAAGATCCTTTTCGACTTTGCGCCGTTTGAAGACTTATTTACGCAACTCAACGGGAAATAATAGAATGAATGGATTGGCGCTCTTAAGCATTCATAGAAAATTTACCCCAGCTGTCGAAGACATTTTAAACGAACTTGCAAAAAAAAACCCGTCGTTTAGATATTACAGTATAAATCAATAAATTTTTAGCGTGTTTGTATACTGGTTTAATTCCCTATTTGTTAGTAAGTCATTTTTTAGTTAAATTCATTGGTTTTCTATGGAATATTCACATTTATATGGTTATTATTTAGGTAGCTGTTACAGTATGAGTAGTTTTTTCTGGTTTGATTTATTCCTACTTTTTAATAAAAATAAAATATTTTACCTCTTATTATAAAAAAAAATATATTCTTAAACTTAAAAAATAAAAACAAAATTTAACTAATGTTGTCGAAATAAAAAGTCAAAATTGTCTAGCTGTCTAAATTAAGGAAGTAATAGTGCTTTATTACATACTCGAATTTCTTTTAGTAATTTCTGAAAATTATGAACTCCCCCCCCCCTTGAAAAAATTCTGCGTACGCCACTGCTAGCGTCAGCGGCGTTATGCGTGGAAATAACAAACGAAAATATCTTGATTATGAAGACAATAATTCGGAATATTCCATAAATCTGGGCTTTTATTTTATTTTTTTGTGTTTTATTACAAAATTTCTGCAACAGGCAAAATATTTAAAAATTATATTCGACTAAAAATAAAAATATCGCATGAATTTTTTTCACTTATAAACCCTGCCCGCTGAAATAGCGGTCGCCGCAATATATGTTTTGAAAACGTAAAAGCTAATAAAATTCTTATATTATTTTAAAACAACTGATGAAGATGTGAATTGTAATATATGCAGATAAAAAATAAAAAAATCTTTCAGTTTTTAGTTAGTTTTAAACTGAGCGGTACGCGGAGGGTTATTAAAACTCAACGTCTTCCACATATATTCGAGACTTAATGTGATAATTGCTTCTAAATTGTACTTGCAATTTAACTATTTCTCGTTACATAAAAAAATCCTAAGGGCCATCGCCGCTGTTATTGGTATTTAACTTAATGTTACAATTTACTCTGCCGCACAGAAACTATGTGACTTAGAAACATGAAAATGCGATGGTGTATAGAAAAATGTACGAGGAGAGCGATGAGGAAAAAAAAAAAAATAATACTCGATAGCTAGTTCGAGATTTATTAATTGTTAAATTTGTAGGAAAAAATACAAACGCCTGTACTACTGAGTTAAAATTTGGTATGCTGAAAAAAAAAAGATATATAAATCTTAACGTTTATAGTGAAATTTTTAAATATAAGAAGAAGAAATTCATAAAGAGAGATAAAAACTGCTTTGTATTTGAATTACTATAAGTCACGTCAACGAGCAAAATTACTTTTTAATTTTTTCTTATTGAGTCCCACAATTAGCATTTCTTAGGAAAATTTTTTTTTTCAAGTACAGGTGATTATTTTTCTAACCTAGTTAATCGTCGATTTCTTAACGAATAACATATTAACAGAATGTTCTTGCATAAAGTTACAATATTGTATAACTTAACTAAGTATTTTTATGTTCTTGTATAAAATATTGACGTTTAAAAAACAATAAAGAATGAGTAGCAATTACCGGGGCTGGTGAACGGAGCGAGCAGAGGCGGAGCCTCCAAGTATTCCCCCCCCCCTTTTTTTTTTTTAAAAAAAGCAGGAAGAAAATAAAAGTTAATTTACTGCTGGAACATGCACTGCACATATATAACTAACAAAACTTAACTGTCTTATTAATTTCACTCGATATTGTACGTCAAAGTGTTAAAGATAATTTTTAGTCGCCCTGTGTTAAATTAATCAATAATTTAACACAAAATGCGCATTTGTTTTGTTTCTTTCTCAGTTTAGTTTCTTTGCAGAAACAGCTTATAAAATTGTTTTATCTCTTTACTTAAATGACATGCATCGTTCGTTTCTTGCTTTGAATTTAGCACAGTTGGATGTTTGAAAATCTCGTTTTATCAAAGTAAACTAAATTTTTATCACTAAAAAATAAATTTAGTTACCAACCGTGGACGAAATATTAACAATTTCTATTTGAAATAAATGCTATATTAAGAATTTTGGTCAATTTGACTGTGGCTTAGCCCTAGTACAAAACTAATTGCTGTGGTGACAAGCAAAATAACGTACTTTATTTTATAACCCGTGGTGAACAGCAATGCAGTTCTGAGTTTACGAACAATGTTTCCGTAGCTATGTAATTCTGAACGCAACCCAGAAGACAAAGGAAGTCCTGGATCAAGCATTGGGATAAACTAGCTTTCATGGGAGACTTTTTGAAGGAATTAACCCTCATTTGTCTAACATTGAGAAAACAACCACGAAATTTTCCAATGGTTAGTCCGACGGCAAGGGGATTCCAATCCATCATCTGTCTACCTCTGAGGGTACTTTCCTTCAGCACTGTGGTCGGTGCGAGCCAGGAGCAGTACCAACCAGCCACTGCTAGGTTTCACCTGGGTCATTTATTGGAGGTGAACACTCTATATCCTGAGCCCCAGGCGTTCAAAATAAAGTATTAATACACTCACGTCCGTAAATTAAGGATAATGTCAGTTATGGCAGATAAAAGATCAGAAACAAAACTAAGTGACTTATTCATAAAGCCTATTTATTAAACAAAAGATAAAGACTGAAAAAGATGGCGTTTGTATGATACCATTCATAAAAACTCCGATTTTTACTCCTAGGACCAATTAAAAAATATGCCCTTAAAAAATCCTAATATTACTTAGTTATAATTTTCAATACATTGCATGCCTCCCATGCGATAATATACAGTCCGTACAGAGCCTAGACATGCTGAACATCAAATTATTGAGCTGATCTTTTATATCCGTCGTTGAACAGCCGACCCAACTTTGGGTTTACGGCTACTAATGTCCAGTTCCGCAGACTTTGGTCTTTATTCGGCGTTGTATCTCAGGGATGATCAGTACTGTAACGTCTGCATCATCTTGAAATCGTTGTCAAAGTCTAGAGATGATAATTCAGGCAATTCCAAATTTCATGGATACTTCCGCCCGAATAAGCCAATATTCCAGGCGGCCGATAATTTTACTACGTAAGAAATCATTCACGTGTGTCATAACTATTTGGTTATGGCAATTTTTTTATGATCAAACATACATAATCCAGCAGTGGAGTAGTTTTTAAACATTAAAAAAAATTACACCACAACCTGTTTCATTTACATGAAATTGTGGCTTTTCTTCATTTTGACGTTTTGCGCCACTTTCAGAATAAGTATAGACAGTGCTAGCTTTAGATAGGCTAATCTTGCCCAACGGTCGTGAGATATGTTGCAAATTCACAGCGGTTAAGAAAATAGTGTATTATTCGCAAAAAAGCATCATTTCATATGACGACAAAGCCTTCCAAGAACAACCTTAATTATACAAACCCTGTTTTAACATTGTTCATGCTGAGTAACAGTAAACTATTCAAACATCAAGATTCTACTCTTTTTCCCACCCCTAACCATCTCAGCTCTACTTTAAAAAATGTGAAGAATTAAATTGAACAATTTAATAAAGTAGCAATTTGATCCTCAGGGAAAAACACCGTTGTGGCTTTTTTTTTCACTCGTGTCCATGGAAAGAATTAAGCAAATTTAAAAATTAAGTGCATCCTAACAGCAAAATTTGATAACTTCAATATTTTCCATTTGGAGAGAATTTTTTCAGTCATAGGCATTTAAAAGTGAGCATAATGCTTTTTTCAGCCAAAGTGGATAAATATGTTCACTTGAGATTACTGATTCTGACCAAACCGTTCGCTCCAGGGTACCACTCGATGAGGGATTCAATGCTCATGAATTTTGGAGAACACAAAATGTTGCCTACGATGCATCATTTAGATGGTATAACGCAAAAATTGTCTTTTAGCTTTTATAAGTTTGGCACATGTTAATTACCATCGCAAACTCATTGATCTTACTTGAGATGCCTTAAGTAAGATAAAATTATTAAAATTTCAACCATTTTAAGACTTGCCAGAGCACTGAAATTTAAAATAGAATTCGGATTGAAGTGCTGTATAACCATATAAGTTTTACCCAATACCACCGTTTCCTGACAGCTGTAAGCAAAAATTTATCCCGATATTATCATGAATCAAAATTCTCACGAATTTAAGACTAACTAAAACACTAATATTTTAACTGAAGTTCTATGCTGGATGGCATCAGAAGTTTTAATCGTTTAACTGCTGCGAGCAGAACTTATCAGATTACTGACAAACAATATATATTATGATTAATAAATACATATTTCGACTAGCTTAAATGATGAAATATAAACTGGAGTCTATGTAGGATGACAATACAAATTTCAATGTTTTCCTGACCACTAAAGACATTATTTATCACTAAATTGAATTAATCGTTTGTTAAAATTTGAATAGCTAAAAAGCTTGAATTATGCAACCGCACCTCTGTGTTTGCATACAATGTAAGTCTTAAAAGTTAACAATTGAAATTTCTATTAGGTTAAGTAATCCAATTTCAACTGGAGTTACATGTCTGATGACAATATAAGTTACTTGGCCTCTAAACTCAACAGATAGAACTCAAAGCCAAATAAAAATTTTCCTCCATCAAAATTCTCCAAAAAAACAAACAAAAAAAATCCGCAAGGTTTAAGCTGTAACTGAATCTCTGCTAGACGATGACAGAAATTGAAACATTGATTCATTGTTTGATTGCATATAAGTACAAAGGGATCAAAATTTATATACAAACTTTGATTTGACCACTTTCCAGCTATCGCTTATATTTTTTATCCGTGCATAATGACGATATAAGTTTAAAATGTTCATTACAAGCTAAATTTAATGCTAATGAAAGATAATTAACAATCGACACTGCTTACTTTCTGGCAAACTAAAATGCTTAATTTTCAATTGCAGCACAGTGCTGAAGGAATGCAAGTCACCGAACCAATACAATAAGAATTTATATTGCCATTTATTTGCTAATAGAAATTTTGACAATTTCCTGGGTATCAGGAGTGTTGAAATAGGGTTCCCACACAATTACAGGAAAAAAAAACTCCTGACTTTTCCAGATATATAGGAAAATTTCAATGAAAATCCAAGCCATGTTTTATCTATAACATGTTATTTTTTATCAGACACATTTGATTTTTTTATTTGCAATATTAATATTAGATTTTGTGAGCAAAGAAATATCATTGAATGAAGATAGAAACATGGAAGTTTTACTAAAATGTGAAATTTTTATAACAAATAATTGTTTTAGATGTCAGAATTACGTAACTCGAATCTCAATGACTGATTACTGCTACTGACAATTCTGAGACTGGTTATTTTCCAGGTATAAAATATAGGAGTTTTCTAGGTTTAAAAAAAAAATTAGCAATTTTCCCTGCTTTTCAGAGGCAAAATAAAAATTACAGGTTTTCCCAGACACATGGGAGCCCAGTGAAATTTAAACAGAAGCTTTTTGCCTAATGTCAACACAAGTTGCCTAAATAGAGAAAACAAATTTATCAATTATGGTATTTTATCGTTAATTATGATACAATACATTGAGGTTAATTTGTGAATTAGTATGAAAATGGGAGTCTAAAGCTAACATCAAAGCTGAATTTGACATGATTTTAGCATTATTATGAATATTTTTCACAGCTTTTTTATGCATTTTTAGGATAATGACCTTTTAATTGTATTCTTTAAGATTCAGAAATAAATCTTCAATATTAAAATAAAATGGGATTTTGAAAATTGTTTCAAAACAAGGATTTGGTAGAATCTTCATGTTAATTTAACCTTCCTGTTTTGTTGTTCATGTTAATTTAACTTTCACTTTGTTTTTAGTCAACACTCTGAAAAATAGGAAAAAGTTTAATGTCATCTGAAGATTGCTGTAATTTATTGCGCACCAAGTACTAAAGTAATTTTGCTAATCGAAGCTTATTAACACAGCAGTGTCAGCAACAAATTTTAAAAGGAAAATGATTAAAAACTTTAAACAGCCTCATATTAAATATCAATGTAAATTTTCAAATTGATAGTTTCTTTAAAAAAAAAAAAATTGCACAAGTTTGCGGCACAAAATATATACAGTCGAACCCCGATATAGTGAACCGTCTGCGGACTCAGTAATGTGCCCACTATAACCGATGGTTCACTATATCCAAATTTTTTGAAGAATATTTTTTGCATAAGACAGTTGAATGATTGAAAATTGGCTTTGCAATTTTGCATAAGTTATTTAAAAAATTATTAACTAATTAATAGATAATAAAGCAAAAATTGATGGAAAAAGTAATTACGTCGCTAAATATTAGTTTTATTTTCACTTTTTATGAAAAAAATTTGTGACTTTTGATTGAACACAATTTGATTTTAAATTGAGTTCATCAATTTTCTTATCGACAATGTGCAAAGAATGCAAGATTTTTACATTTTTAACAAGATTTCAAGCCATCTTGACAAAGCATCTTCTACGTTTTCTCTTTCAGCTCGACGCAGTTTTTTCGATGAAACCATGTTTTTGTCGTATGCCGCAAGAATTGCACTTCGATTTTTCCAAATGTTTGAAACTGTAGATTTTGACAAGGAAAATTCCTTACACAGTGTCGATTGATTGGTTCCATCATCAATACGCTTTACAATTTCAACTTTGTCCTCTATCGAAAACGCCTTTCCCTTTACAGAATTTGCCATTTTCACTGCTTTTGAAATAAAAATCTTGTCTCAAATAGATAATGTAATAATATGAAGAGAGCAGCTGTAGAATGAGTTAAATTGTTCCCCTTCTTGATTGTCAAGGGGTGATTTGTAAAGAATATGGTTTGAACAGATAAGAAAATTCCAAAAATTCAGCAGGTGTCCAAGTTAACTAGTTGTAGAGCAAGCTTGGGGAAAAGAGATAAAGCGAGGCTTGTCAGGGAGCGGGGAGTATAAGATAAATTATCTGTTTGACATTTATTACAGTATAGTTAAAAGTGATAAGCATAAAGGAGAGTAATATGACACATTTTATAGGAATGTGTCAGGGTCGTCGATAGCTTGGACTGTATGAAGAGGTTATAAGTAATTCTAGGCGACTGGTTACAAACAAAACAATTTATTGAGAGATGTGGCGATGGTTCATCGCTGCCGTTACATGCATCTACTACTACTACTAACACTACAATTTTCTCCCTGGCACATACGCCCTCTGGCGTCACTTAACATTCCCCCCCGATTGAAATTCAATTACATAATTTCAATAAACAATATAACTAACAAACAGAATACATAGCACATATGAATACTATTAGAATCATAAAAAATAATGAACAACTAAATTTTGCTATGATTACACACAATTTGAGAACAAATACAGTAGGATAACATGTGCTGATTAATATACATATATAATTATAAACAAAATTAATTCACTCAAATAGTTTCTTTTCAAAAACATATGCATAAGAAAAACAACTTTTTTTTTTCTTTTATTCAAGAGGTAATATACAAATGTCTCTGACATTTCTCTTGAAAATTTTACCATTAGGCATACGTACATTTACAATTCTTATTTTTCCATCCCTACTTTGAAATATTTCCACTATTCTTCCAACTGACCACTGTGTGGCAGGAAGTGGCTCATTTTTCATTAAAACAAGAGTACCTTGTTTTACATCGTCCTTACTAAATTTCCATTTGGTTCGACCCTGCACATTATTTAAGTAATCTTTCTTCCACAATTGCCAAATTTGTTGACTAAATTTAGTTACCCTTTGCCATTTGGACAAATGAGTTTCCTTGATATCATTAAGTAGAGGTTCTTGAAGGCCATTTATTGGTCTCCCAATTATGAAGTGACCTGGACTTAATGTCCGAAAATCATCAAAGTTTGCCGACAATGGAATGAGGGGTCGGGAGTTCAATACTCCTTCTATTTCAGCTAAAATAGTTACAAATTCTTCAAGCGTCAATTTTTGGCTACCTATTACTCGTTTGAAATGAAATTTGAAAGCCTTCACCAAAGCTTCCCAAAGGCCCCCAAAATTAGGTGATTTTGGGGGTATAAATTCCCATACAATATTCTCGTTTGAGAGAAAGTTAGACAAGTTTTCATCACGGGAAGTGACAAGCTTCAAAAGTTTTTTAATCTCAACATTTGCTCCAACAAATGTCTTTCCATTGTCAGACATGATTTTCGAACATTTGCCTCGTCTACCAAAGAAACGTTTCAAACAAGCTATAAATCCTTGAGTGGTTAAGTCTGAAACAAAATCAAGATGTATAGCCTTTGAGCATAAGCAAATAAAAACAGCTACGTAAATCTTATTTAACACACCTTTACGCTGATTTTTAAATTTTACTAGAAAGGGGCCACAAAAGTCAACCCCTGTCACATTAAAGACAAAATTAGGAGTGACACGTTCCCTTGGTAGATCGGCCATTATTTGTTGAACACTTACAGGCTTATTTTTAAAGCAAATCACACAAGAATGAACAATTTTACGACAATTATTTCTGCCGTTAAGCGGCCAGAATTTCTGTCGCACTTGAAACAAGAGTGCTTGTGCACCTAAATGAAAATACTTCAAATGATAATGATTCAAAATTACATCAGTTAATTTATGCTTGCTAGGCAGCACAATGGGAAATTTACTATTATTCGATAAGTCAGAGTTTCTAAGTCTGCCACCAACACGAATTAGAGAATTTTCATCCAAGAATACATTTAAACAAGATAACTTACTCCTAGATGAAACTGGATCACCTTGTTTGAGCCTTTTAAATTCCTCTTGGAACTCACCTGACTGCAATGAAAGCAGAAGCCAATTTTCTGCATCTTTGTTCTCTCCAATGGTTAAGAACCCCTTATTTCTAGATATTGGATTACGACAATTATGAATAAATCTAAAAATAAAGGATAAAATTCGAATTAGTTTAACAAAACTGTTAGAAAGGTTAAGAATTTGTTCAAAAAAGGATCCATCATTGGTGGTAATTAAAGAAACAGATTGAATGTCATTAGGATCAGGAGCAGAGCACTTTTTCAGTTCTTCACAAGGTAGGTCAGTTTCTGGAATGTTCAGAGTCTCATCACACTTAGGAATTACTAATTCCTTTAAGAAGTCTGGTCCGGTCCACCAGGTGATTTTTTCGATGAGAGATTTGCAACTTATTCCTCTAGTTACTAAGTCTGCTGGATTGTCGCATCCAGCACAATGATTCCAAGATTCTCGGTCAGTGAGAGATTGAATTTCTTTAACCCTGTTTGCTACAAAGGGTTTCCACTTATATATGGAACCTTTTATCCAATACAATGTAATCTGCGAGTCTGTCCAATAATAAATAGAAGATATTCCTTTCCGATCTAATACCTTCTTTACTTCACGTGCAAGTCGTGAAGCAAGCAATGCGGCTATCAATTCTAACCTAGGAAGAGAAATTCTCTTAAGGGGTGCAACACGGCTCTTGGAAGCCACTAAGTTTACAGTTACTTGATTTGCTGTTTTAATTCTTAAGTATATGGCGGCACCGTAAGCCTTTGGACTAGCGTCTGCAAATGCATGCAATTCTAACACAAAATCTGAATGGTCAGAAATTTGAAATACATTTCTGGGTATTTGCAAGTTAGCCAATTCAGGAATTTCGATACACCACTGCTTCCAAGTTTCTTGAATATCTGAAGGAAGCTCGTCGTCCCATGAGATCTTACGCAACCATAATTCTTGGAGAAGAATCTTTAATCTGATGGTGTAAGGTGTTACTAGTCCTACGGGATCGAATATTCTACCTGCTGCTTGCAACACAAATCGTTTTGTATTTTTTCTCAAGTCAAGAAATTCCAGTAGTCCCTTAACTTCCATAGTTAAAATATCCAGTTTTGTATCCCAGGACATCCCAAGAACTTTGTGTAACTCGTTTGGGCTTTCTGATGAGGATGAAGGAAGAGTACTGAATCCTTGTTCCTCCCACATTTGTTTTAGTGACTCGTCGTTTGAGACCCATTTACGAAGGTGCATGCTAGCATCCTTCATGATAATGTCAGCTTCCCTAGAAATTTTGAAGGCTTCAGACAAGTTATCTGCACCAGCTACAATGTCGTCGACATAAAAGCAAGTATCAAGAATATTTGAAGTTGTTGGATATATTTTCTTGAACTTATCATTATGGTGCTTGAGAGTCGCTGAGAGCAAAAAAGGGCTTGCATTGACTCCAAATGGAAGCCTGTTGAATCTGAATACCTGCAATTGAGTATTTTCAGATTTAGTGGGATCGTCTAGAGTGAAAAGGAACCTTAATGCGTCCTTATCATTTTCGTTCAATGCTATTTGCAAAAAGGCACGTTCAATGTCCGCTAAAATAGCAAATTTATTCATTCGGAAAAAGGTTAAAAGATGAAATACATTCGGATTAAGTTTCGTTCCCGTCCAGAGACAATCGTTAAGTGAAAGTTCACCAACATCACAAGAACTAGCATCAAAAACAATGCGACACTTCGTATAAACACTGTCCTTCCGGAAAACTGGGTGATGGGGTAAATAGAACACAGGTTTATCAACATTATCTGAAGCGGTTGGAACCTTCTCAATAATTCCCTTTTCTAAGTAATCTTGCAATATTTCACTATATTGAATATACATTTTTTCATTTGAAGTCATACGATTTAAAAGACCTTTAAATCGCTTAGTTGCGACGGTAAGATTATCGTTCAATTCCCTCCAATCTCTTTTCCAAGGAAGAGTGATTTCATATCTTTTATTTTTATAACTAATTGTTTCATTAAATTTGGATAGTGCTTCATCCCCCTCTAAGCATTTGGGTTCATCCTTTATTCCTAGAGACTCAAGGTCCCAAAATTTTTGCAAATCAGTTAAAGTGTGATCTTGTGATACTAAGTGACATTTGTATTCCTTACAATTATCTTTAGTGCCCAATCTTCCCGTTACAATCCAGCCGAGTACAGAGTTCTGTAAAATGACTGAACTATTTTCCAATTTTATTTGCTCGGTTCGTAATAGTTCGTAAAAAATATCTCCGCCAAGCAAGATTTGAGCACGTTGAGGCTTAAAAAAGTTAGGATTTGCATAAGTCAAATTTTGAGGAAATTTAATTTTAGAAACATCAAGCGGTTTAGCTAGCAGGGGTTAATTCAGTAATCTTAGGCACTATCAGCATTTTTATCTCTTTCGTAAAGTCTCTATTTTTATTAGAAACAAGAGCAGAGATCGATTTATTTACATTCAAAGTTGCCCCATTAATTCCAGTTATTAATGAGTTTAATGTATTCTCCTTTAAACACAATAATTTTGCTGCATCAGCAGTAATAGCGCTTATTTCAGAACCGCTATCGAGAATACATAAAAAGGGATAAAAACATTCATTTATTCCTCGCACATAAATTAAAGCAGTTGAAAGCAAAACATTTGAGTAAGTATCATAGACATTACAACTGCTTGGCGGCGCCTTCTGCCAGCTGTGAGAAAGGGCGAAGGAGGAAGTGACAGTTTTCGTTTCCCCTCCACTCATATTACTCATCTCAATATTTGCTTGATTTGGAATAATCTCAGTTAAATTAGAGCAATTGGATTCTAATATTTGATTATTTTTGTTCTCAACTTCGGGTTTTAAGAAATTAGCCCCATGAAGTGTCGAATGATGATTTCTAGAGCAATGTTTACATTTAAACTCTAATTTTTTACATTGAGATAACATGTGTTTACCCAAACAATTAAAACACAGATGCAATTTTCTTACACTATTCAATCGCTCTTGAGCAGATAAGTCAATGAATTTTTTACACTTATATATTAAATGGTTTTGATGACACATAGAGCAAGAGAAATGTTTATCATTTTGCAAAACGAAACTTTTATGTTTGGGGGTTACTTCTTGTTTCGGTTTTGAAACGGAAATACATTTTTGAACATTTTCAAGAGCTTGAATACGTTTTAACACAAACTCAGTAAAAAATTCCCAAGTGGGTAATTCGTTACAATTTAAAGACATTTCGAAAGCCTTTCTTGATTCATCGTCAAGGCGTTGCAAAACAATGTTCATTATTAGTGTCTCAGTTAATTTATTTTGTTCTAATCCAAGTTGCTTTAATGCTCTTAATTGATTAAGTAAATTATCAATTAAGTTTCTTAAATCCTTACAAGATTCAAATTTAATTTTACTTAAATTTAATAACTCAGTTATATGACTGTTTACTATCAGTCGTTTGTTTTCATATCTGTTTTTTAATGCGTTAAACAAGGAAGAATAAGAGTCATCTACATTCTGTAATTGTTTTGCAGTACCAGTTAATGATGATTGTAAATAATACAGTTTTTGAGAGTCACTTAATTGATTGTTTTCATCAATTAAGGTAGTAAACTGAGCTTTGAAGGTAAGCCAGTCAGTGTATTTACCCGAAAATTGGGGTAAAGTAATTTGAGGTAGTTTAATGTTTGCATTAGTATTCGGTTCATTCAAAACAGAATTTGAACTCAAATTTGAAGTTTGTGGAATAATTAAGTCTAAGAAGCTTACCTCAATTGCTTCTACGTTGTCCTCCATTTCCGTTAGGGAAATTTCAAAGTCTGCTAAATCTGTATCGGATAAGATACTGTAGCAATCGTTTCGAAGATCATCGATCTTCGTTTTTAGACCCCTCAATGAATTGAGTTTGATTTCAAGGGATTTTTGATTGGGTGTTTCATCGGTAAGCACGTTCGAAAGCCTAGTTATTTGACCTTTGATGCTTGCTCGTTTCCTTGTTAGAACGACGCTAGACTCGAGCGACGTAGTAGCTTTTGTAGCAGTCGCCATGTCGAATTAATTCACGATTAATTCTGCTAGATTAGCACTCCGGCTGTTACGACCAAACTGTCAGGGTCGTCGATAGCTTGGACTGTATGAAGAGGTTATAAGTAATTCTAGGCGACTGGTTACAAACAAAACAATTTATTGAGAGATGTGGCGATGGTTCATCGCTGCCGTTACATGCATCTACTACTACTACTAACACTACAATTTTCTCCCTGGCACATACGCCCTCTGGCGTCACTTAACAGAATGCATTCATTTTCAGTCCCAACACCTACAAGTTTAAAGATGGAGGACTGAAAAAGATATTTAAAGAAATGAAATTTGAGTCCACTATAACCGAGTTTCCAAGTTCTAAGCTGTTCACTATAAGCGTTAAAAATAACATTATTTAAATAGGAATACGGACGGGACCGCTAAAAAAGTTCACTACATCCGAGTGTTCACTATATCCCAGGTTCACTATAGCGGGGTTTGACTGTATATACTTTTTATCTGTACCATAGTCTAATGATGGCAGCTGAAGTCTCAATATTTAAATGAAACTAAAACAAGTTTTGCGCTATGAGGAAAACTTTGGAAATTAAATCCAAAAGACTTACAATCTGGGTGTAGAATCAATAACTTAAGGGAAACCTAGTTTAATGAAAGAAAAATTGGAAAACTTGCAATAGTGAAATATAAGAGTTACTACATTTTGTAGTAAAATAATTTATTATAAGAAATATAATATTTTTCTCTTAAAAAATAATTTTGCATAATAAGAAAGACAAATACATAATGTGATGAATAAATATGTTTAAACATTAAATAAATGATAAAAAAATTTACAAGATATGGAATAACCCCATAAGCCTAGAACTTTCGTTTCCTAGTCCAGTGTCATAAATTCCAAAAAGAAGGATGGTTCACAAAGCCTCTGCATATTCCCTTAAGATTGATGGCAATCATGGCCTTTTTTCAATAAAAAAAAAAAGGTGCTGAATACAAATATTTTAGTTCATTGCATCACCAATTTCCTTTACTCTAGTCTTTTGCAACACAGATTTCATCAGGATGGATAACAAATATGACTTCTTCACGAATTGAATAACAAAGGCATTGAATATAATTACTTTAGTCCTTTGTATCATCGATTCCATCAGTGTTGAGAGTAAATTGTACCAATTCCTCAATTGAATAACAAAGGCATTGAAAAAAAAATTAGCTTAGTCCTTTGCATCACCAATTCCATCAGGATTGATAGCAAACATTGCCTCAGCTTCAGGCAGACAAGGTGAATCGTATATCTTACAAATTCTTGTTTCACCTCTGCCTTTTCTTAAGTACAACCTAACAAAATAAAGTTATTATTCTACACATGTCATTAAAGTATAAAAATATGATAATATAATTTTAACTTGCAGATTTGGCGCTAGTTAGAAAACAATAAAAATCATTCTATATAATACAAACAAGAACTGTAAAAATAAAAGTGATAGGATGATAAATTTCAGAATAAGTGCAGTAAAGGCAGCAAAAGCTACCATATTAACCATAATTGTTCCTCTTCATTTTTACTAGTAAAACAGAAGTAAAAAATTAAGTTATTTTTGGAAAAATTGATTTTTTAATTTAACTTTAATAATTAATTTGTTTAAAAATTAATTTCTAATATATATATATATATATATATATATATACACACACAGTGGTAACTGCCAAGTTGACCACCCTTGTAAGTTGGACACCTGCATAAGTTGACCTCAATTATCAAGAATGGAATTTTTCCTATATAATATAAAGAAGCAAAACCTTTGTAACTTGACCACCTGTCTATCCTGTATGTTGACCACTGACATAAGTCAATTTTGTCTAGGGTAGGGGTGCACAACCTTTTTCAGTGAAGGGCCACATGCACAGCAGATTGACCAATGAAGGGCCGCATGCCAAAGTGTTTAGACCGACATATTGAAAGCAATTGTTGGTGGTGATTGTTATATAAACATCATTGTTTATATAACACTAAATTCTTTTTGTTGGTTTACCTTGTAATCTCTTTGCAGAAAATACAATACTTTAAAGGGTTTAAAATTAGAAAATGCAAAACTGATTACTTAAGAAGGAAAACAGAATTCGAAAATCAGAATCAATTTATCAGAAAAAATTTAGATAAATTGAAATAATTAAAAAACTATGGAAAAATTGAAATTTTTTTTATCACACTACAAAATACAGAAGTCCATTTAAACATAAATTTTAACGTTAAATTTTTTTTCATAGAATTAAATTTCAAATAAATAAATATTCTAGTTATTAATATAAATTCAAGTTAAATACTTTGATTTAAGGAAAGTTTATACGGTTAAAAATTATTAAAACTAAAACAAAACCCCTTAAGTGGAAAATAAGATTTAGCATTTATTAGGGAATGTACTTTAAGACATTACTTTTTCAGACATTTTTATTTTAAATTAATAATAAGAGGCTGAGAGAGGAAAGAAAGAAAGAAAACACATTAAATTTTAAGGAACTATATTCCTTAATAATAAAAAACTATTAAGATACTTGTTTACAACTTTTTATGACGAATATATTTTTAACATAACACTTACTATTTACAATTAATACACAATCAATTAACAATCAATAAAATTTACATTACTTTACGAAACTTATCTTGATTAAATTTTTTATACAGTTAAAATTTAATGATATACAAATCATTTCCCAATCATAAATGATATAAAATGCTCCAAGAAGGTAGAAAATGGTTTAAAAAATTTCTTAATGGTTATACTGTAATTTGCAAAATTTTTGAATATTGTGATAATTTTATCTACTTGATTATGTGATATTTTTTGAGCCATTAAATGAAAATGTAATGATTGTATTTAAAGACTACTCTGTAATTTTGAACAGGCCAAATTCATTCTGGAAAACAGTCTTTCGACAGAAGCTGTTGTTGTGGGTAGTATTAAACTTAGAGCAAATAACATAATCAGTTTTGGAATTTGTCCTAGATGGTGTTCTTCCTTTCTGGGTTTTTAAATCGCGGAAATACAAATAGCGATGTGTTATTTTTTAATTGATTGAATATGAATTGCTATGTGTTATTTTTTAATTGCTTGAATACGAATTGCCATGTGTAATTTTTAAATTACGTAAATAAAAAACTCGATGCCTGTCAAATCGCGTGAATACGAATCGTGTGGCTTTTAAATTGCGAAAGGACTACTCACAACACTTGATTTTTAAAATGCATGAATATGAATCGCGATATATGGTTTTTAAAACGCGTGCATATTAATTGCGAGAAAAGTAGCAAAGGATGATATTTTAAACGCCAGAACACAAATCGCGATATGTGATTTTAAATCCCGTAAATACGAAACGCGATGGATTATTTTTAAATCTCATTAATGTTAATACGAAATGCAATGCGCAATTTTCAGAGAGCGTAAATACAAATTACGACGTATGACTTTTAAATTACATGTGAGAACAAAAAGAATAGGTTCGATGTGTGTTGTTAAACTTGCTCGCCTTCATGGGACTAAAGAATTATGCCGTGTTTTGAATTATTTTTTTTGCGAAACGGACCGCGTTTAATATAAACACATCTCGTTTTTTTTTACCCGGGAAGGTGTTGATTTGGCTAAGGTACGTAATTACTTTTTAAGTTACGAAAAAAAATTAAAACTGAATCGAATTTCGCGAGTTGTAATATTGTGTGAAAATATCAGGTATATTCTAAATCACAAATAAAAATGGAGCAATAACGGGAAAGAAGAAAAAACACGTTCGAAAAACCTCTTAAAAAATGCGTGTTAAAATCGGTACAACGCAAATGATAAAATCGGCACAAACAGAGCACATAAAAAATAATTATTTTAATGCGCGATTCAAAACTCGCTTGCTGTCAAACCATAGTATTAAAAATATCATAATCTTTTTAAATCACAGGGAAAGCGTAATAACTACTAAAACAATGAGCAAAATACTTTTATATTTCAGATGAAATTGGAGTAAATAAAGTCCATCAAAATTTTATGTAATTTAAATGCTGGATTTGAAATTAAAATGTCGCAATAGAGTATAAAAAATATCGGTACTTTCAAAACCTTGTAAAAATGTGTAGCAATAATTTCTAAAATAACGATTGAAAAATAATTTGATTTGCGATAAAATCGTTACAAGTAAGCCATGTCAAAAAATGGTTACCTAAATGAGCGATTCTTTACTCGCAATTCGCAATAATATCGTGCTAAAATATCGAAGTTTTAAAAACCGGGCGGAAATGTGCAGCAATAACTGTTGAAGAAAGGATCTAAAGTCATTTAGATTTTCCATGAAGTTTGCACAAATAAAGCGTTTCATAACTTTCAAAAATCGCAATTTCAGAAACTATTTGAAAATGGGTAGCAATAACTACTGAAAAGTCATTGGAATCGGCACATACGAAAAGCGTCAAAAGTGGTAATTATAATTCGTAAATCGTAATAATGATGTATTAAAAATATTGTTAAACTTAAAAGTATAATTTAAATTACCGAATTTTTTTTATTATTCTTCAAAAACAAATATTTAATTTTTTTTTTTTTCATTTTGTTCAGATTGCAGCCGCGGGCCGCACATCGAGGGTTGGCGGGCCGCATTTGGCCCGCGGGCCGCAGGTTGAGCACCCCTAGTCTAGGGGTATTATGAAATTCAATTCTAAAACCCTCATAAGTTGACCAGAAGAAGAAAAAAAATCAGAAAATTTACTCTTATTTTGCAATGTATGTTAAAATTTCACTTGTTTGGTGAAATAGTGTAAATTACGTGTTTTCGTGGTCTGATACTTTAAGAAATTATTTTTATTAAGCACTACACATGCATAACCAACGAAATAATTTTTTTAAAAAAGTTAGTTAAATATTAGAATTATATGTAACAAATTGAAGTTCATTTAAACACATTTCTGAAGATATTCATTTGGCTATTTGCTAAATAAAATTTTTAGGTCAAGAAAAAAAACTTTTTTTTAAAATATATACCTACAAGATATAGGAAACGAAAAAGTAAACAATGACCCACCCCCTCTATAAGTTGTTCACTTGTCTACCACTAAAACAATGTACTACAAGTGGTCAATTTACACAAGTTTTACTGTATATAAATTTGAATTATGGTCCATACTTTCCATTTATAATTGTCATCAAAAGGAATAAATATAAAATGTTTCCATTATTCGTTTAAATTCATAATTTTTAATAGTCACAGATATTGAATTAATTTGAAATAAAAAATAACATTCCTTAAAAAAAATTATTTTGAATTTTAAAAAAATGCTGAGAACAACTGGCAAGATTTAAGCCATGCTAATTAATGAGGAAATTGATGTCAAAATAGGAAAATCTAATAGAATTGACAGCTACAGACATTGAAAAAGGAAGAAAGAAAAAAGAAAGAGGAATATGACCAAGAACATCAAATGCTAACAATTTGATTGTTATTATTGACTGACCTGGTAGTTGATGCATGAGCAATGATGTGTCCACCAATTGGCTTTTTAGGATCAGCAGAAAACATTGCAGCTCCATCTACCTGAGCAACCACTTGATTGGTTATAACAACAGCTACACCAAACTATTGAAAAAAATCAATTTTATCAGATGAAACTAATCTTGCATGTTGTTTTTGTACCTTAAATAATAACTTATTAACAATGTACTATAATATAAGTAAAACACAATGCTAAATACTGAACTCTCAGAAGAGCAATACTTTTAATTTCATATTAGGAATGACATTTTTTTACAACTTAATGTTTCTTTTCTGTTTTTATTTAATTATTTATTTTTTAGGGCTGTTCTTTTAAGGCTCTCTCGTAAATGAAATGATGCTTTTTTTTGCGAATAATATGCTATTTTTATAACTACAGTGAGTTTGCAACTGTTAGGTCAAGTTTAGCCTAATCTAAAGTCAGCGCTGTCAATGCTTATTTTGAAAAGAGCACAAAATGTCAATAAAGCCACAGTTTTGTGAAAATAAAAGGTGTTAGTGTTCTAATTTTTTATTATTTAAAAACTTACTTCAACTCTGCATTGTCCAGGCTCGCAAAATTTTTTCAAAGACCGAGCATAAGGCAGTGATTTTGATGACTTTCATCTTTTGGGGAAAATGTCACCAAATTTGCAATTTTTAAAAAAGTTTAATTACTTTTAAAATATATAAGTTATTTCCCTGTTCTGAAGCCTAGAATTCCTCACAGCAAGATTATATATATAGTCTCAAATCATCGCATTGCTTCAAGAGTTCACTTAAACTATGTCTTTTTTATTTTAATTGGCGACAGCTTCGAAAAACAGAGTTAATATAAAGTTTATTAATAAATTCACTGCATAAAATAACAGTTTCATGAATGAATTTATAATTCACTTACTTCATGATCTTTTCAGGAATTTTTATCCAACATTTCAACTTTTCGTAATTTTCAAATTTTTGGTATTAAAGATGTTTTAACTGAAAAACTAAGGAGTTAAAACTAACCAAAGTTATTATAGAATTTTTTTCTCAAAGTTTATTTGAAGTAGAGCTTTTCTCCAACAAATCTACATAAAAAAAAAAACTAGTTATTGAACGCGAATGAAAACTAAGAAAAAAGAGGGTGCCAGGTAAGGGTGGAATAAATGTTGAATGGGTAAGGGCCACTTTTACTTAGCAACATCATTAAATAAACAGATAGATAAATAGCAAAAATGAATTTATGTAGTTGCAGAACGCAGGAAAAACAGCTTTTTCAGAAAGACATATTTATTTGCCGATTGTGACATGTGAATAAAGTACAAATTATTTCAGGAAAGAAAAATATTATAATATTAACTACACCTAAGTCTCATACCAGAACACAGACTTAACTTCAAATATCTTTCCTAGTGGCTATAACAAAACTAAGTGAGAGAGTTCTGATTAAGTCTCGGCTTTTTAAACAATGAGATTCGGCGTCATCGACCAATTACAACTTACTGAGCATCTTGTATAAAATATTTTACAGGTAGATGGAAAGAAGTTCAGTAGTAACTGACTTCTCCCGTAAGGAAAACATTGTCTCATGAGTGTAGTTTGTAATCACTCCTGATGAACGCCCGACACAGAATTATTACGACAACATCCCACAAATAGAACAATAAAAAAAAATTTACTATAAAATCACATACCACATCAGCTACTCGTTGTAATAGTCTCATGAATTTCGCTAAGTGTTGCTGTCTTTCAGCCAGCTCTCCTCTGCCAACGAAATCAGTTCTGTATAATGAAGTTGCACTGTCAACAATTAGCAGTGCATACCTGAAAGAAATTTTAAAACATGAATAACTTTTTTATGGTATAATCAAAAATTTATTCAAATCACATAAGTTAGCAAACACAAATAAAGGGTTTGGGGGAATATGACGAGGCATTTACTCAAAAAATTATTTGTCTTACATACATCAGGTAATACAAATGAAGAGCTTTGGGGTAATATATTTCAAAAGTTGCTGAACAGCCGACTGAATTTTCAGTTTATGGCTACCAATGTTCAGATCCATAGCCTTGTAACTTTTAATCCAATCCAGCAGAAAAGGGAACTCCTTGATCAAGTATAGTGAGAAATTCTGCCTTAATGGAGGACTTTTTGATGGAAATAACCAGCATTTACATTACATGGACAGGGTAGCCACGAAAACCTCTCACGGTTAGTCTGACGGCAAGGGGACTCTAACCCATGATCTGTCTACCACTGAAGATGGTTACATCAACACCGTGGTCGGTGCGAGACAGGTGTGGAATTTGAATCAACCAACCATTGCCGGGATTCGAACCCGGTTCACTTCACAGCATGGCGAGCATTTTTTAACCTAAGCCACCACAGCTCCTTTGGGGTAAAATAGTGACAAACCACACTGTCAAATTGATCAGTAGCATTTCAGGGGTAAAATTCTACGGTTTTCATGTTGGTAATAAGAAATCAGTGTGCCATTATCTAATGGAAATTCTTGAAACTTTTAAAATACTTTTCTGGAAACAATATTAAAGAGCTGGAAGTAAAATTGTCTTCCTTTGAAACAGATTAGTTTATCACTATCTAACTACAAATTCTTCAAATATGAATAATTTTTTTTTTTTTTTTACAATTATAGCAGAAATACTCATGAGGAAGCTAGCAAAAATTTAATGTAGCCATAAAATATACAATTCAAATATAGAGAAACACCCAGCTTTTACAAAAAAAAAATTTTTTTTTTTTAATGACCTTAATGATAAATAACTGAAACAAGTAACAAATAAACTAAGTGAGAAAAGTTTTAAAAATTAAGTGAGGAGAGCTTAATCATTCAATGAAAGACTATATGAAAGTATTCTTAATATATATTTTGTCATTATTTAATTCGCAATTAATTTACATACATAATTTGTGAATATTTTATGTAGACACAAAAAATAAAGAATTATAATAAAAACAATTAAAAAAACTTTTTTTTCAACATAACAAGTGAAATGTATTTACCTTGATTCTGTCATCATTGCAGCAGCAAGCAATACCAATTTCATTTGATGATCAGTATTATGAGCTCTAGCACAAACAACATTTTCTAAAACAGCTTCCTTAGACAACTGATACCTAAAACAGTACATTTTATTTTTTAAAAAATGTTTTAAACACCAGTAACTAATAAATTTTGAAGCTATTTCTTCTGAATTAATTTTGGATACAGTAGAATCTCTATGATTTAAGGTGGACGACACAGAGCATGCTTCGAACTTTTGAATTATCTAAAATTCAAAATTTAATAAATACTTAAATGAATGGAAACAAATAAATTTTTAAATTCTAGTATTTAATTGGAAAATATATTATATTTAAAGAAAATTTACTATCATTAAAGGATCACTGCACATTTGACATTATACCCAGTTACTATATTCATTATATTACTACATCTGATTAATTGTAATTTAAAATAATTGTTTTAAAGTTTTTTTGTTTAAACACACTTTTTGCATGCTACAGTGTTTAGCACACAATATCGTTTTTCAACATTCAGTTGCTGTAATTGCCTTAAAGTCAATCGTAGTAATTGCTCCACGTGTTGTGTGTGCGTTGGTCATTATTTGGGAACAAGACTGACTTTTTTTTTCACTAGCTCTGATTTATGGGAAACTTGAACAGTCCAGAACTCGAAGGAACTGAGACTCGAATTATCAATACTCTACTGTAATTATGAAATTAGGTTACATGATAAAAAATAGACAAATTTAAATAAATTTTCACAGTTGAATATGTAAACACTAATCACTATTTACAATAGTAGCATTATGAGCATGCCGGGCTTATTCTATTGATATCATTATAAATCTAGATCACACTTAGTAAAACAATACTGTGTTCCAACCTTAAACATATTAAATTCCTAATACTTTAGAAATCTTTTATAGCTATTATTTTTAGGTCTTTAAATAGACAGATTTTAAGTAAACTAGTAATTCTTGAATAATAATTTTTTCGCCCAAAGCTTAAAAATTATTTATAGTTGTATTGAGTTTTTACCTTAGTCTTTGTAAACTAAATCGGCATTTCAAGCAAATGAGAGTTCCCCTTTTCGTGACCATGGTATCCACAAATCTTGACTTTCCTTCATGCATTATTATGATATTATAAGATTAATATTATAAAATTATCATAGCCGCTAACATAGATAGGAAAAAAATCCAGTAGATTTAACGAAAGAATATAAATTTCAGGATAACTTTGCATAATATGCTAAATATTTTACATATAGGGAATTTCGGGCATTTTTATTGACATGAAAATATAAATAATTTATTGCACTAACTATAAATGGTCTGCAATATTTTCCATTTAATTTATGATTAACATTAATGAACTTGATTTTTTAATGTTTTTTATTATATTAACTGATACTTTTGAATCATAATAGACAAGTAATTTATTGATTGATTTAAAAAAGGAATTCTGAAGAAAAAAAAATTTAACAAAAAATTGCGTAAAAAATCTATCTAAATAAAGATTTTTTTTACTTCTAAAATTTAAAAAAAATTAGAATTTTTTTAAACCAGTATTCCTTAACTTCTGGGCGAATAAAAAGAGTAGCTTTTCTGCCTGTCACATTGTTACCAAGGAAACAAAGGTAGCAAAAAACCCTCCCTTTACATTAATTCATAATATTTTATTCCTAATAACTATTCATAAAGATTTTAGTGATTATATTTTTCACAATCTAAACCTTTTAAAATTAAAAATTAACGCAATAAATTTGCAATTATTAGAAAATTTTGAATATCCCATTTATCCTACAGAATGTCTAATTAGAATTACACAGCATCTTTCAGGAAATAATACGTTTATTTTAGATTTTAAGCATATCATTGTTCCTGAACACTAGAACTTACCTATCACAAACAGCTACTAGCCTTTCAGGTCTGAAACCGCTTTCCGTATCAATATAAATACTTTTTCCTTCCCCACCATTGTAATCAATAGGGAGCTAAAAATAAAAAATCTTCATTCTATATTTTAAGAAGTCTACATCAAAATTTCATATTTTAGTTCTTACTCCAACAAAATAAATAAATTAATGAGTACATGAATACATTAATGAGTACAAATAAAATAGAAATGCAATTTACCTGACAAGTGACAGCTAGTGTATGGCATAGTTGAGTTTTACCAGTGCGAAACTCACCAAATATTTCTGTAATTGAACCCGTTTCTATACCACCTAGGTCAAGAAAAATAATATATTTTAAATACAAAATAGCTATACGTAATTTTAAATTTTATAACAAGAAATAAAGCAAAGTCCCGTTAAAACAAGTGAACCATGAGACAGTGTTCTCCCAAGTCTTTTCAGAAGGGCAGCCCGCACTGCCTGCCCTTTGATCAATATAAATGTACCCTCTCTTAAAAAAGTAATTCACTGTAAATAATACTTACACACAGGTAAAACTATGTGTTTAATTCCATTTACTGTTACGAATAGTTATTTTGTTAGGATTATTCTCAACTGTTTAATGCCAATATGTTTGTCTTTTTTCAGGGGGAAGAGAGTAAATTTATAAATTTTTTAGGTAATTTTATTATTATTTTTTTCAATTGCACATTTAAATGTTTATTTACTCATAATTTTAAGCTTACATTATAGCAAAAAAGCTTTCAAGTTGTTTATCAATTACTCATTTTTTTTAGTTTACTTCTTTTGGAAACATTTATGCACAGAGATTGTCTTTCAGCATGCCTTTAAATATTTTTTATAAACTACAAATTTTTCTCTTATTTTGATAAAGAGTGAGAATTACTTTTTGAAGTATACACATAAAATAGTTTGAAAGGTAATTTAAAAATTGCATAATATTACTTATTATACAATACAGAGTTGTTCCTAGGAATAAAAAAGGGCAAGGCACTCTGAAAAAGTCACTTTGAGTTTTGAAAGGGCGTTTACTTAATAAATATTTATGAAAATGTGTAATATTATGAAATAGCTGAATTTTATCTTCAACAATTTTTAAATTACCCTCTCATATTATTTTATGTGTACAATTTGAAAAGTAATTCTCTCTCATTATCAAAATAAGGGAAAATTTTGTTGTCTATTAAAATAATTAAAGGCATGCTAAAAGGAAATCTCTGTGCATATATTTTTTCAAAAAAGTAAACTAACAAAAAATGATTCATTGATAAACAAAGGGGAAAGTTTTTTAAGATAATTTAAACAGAAAATGTGCTTTCTTTTTAATAAAAAAAGGCATTTACTTAAACATTTAATTTATCATTAATAGTCCCCAAAAATTTAAAAAAAAAAAAAAAAGATTAGGAATCAGAATTAAACCCATAAACACAGATAATTTTACCAGTGCGTAATTATTATTTAAGCAGTGAATAATTATTTTTCAAAATGGAATCTGAATTTTTTAAAAAAAGGCAGCGTTTTTAAGGGTTGACGACTTATTTTTACCCAAAGTATGAAGACGGCACATTTATTCGGATCAAAGGACAAGCAGGAGGGGCAGTCTTTAAAAAACGCTTAGGGAGAACACTGTAAAATATTACACATTTTGATACATTTTTACTGTATTAAGTGAGTGCCCTTTCAAAACTCAAAATGACCTTTTCTATGAGGAAGCACCTTGCCCCTTCTTATTCCTAGGGAGAACTCCGCTATGACATTCTGTATAATTAAAATTTAAACTAAACTGATTGTCACATGGGACAAAGAAGGCATTTAAATGAAAAACTCAATAATCTAAAAATGAACATGTTCCAGTTTTTTTTTCTTTTCGTTGAGTGATATAGAAAATTAGAGGATTATGTTATTCTTTAATATTTAACACATTATCCAAGACTATTAAAGTACACAATATATATATATTTTTCTTTTCTAGCAATATCTTCAGACATTAACAAAATCTATAAATCATGTTTTTTTTAGCAATTTTTTACAAGAAATGAATTACTTAGAGAAAGGAAATCTCAACTTTGTTTCGTAGTATGACATATTCAGTTTTAATAATGGTAAAAACTGTTCTGTTTATTCTTCCAAAGCATGAATGATAAAGCTGTAGATTTGCCTTACTTTTTCCAAATGCAGTTCAGAATGTTAGGACACAAATACTATGTGATTAGAAAACCAAAACTTAAAACAATTTCTTTTTTTAAACCAATAACAAGGAGCACAATAACCGAATATCTTTATTACTTGGAATCTCAAAATCATATGTATACAAATGAAGTTTCATTTTCTGATATAACAAAATATATCTTTTTAAGAAGTTAAGTTTTGTAGAAAATTTTGCAAATGTAATTTAGGTACATAGCTAAGGTATAAATAGCTGTCCCTTGGTTGGTAAAAAACAAAACGAAACACAGCTCAAAACAGTCGTCATTAATTTGGCATGAAATAAGAAAGGAAATATAAGAAGAAAACATAAATTAAAAGATTTGAAAGAAATATTACCAAGTATGGTAACTGATTTTTTGACCATTTGTTTCTACGATCCTAATCTGAACAGTTTTAGAGTTGTTTGTCAGAATTCTCTTTATAAGAATTCTACCATAAGTTAAGCAGATTGTGAATTATCAGGACTTTTCAGTGTATCATAAGATATAAGAGATAAGTTACCTCCCAACAATTTATCCAATTCTTTTGAACCTGTTGTGATTTGGATTATTTCTGATCGCTTTCTGTGATATTCAGTGGCAGTTGTAAATCCCATTGGTACAAGTTTTAAAGCCTCCGTCTAAGAAAAAACAATTTAAAATGATGTAGAAAGCAAATTTTAATTTGAATATAAAAACTAAACATTTATAATAAATTTTTGTACAGAAAAACAAGAATTTACTGATTCTACTAAATTTTGGAAAGTACAGGTTCTTGGGAAGACGTATGGCTTTAAAATTTCTAGGTCCTTTTTTTACCTAAAGCAGGAAATGAACCAGGTAATGAAAATATGGCCAAGTACTGGATAATTGCCAGGAGCCTGGTACATCCCTACTAGGGGCCTAAAAACAAGTCACAAATTACTATAGAAATCAACATCTTAGACTAGTGCAATATAAATATCTTTCCTAATAGATTTACAATTCTAGGGAGGGGGACAGTAAAAAAAGGGGAAAAAAATATTACCAGGCAAAATGACACTTAAAATTCTTATTTGCAAATCATACAGAAAAAGTCACACACGATTTCTATTACATAATTAATAGATAATTCTGCGTTAAAACTACAATAGTTAGTTACTAAAAGTTAGTAAGTAAATTTTTTTAAAGTAGAAAATTTATTAATCTACAAGGTTAATTAAAAGAAATTTTAAAAAATAAAACATATAACATTTAGCTTGAAGAATACTTAAAATTCTTCATAAGCACTGTAAATTAAACGTTACTGAATATTAAAAACGAACAAAAATTATAAACAGAAAATTGCTCATTTTTTAAGAAGACTTCTTATTCAAGTGTCCAACTGGGTCTCATACTCCCAGTCTGACTCTTACTCAAATCCAAATAATATATAAAATTATAAGTTACCAATATTTTGTCAGCCTTTGCTTCACTGATTCCTTTAATGCTCAAAAGATGTCTTTTAGGAGCAAATGCTACACATTCTACAGTATAAAAGCCAGCATCTTGAAGTTTTTTAATATCTGAAGCAGTAATTCCATTACCCTATAAAAAGAGACAAAAAATAAATTAGATAATAATTAACTTTTCATTGAAAAAATTCATTCTAAAATTAATATTTGCTTACTAATTTATTTAACAAAGTCAGTAAGCAGAATGACAATCTCAACAGTAGTTACCTTAAAAAACATTTTTATTATTTCAATATGAGAGGTATTAGATTACAATAAAAAAAATGGCTATTCAAATATTAAATAAGCAGCTAAAGGAGAAAGAGGATTTATGATCTGCTTATTTTGGCTGGTAAGGCGTGAAGAGGACTATCAGTAAAGCTTAAACAAGAGCAAGTCAAACAAAAACAAGTTGGTGATGCGACTTGCTTACTTGTAGCATATGACATATCTATAGTTAGCAGCTTATGTTTGGTGACAAGGGAGAAAATGGAATTTAAAATTGCCAAAAATTTGCTTACATGATATTCAAATGATGCTCAACGTGTGTTTTAAGTAAGGCCTCTCTAAGAGAACTTATATTTTTATAAGTTATAATGATATTGACAAAGGCCATTTTTAGAGACTATGAAGTCGTAGAGTTACACAACAGGATAAAAAATGCATTTTTTCAAATTCCTTATTATTGTTTTAACAAATTTAATTATTTCTAAAATAATTAACAATATTCAAGAAAGTTTTCCTTCACGCGAAAAGGTAGTGGAAGCATTTGAAAGATATAATGAATATTGGCAAACAATAATCACATAAGTTAAGGTAATTTTTTAACATACCTCCAATTTTTGGATAGCCATAGGGCCACCCTCATCTAATTCCTCCTCCTCATTAACACATTGCTGTGCAGCTGACATTGTTTGAAGATAAGGATTTGAAAGACACAATCAATCTAAAAAGGGTATAAGAATAATCAAGGAATGTCCAGAATTATCAAAAGCGATATTAAAGTAAACAATAACAAAGAAGCAAGTTAACAAAATCGGTTGCAATTAAATAGAATAAAATTAAATAATATTTAAAACTTCATTATTTCAAGTGTCACATTTACTTTTGTTAAATCCAACGTCAGGAAAATGCAATTAGCTGAATCAATATTTACTAAAGGAACGAAATTATTAAAATTTGATATACAAATTTTCGCGCCTGCCTGCAAAAACAAGATTTGACAGAAACCGTTTGTCGTTGTGAGCGAAAAGCAGATCATAAATTCCTTACTTTCCGTTCTCACTGTAAAAAATTTGTAGATGTGAGTGAAAACTTGATTGGTGAAATATTTTTATGGTCGAAAATTTCTCCAATCAGTTTCTTGCTCAAATCATCGAATTCTCATGTGCGAATATTTTGGCATACAGTAAAAATAAACTTTAAAATTTTCTCCAGTCTTGCCTCGCAATCTCAATAATTTTGATTAATGAACTTAGCGATCGATTTGAAATTTTCTTTAAAAGCATAGGAACTCAATTATCTCCTATTAATAAAAATGAGAGGAAAAAATATATTTAGTTATTGATTTATATTTTATTACACTGTATCCGTATTTACTGATGACTTATGGGATAGGAATCCGAAATCTTAGTTTTGTTTACTTTTTGTCATTTTCCACCCAACAAGTATTCAACATTCAGGATTTACATTTCCGAAATTTTATTAACTTTCTTTTGTGTAACATTTAAATAAATGTTTTAAAATGGCCTTTGAGCATCAACCAGGTATGGCAATCGAATGCTTAAGTATTCCGATAAAATTAACTAAAGAACCAGGCTTGGATCCGCAAGGAAGAGAGGTGTTGAAATGTGGTTTTAAAATAGCTGGTGGAATTGATCAAGATTTTAGAAAAAGTCCTGAAGGTTATAAAGATAATGGTATTTATGTTATCGAAGTTTATGAGAATAGCCCAGCTGCTAAATGTGGTCTAAAACAGCATGATAAACTGTTACAAGTCAATGGATACGATTTTACGATGGTGACTCATAAACAAGCTGTGGAATACATAAAAAAAGAACCTGTTTTAAATATGTTGGTTGCACGAAAAGGTGTAACACAATCGTGAAAGAGTCGCATCATACTATCTAACAATTTATGTAGCATTTAAGGATTTATTTACAATCACTTGTGAAGTGTAAATATTTACGTTTTACATAATAAGTATTTGTAGTCTTTATATTCTCTTTTTGGCATAATCATCCTGGCAAATATTATTTGCTTTGTGACGTATAAATCGAGCTTTCACTGTTTGTATATAATTGCTGTCCTTAAAGAATCTCCTATTTGTTAGAAATACAGTTATTTACTATATTTAAAATTGTTATAATTCTCTTATAGATGATAGGATACAATTTTCAGTATCTTTCAATCTATGTCTAATTTCTTTAGCTCTTTCAATGTGGCGCAACTGTTTGTTATTGATGGCATATACAATGTGAAAAATTTGTGATGTGTCGTATTAGTTATAGCTTTGCCCATCAGTTTAAACAACTACAGAAATCTGTATAGAAATATTTGTTTAAAAAAATAGTTAAGAATTAATATTCATGTGTAGGTTTGGCTATGTTGTAAGTCAGGTAATGGTGCTTTGTTAAGTTACATGAAAGAAGTAACTATGGATTAGGGATATATATATTCATACCAACTAAAATTGCTAAGATGCCAAGTGACACTCTCTTAACCTTGTATTTAGAAGAAATTTAAAAATAACGTATAGCGGTGTACCTTTAGGTGACTGCTGGGCTCACTCTTCGAGTAGACCTGATTCTGTTATGTTTTTGTAATTTTAGTTCTTCACATAATTTAGTAAATAAGAATGAGGAAAAATCTGTGTATATTCTATAACAGGGTGCGTAGCGTTTGTAAAAAGTACTTAAAGGTGCTTTTTTGTGGATATCGTTTTTAAAAGCTTTTAAATGTGCTTTTTTCAGCTGGCGTTTTTAAAAAGTGCTTTTTTTCCGAATAATTTTTTTTCTTCCCTTCAGTGATATCTGGTGGATCCCATGCATTTCACAAAAAATGGGGAGTTTGCTACGTAATCATTCACGCGGACTTCATGTCGTACCCTCGTTATGTCTTGCGCATGCGCGCACACTTGAAACCGAAACCCGAGTGCTCTAATACGGATAGAGAGTATCAGATCCTTATGAAATGTTTTTCTTTTGATATTATTTTAATCTTGTTCTTGTTTATTTTATTTTACTTCTAACACTTTTTTTGACGTAGGGGGTAAGGTTTTGTTCTGAGTTCAGGGTCAAGTTGAATTCACTCGGTGATGTGGGAAAGTACTGATTGTTTCGATTTACGCCCGTTTCTTTTTGGTTTTTTTTTAACGCTAAAACTGTTTTAAAAAGTTTTTGTTTTTCAATAATATCATTGATTGAATATGAATTTTTTGAGTGCTTGAAAACTTTTGTAAAGTGCTTGAAAAGTTTTTAAAAAGTGCTTATTTTTGATTTAAAGATTTGGCTACGCACCCTGTATAAATATGTAATATAAGAATGGTTAACGAAGAACAATTTAACCTTTAATCAAGACATTTTCTTGAATCCATTGTTTCATGAACAATTTCAGAAAAAGGAAAAATGGGGTAAGACCTGGTACCTTGATTGTAAGGAAATTAGTTCTTTTTTCTAGTGGATAAACTCCGAATTACACTTTCCTAGTCAAAGTCGAGAATACAAACCTACCATATTGGCATGTTGTTTAATTCATTGCGCCTGTGTATATAGGTTTGTTTTACTTTGTCAACATTTCAGTAACCTCTACATTCCATATAAGATCCGGTTCTACCCAGTTTTGCCCCCAAAAATAATTTGGTCGGAATTTCAGCAGCCTCAGACCCTTTTGGAATACAACCTTGGCTACAGTATATGTAAATTACATGTATGATTTTCTTAAATTTTAAATAAGCTAAAAATGTTTGCTACTTTTTCACTGAACTTGTAGTGTTTCTAAATATCCTATAAAGTTAACATGTGTACCTGCAGGGGTCTGTTTAGAAGAAATTTGGGTCCGTTAACGGACCCTTCACAAAATATCTTTTCATAAAAACGGACCCTTCACAAAATATTTTAACTTAAAAACGGACCCTTCACAAAATGATTTTTCTTTTAATCGGACCCTTCACAAATTTGTTTATCTTCATTATTGTTTTGTTAATCGAATAAACCCTTTCCAGGGCAGAAAACAAGAAAGATGGATGCAAACGAATTAAGTTTTGTATTCGGCAGACGATTCTTCCATTATTCGTCCGAAATTAATATTCTGCGTTCAGCAGTATAGGCTAAATACCAAATATTTGTATATTGCATCTCTAATTTAGAAGGAGCAATTGTTGTTTATTTTTTAAAATTTAATTTTTTTAATTACAATTTTACAGTGTTGAGCATAATCTTGTATGTCTATACAATTTAAAAACTCCTCAAAATTTTTTTTTTTTGCAATAACGGACCCTATTTGCACAAATTCATAAAAGCGGACCCTGGTTGAAAGAATGTGAGTAATTTTTTCACAAATTCACGAAAAACGGACCTTTCACAAAATATCTGGACAGACCCCTGACCTGGTATTACCCCATTAATGGGGTAAGGCCAGACGATTTGACTTCTTCCAGTAAAAGTATCATTTATATAAAAATAAAAAAAAAGCAGTAGATACATCTATGACTTTTCAGGAATGATATATTGCACACAACTAAACAATCAATATCTTGACTCAATCTGACAATTTCTGGGTTGAACGGTTTTGTTCCAGCAGGCCTTTGAATCTTAGCTAACCAGTCTTACCCTTATTTATAGATAGATTATACATGAAATTACATTCCATAATTATTTTAAGAACCTATTCTCTGTTGTAATAAACATGTTATAGTAATTCCTTATATACTTAGTTAGGATTTTGAAAGAAAATTATTATGAACTATATTAATTTCATGAAAGAGGAACACTGCTGCAGAATAGTTAATAAAATTGATTATGTGCCACTAGATGAGAATAATGCAATGGAAGTAATTGAAAACATCAGATTTCTATCTTTATTATTTCCTTAAAAATATAAGTAATATAGTTTTCATTATATTTATTTTAATAGATACTTTTTGTTAATAAAATGGCAATTTATAAAACAAATGTTTTTTTAATTAATAAATTCATATATACAATTAAAATTACATTAGTTATATGCATGATGTTAACTTTTTTTTTTTAAATATACATTAGAGTTATTGAGTGTAAAATTTTTATTAAAATTTGTAAAGTCCATTTAGAGTTTGTAAAAGATTTATTTCATCCACATATTTGTCATTGTAAATAGTACTTACGTCATTTGATATTTAATTAAAAAAAAATTTACAATTTTACTTTGCTAAAAAAATATATATGTCAGTTTAATAAATCTTAATTTAACTAGCTAAAGTTGTTTGTATATTTTTGACTGTATAGAAAGAACATTTATAATAAGTCTTATTTCAGAACAATTAATAGGATTTTATCCTTATGCCTTTGAATTATGTAAAAAATATATTAGCTGCACTTGCTGTGGTGTTTCTATAATTAAAAAATAAGTTAAAAGCTATCCTATAATTAACAAATAAAGTTTTAAATTAAAAAATAAGTTACAAAACTGCATTTTTATTCTGCTATGTTATACATATACATGCTTATTACAAGTACTTGCATTCCATTTTATTTTACTATAAATTGAACTATAATGCTTTGTTCAGAGTTACGTTACTAGAAAATAATTTCTATTTGCATTAATATGTTTTTATCAATTTCATTAATAATAAATTGTCTTTCTTTTTTTCTTAATTGTTAAAAAGTTCTTCAAGCCATTTTCTTCTTATATTCAGGTGTTCTCATAACAAGTTTATATTTCAAGATTTTGATAAATTATTTAATAAATTATATTCAAAATAATACTATAAGAAAAGTTGGAAATTTATAATGAAGTGGAAAACTATTTCTGATACTACTTTATCATATACATTTTCATGAAATATCTTTATATTATGAAAAGTGCCAAATAAATTACATGTTATATTAATTTTAAAAAAAGAATTCGAATAATACTTTGATTAGAATTTAACTATTGATAAATTTTGTAATTGTTTCTTTAGATTTGAAATAAAAATTCCATTAATTTTTCCTAATAAGTTATGATTTTGTTTTTAGAAAATAATCTTTATTTTTGAACTATTGTTTAATATTTTAGAAAATAAGATATCTTGATACATATTTTCCTTATTTCTTTTTTATTATTATGCTTCTATCATACAGATCTTTTGCTAATGGTGTGATTCCATGTTTTAAATATTTGATGAATCATTGTAGTTGTTGCTTTAATAAAGCAAATGTTTAAAATATAGTCTTGAGTTTTGTTCTTCTGTAATGCATGAAGTTAGTTAACAAATAATGAAAATTTTTAATCTAAAAAAGTAAAAATCTTTGTAAGTGAACTCACCGGTAGCTGTTTTGTAAGTACTAGTTTTAAGTTAAGACAGAGATGGGAAAGCTTTTGAGCTCACCGTTATCAGAATTTTAACCTTAATTTTGGTGTTGTGAGGTACCTGTGTATATCTTTATCACATTATTAGTAATTTAATACCCTCTGCAATATCTTAAAATGAACAAATCTCTGTCCATAACATTATCATTGGCCAATAAATAAATAAATTTTAATCTATATTTTTTTTAAATTGTGAAACATAAATTTGATTCAATGTTTGCTTAAAACCTTTTTTAAAAATTTAAATATTTTGCTTTTATTAAAACTTATTCAGGGTGCGTAGCCAGGTTTTTCAACAAAAAATAATAAGAACTTCTTAAGCACTCAAAAATATTTTTAATCACTTTCCAAAAAAAAAGTCATAATTAGGATCTGTACAGTAATAAAAATTATTTTTCCATATTGTTTAAAGTTCTTAACTTATAAACATAAAATCAATAAAATTCAGAAACTTTACATAATCATCATAAAATAACTAGTTTCTGATAAATTTTGCAGCGAAAATTGTGAAAATCACGAATTTTTTTAAACTTAGAACGACAATCGACACAACAAAGAAAAAGTCTCTTTTTAAAAGATAGAAAAATTAAGCACTTTATACAATTATGTAGGTGCAGTAGAATTTTTTACAGTTTCACCATTTAAAGCTAACTAAGTTTGATGAGAAATTTAATTTTTTAACGATATTTAAACTGAAAAAAAAAATTTTTTTTTAAATCAAAAGTGATATGAGCACAATACAAAAAACAGTAAATTTTCCTAATTTTTTTTTTTTCCGTATTATATTAGGTATTAAATTTAACTATTTGCTGAAAAATAAATGCAACTTTTATGCTAAGTGTATGAATTAAAGCAGTTTCTATATGACATGTATTAAATTAATTAAGATACCGAAAATTATAAAAGCAAAATGTGAATTTATATTGAATTTCTAGGGGGAGCAGGTGCATTCTTATTGTCGGTACCTATTGTTATTTTGCAATGTTGATAATAAACTACTATATTCTCAAGGAAAGTTTTCAATCTCATTTTAATATTCCGTAGACCCAATATAATAATTTGTAAATGAGCTGTTAAATTAATCCTATAAACCACATCTAATTTCAAATAAATTTCTTACTAAAATATTACGTGAAGGAAAAGGTGGAACATACCATTGTTTCAGCTTTTTCATCCTTTTGAGAAATGTAATTTAGAGATATTAAAGATTGGTAATAGCTATCTTTAGTGACAAAATTAGTAGCATGTTTTATTTTACTTTTTCAAACATTATAATTCACTATAAACTCATAAGTGACATACTGTCTCTGTGAATTGGAATATATTTTGAGATTGAATAAAGAATTCGTCTTTTAAAAATATGTCCCATACCTCCTTTGTCCATAATTAAAATTTCTTCATTGTTGAAGATTTAAAAATTTGATAAAACATTTAACCAACTTTAAGACTGAAACCATGTTATGCCAGCTACAGTGGTTGTATACTCACTTTTGGTATGTTGACCAATAAAGTTGTATAACAAAGTAAATAAGTTGTGAGTTAAAAGTTTGCTTATGCGTGCTACATGTTTAAACATTCTTAAGGATAGAAAAGGAAATTACAATAATGTTGTCTTTCTAAGGTTGAGGTTGAAAGACTAAGGGGGCATACTACTTATTTTTGATTAATCATCTTTTTTTTTTCTTCTGATAAACAAGAGGTTTACCATAACAATTAATTCTTTTAAGATCAAATTCATAGATTTATTTATCTTTAATAAATCAGTTCTTCTCTCAAATAAGTTGTAGTACTATATTCATGTTGCACTAGCACAATGTACAAATGGTTAAGGGTCTGGTAAAACATCCCTGAGGATGGTCTGTTGATATGCCATTGCAATTTTGTTCCTCTGCAAAGAGGGTGGCTCTTCCGTTTTGGTAGCGCGATGACCCAAATGTGAAGTTGAGCACTTCATCGTAGAACAGCCTAACAAGTGCTAACAAAGCACCCCCTCCGTCTATTCACAGGCTGATCTAAGTAAAGTAATCACTGACTGCAGCCAGTCATGTCTTACAATGGGACTCTCACAAATAAATAATATTTCTAGCAATATGAAAAAAAAATAAAAACATAAACATTTTTTAAAAACAAATATTTATTTAGAAAACTTTCCTAAGCAATTAAAAAAAACAATAATAAGGTACAGCATCACATGTACAATTTAATTAGTTCATCACTTACAACAGACGGTGTAAGTATGCCTAAATCTGAAAATAATAATGTGATGTAGGCTGGTGGTGTGTAATCAACGAGTGGATGCTCCTTTGAATTTACTTTAGCCGATAAATGCTGAAAGAAAGGTTATAATAAATATTTATTTTACTTAGAAATGTTTTTATATGCACTGATAACATCGAACATGACACATAGTTAAACAAAACTTTTAAAATAAAATACAAAATATGAGACAATTGAGTGATCTTAATATTCTTATTCTATATATAATGCCAGCTAAAATAAAATTATTGCTATTTGTTTATTAGTTTGGTTTCAGGAAATAGAACATTAAAATACAAAACTATTTCATTTATTTTTATGAATGATAAATCATGTGTAAATGAAAAACAATTACATATTTTACCAATGTTTATAGATTTAATATACAAAAAATACTTATAATTTTAAGATCTTAATTATATACAAATAAGCTAGCATTTTTTTGAAGACCAGTTTTATTGGAACACCAGGTATGAATTTTGGCAGAAAGAGGTTTTAGGTAAGAATAACAAAATCTACATATTCGTCCTTATAAGAAAATTAAAAATGCTTATCCTGATAAAGAAATATGGAAAAAAGAGTATAGTGCTACTTTAAATAATAAATAAATTTAATTTAGATCAAAACATACTTTTAATTCATTGGGTAAATCCCTTTGATTCAGAGGATACAAGCGTAAGAATTTAAAACTTTCAGCTAAAACATAAACAGGCTTGTTCAGTTCCTTTGCACAAATTGCTATGTTATAAGTACCTATCTGGAAAGAAAAATAAACAAAGAATTAACTGATAAGCATAAGATCCCATTTATATAGTTTCACTTCAAATAAGTTTAAATAAAAAAAAGTATAATCAGCAATAAAATATATCTTTACATTGTTAAGAAACACAATATTCCCATTAAAAAAATATATATTGTTAAGAAAAGCTATATGAAAATGAAAACATTTAGAATATAGTTCAAAAGACTGTAACCGTTTGTAGAAGTTTAGTAAGAACAAAAATAAACATTTTATAAAAAAGGTATGATTAAATTGTCTACTCAGAGAAATATACAATTAAAAGTTTTGGTCAGTAAAGATTTTACATATTTTTATTTATTTAAAAATAAATTACTCATGATAGATTTTGGTTGCTTATTTTGTTATTAAAATTTAACAAAAGCTTTAAAAACTTTTATTTTAATCCCATCAATTAGGCAAAGAATAATAATCTATAATCTAAATATAATTATTTACATTTTAGAAAAATTGTTAAAATAGAAATTTCATGCAACTAATTTTCTGCTTTGGTTTTTGTGTTAATATAAAATTATGTGGTAGAAGCTTTAGGAATTTCACTATGTTATAAATAAAATTTATGGCACCCTATGGATTTTGGTTAAATGTTACGTTAATAGAGTTTCAGACAGAATTTTCAGAAATATTATTTTAATTCTACAAATCATGAAATTAAATGTTAACTAAAATATTTTTAGTCCATCATCTAACACATGTGATGCACAGTATGTTTTGATTTTTCGTTGATTACATTAAAAAAGTTTAAGATGTGAGAATTTTCAGAAATCTTATTTCAATTCGATAAATTATAAAAATAAGTTAAAAAACTAACTATATTCATATATTCTGCCAACTATCAAACTTATATTTCTTTAAAACCAAAATGATGCACTATGTGTTTTGAGTGTTTGCTGTTTACATTAATAGTTTATACCATGACAAAACTTTCAGAAATCTAATTTCAAGTCCATAAATAATGAAAATAAGTCATAAATTTTGTTTTTTGTAATTTTATCAAATGTTTATTTTATATTGAGAAATAGTCAGAATCCAGCTGAACTGTGAATGTCAGTTTATTGTGTAAATATAAAATTTAAGATAAGGCAGAAGTTTTAGGTTATGAAGTTTTCGACTAATTATAAGAGTAAAATAAAGTTATCGAATAAGAGTAATTGAAATAATTCTATGTGCATATTTACTTTATTTATTATTCCTCCACTTTCCACAATTCCCTCAGCTCCAAGGAAAACTAAGTCAACTTTTTCTAAAACATAGCTTTAAAGAAATGTAAAAATAAAGAAATAAATAAAGCTCAAATAAGTACAAAAGTAGATTGAACATAAATATTTCTAAAGAAATTTCTATATGACAAAAGCAGGGTAAATGAACACCAGTATAAAGCAAAAGTTTACTTATAACTTTCAAACATGGATTTCACATCTAACGTTTTATATAATTTCTGCAAAAAAAAAAAAAAAAAAAAATTTTTTTGAATGAAAAACAAAAATATTTGTTTTTGTTAAAAACCAAAAAACTATTTTTTTAGTAAATTAATAATATTTTTTTTTCAAATAAAAAAAACAATTAACTGCAGTTTGTTAAAAATTATTACGGATGTATTACCAATACACAATAAAGAGTTGATTTATTCTAAAACAATAATTAGTTATTATATTACAATGCATGTCAGCTAGGAATTTTCTTTCAAAAATTAGGCTAATAAAAACTTAATTTAGAATATGTTCATATTGAAACTTATGAACTTGATACATTGATATATCGTTCTCTAGAAGTGAAATTAGCAGATTTTACAATTGGATGACTTAAATGATACAAAGGCTATTTTTTTTTAATTTAAAAAGTTTTCAAAATTAAATAATTTGTCTAAATGACTACAGACTATCAAAACCTTTTTAACTCACACTAGACTAAATAAACTATTAAAAAAAGGTTAACAGTTTTAGGAACTTTTATGAAGATAACTAATTTTATTTTGCAACATACATTTCGAATTAAAGTAAAAATTATATTAATGCACAAAATGAAAATTACTAATAACTTTTTCTTATTTTAATCACTATATCTGGCAAAATCAATAACATCTAAAGTTTAAATTTAAAAAATAACTTTAGAACAGTTAAATTTGAATAATGCTGTTGCTTATTCCCTAAGCTTAGATAAGCTAAACCAAGTTCAGGGGCCCATGTCACACAATTAAATAAAAAATTGCATCATCCTCATTCAACAGCTGCCTCATAGACACCAATACAATCTAAGATACGAGAGAAGAAATGGCAAAACAGCTTAAGTCTTCTCGTTTCTGCTAAAAAATAGATTCTTAATGTGACTAGTCCTAAGTTTAGATAGAGTAGTCTAAGCAATTCTTGGATGGGAGCACTGCAATTATAGTCTAGGGCAGTGGTGCGCAAACTTTTTTCGACTGCGACCCCTTTTGTAGAGAGAAAATTTTTGGCGACCCCTAGAGATAAATGTTCACAAATACGATGTATATTTTGAGCATTTCTTTCGTTTCATCGAATAAAAACATCATCATATTTGACTCATATTAATTTTATTTATAATTTTAAGAAAATACTTTTTGTATAACACAAAAATCAGTAATTTCCCTTTTATGAAATGTATGTGGCTGCAAGTTTCTAATTATCTCATCGATGTTTGGATGTATGTTGCTAATTGCAATTCGCATATCATCTTCAGGGTCTAAACGCGAGCGGTATTTAGTTTTTATTGAAACTAGTTTGCTAAATCCAGTTTCACATAAATACGTTGATGCAAATTGTATTAACATTCTGATGGCATTCTTGCATAAAACGGGATATTGTTCTTCCACGGATAGCCAGATAGAGAATATATTACGCATTACGGTCAAAGAAAGAGTGGACAGCATGAAATTGCAATTAAACAGTGAGTGACAGCGCTTCCCTCTTTATATGTACACTGTATAGTATGCAGCATGCAGGGATAATGCATGTCATAAAAATTTGGCGACCCCCGCAGGGGTCGCGACCCCTAGTTTGCGCACCACTGGTCTAGGGGACTCAGTGGCATTCCAGGCATATTCGGGTGGGGTCCTCCAAGTGGCATTTATGTTAGCCAAAAACAGGAAGTGGACCCCAGAAGTACTCAGTTTGGTGGAAGGGCCAGAGGGGAATTTGCTACTTTCCCTAACAAAGACGTTAACAACTTCGTTTCTGTAAACCCTAACATGTAAGGGAATCCACTAAATTTAAATAACAATTAAAAAAAAAAAAAAAAAACAGATTTTGATTCTAAGCATTTTGAGGCACACACTAATCATTTTTAAGGATGATGAAACTGCATGATAAGTTCATTTTAACTCCTGGTAGAATTTTACATAAGCAGCATAAAATCTTCCTTACTTAACTGGTATAAAGATATAAGAAATGAAGTGACCAAAGTTTTTTCACACATTAGTTAAAAAAATTTCTAAAAACTAATGAACTGCACAAAAATAAATTATATAAGCAATGTTTCAAATTGTTATGTTAAACTTGGTTTTGTGTTAAAATACACTTTGAAAAGTAACATTTGAAATAAATCTTAAAGGAGTTGAAAATCCTTAACTTAAAGATTTATTTCCGTCTTTAAGCGGCCGAGATCTAGTGCTTATATTTTAATCTTATTGGAAAAGAAAATTATATTTAAGCTTTAAAAAGTAGTTAAACTTTAAAAAATAGTTAAAATTTACTTGGTATATTTTTATCTCATTGAAAAAAAAAATTATATTCAAACTTTTAAAAGTTGCCATATTTTACAGGACATATTTTAATCTCATTGACAAAGAAAATTACAATCAACATACCTGACAGCAGCATCAAGAATTAACGTACACGACAATCCTGCTTTCTCTAGTTTGTCAAACATCATTTTACTACAAAAAATAAATAAAAAAAATTTAAAAAAATCACATTTTAAATATAATAGTATAAAAAAGAAACATAAGTTTACTTTTCTATTTTAAATTTTACTTCATTTTATAATGATTTTATTGATAGGTAAGAATAGCAAACTAAAGATAGAATTTTTAAAAATATTTCTCGAAATTAGATGACTTTACTAATATAATTTTAGCAATTGGCAAACTAGTTGCACTCAAACAACGTGCATGTATGAGAAAATTAATGTCCTTAAATTTAAGGGATATTCTACTAAAAAAAATAACATTAATATAATTTAACAAGCATTAAACATTGCTAATTTTAATTGTTCACTAAAAAAGGAAACTAAGGATGTAATAAGATTTACGAAAATTAAAAAAGGTGAAAATTACATGCAAAAACATCTAAGTAGTACTTACCCAGAAAAATCTGGTGCTGATTCTGTTACATAGACATGAAATCTTTTTCTTGCATTAAATGCGGCAATTAAAGTTTCATAGACCACTCTTGAATGGGAATGTATTAGTATATTCTGAAATTTTAAAGAAGCATCTCAATAAAAATGACATTTGCAAAAAAATAAGTTGAATAAAAGTTTTCTCAAACTTTTAGAATGTATGAAAACATTTTTAAATATTTTCATAAGTTTACACATTTATAAAAACATTTTTATACATTAAGAAATATTTATAGAAGCAAAGTATCTAACAGACTAACATAAATTAATAAGTGACATAACGATAACATAGTTTTGCTATTATAACTTTTCATAAAAACATAGTTTTGCCACATTATCTGGGATCATTAAAATTTACAAAAATTAAGAATTATTTATTTATTTTGATAATTTTCATTTTTGATAATTTGCAGAACAATTTTGTAAAATTTGTAATTTTTAAAAAGTACAACAGCTTCTAAAATATTTAAGTTTTTTGTTCCAACTTTCAGATCATTCCTTATGGTAAGATGGTATGCAGACCTCAAAATTGCAAATTTACCTGAAGAGTGAGGAATCTAATCAGTGGATTTTTTAATTTCTTTATATTTCATTTTATAATCATATTTTTTAAAATTCACATGCCAAGAAATCATTATATATATATATATATATATATATATATATAATAATAATAATAATTGTTAGGAATATTAAAATTAAAAATTTAATAAAGACATAACAAAAAATTCAACAAATATATATTTCATTTACATAATTAAATAGCCACAGAACAGAGAATAATGGAAAATTATGAAATTGAAAAACATTAATATATGATAAATGAAATATAAAAATTAAATACAAAATTACAATTCAAATATGAAAAAAAGCATGTTATGTTAAAAGAATAGTTAGTCATTCTTGAATCATTTCCCTTGCAAAAAGGCTTATTAAAATCTTGTTATATGTAAATAATTTTGCAGTATTATTTTTTAATCAAAGTTTAATTTTTTTAATCATTTGTTCAATTTTTAAGTAAAGTAAGTCACATACAAACTATTAACAAAATATTTGAAAAACCTTTCAGAAAATATTAAAATATAAATAAAGAAATGAAAAGTTATTTTTAAAATTATAAAAAAAATGTGCTCAATAAATTAATATGTTGCACATTTATTACAATTATCTATCACCTCTTTGATTTTCGTCAAAATGTGACAATTTCATCATTTGTTCAATTTATTGGTAAAAAAAAGCACACTCTAACAGCTTACAACATATTCCAATAGCCCTTGAGGAAATATTGAAAGGAAATAAACACAAAGAAATTAATATATTATAAATTATTTATAATAATTTACTCACACTACTTTCTATTGTTCATGAAATATTGTACTTACTATATCATCAACAATGAAAGATTGGCCAGCTTTTGCTATCTTATGTCTAGCATTTGAAAGCCTATTTAGAAAAACAGTTCCTCTTTGAGATAAAACTTTTTTGCACTCCTCAAAATCCTTTGAAAAGAAAAAAGAAAACATAATAAGAAATAGAAACATATTCACCTAAAAGGAACTTGGGAAAATGTGCAATAACTATGAATTGAAAAGAATTAGGTCTTGTATCGCTTATCATTTACTATTTGTAGCAAATATAAAGGTCAAAATATTGGATGAATAAATAACTTTTATTTACATGGTAAATTATCAGTTTTGTATTGCAGTTTCAAATAATTATTCACAATTGTAAAAAACTTTAAATTTGTTTATTTTAAACAAAACATATTTGCCTATTCCTTTGTATAACAAATTATTAACCTATTTTTATTAGAAACTTTTCTTAAGATGATACAAAGTATCTAAAAAAAAATTTCAGTATGTGTATTCGTCTTCTTAATCAGCACTACAACCTGATACAAACCAAACTTGACTAAGTCAATATCCACCATTTAACCATACAAAATATAATAGAAAATAATGTATATATATATACGTATATAAACACACATTTGTCTTATGTGCCCCCAAAATTGCAGAAATTTATCTAATTTGGCAACACTATTTGAATACATCACATTCTAAAAAAAACTACTAATTTTAATAAAAAAACTTACAAGGATCGGGAACAAAAGTCTTCCTCTAAACATTTCTTTTATAAAATACATTTATTTTTAATATTCTTTGTCCTCATAAAATTTTTTTGAAGCTTAATAAGTAAGATAAAAATATGGTGGGAACACTAGATTGTGTATATATTAACACTATAACAATTTCAAATTTATGAAGATAGACTTAAATAGAATTCAATATTGAGTTCAAGCTGGATGCCAAAGTTGTCTGGATTTAATAAGTTCTTACAGAAAATATAACAGAGTTTTTCTGTGCTTCAGAATTATGAGACAACTTTAATTTTTAAGGTTTATTATATTGACCAAAGAGGCAAAAATTATGACAACGAAATATAAAATATGATGAAAGAAATGTAGAAAGCATAATAAACTAAATTAAAGTAAAATTTTATATTTCCAGGTCATGGTTAAAATTGTAGATAAAAAATATCCACATTATAATACAAATTAATGTTGATAATGGATGAACAAAAAGTAAGCTAATACTTACACTATGATCCAAGGATGTAAGTGTAATAAATCGCATGAAAAGTTCACAGGCTGATTTAACTGATGTAACGGAACAATCTACCTTATTTAATGCCTCAACAAGAGATTTTATGTTTTTTTCTAAGCCTTGTAGAGTTTCAGCTAAAAGTAAGACATGATGATTGAAAATCTAAATTGCAGATTCACATAAAACAATGAAAATGACACAGAAATATATATTGCAGAACTCCAGTGAGACTAAAGATATGTAGGAAAATCAAAATTAAAATTAATTTATTTTTCAGATATACAAACAAATTATGAGCAACATTAGAGAAAAAAAAAAAGAATTATCATAAAATAAATTTTTTAAATAACCTCACATGATATTGCTTTAATCAAGGGGTAACAAATGTAATTTTGAAATTAAAAAAAGACAATATTTGAAATGCTTACTATTCTAATGTGATTTAAAAATCATACATAATTTTACATTGAAATTCTTTCTACAGGAGTTATGAATAGTACGGGTTCAGTTTTATTTTTCATATGGAAGAAATATAATTCAAGTTAGAGATTAGTTTTCCACACAAACTGAAATGTAAACCAGGAAGGGTGTCCGTAAGGGGGAAGGAAATAACCGAAATTGGATTGTACTGAGTGATTACCCAACAGTGAATACCCAAATCTCATTTATTTGGTACTCTTTTACTTACTAAAGTCTATCCCTGACACATTTTTTCTCAAAATTCATGATATGAAATTTTAGTTCAAAATAAAATATTTCGGTAAATAATTATATTATTAATATATATATATATATATATATATATATATATATATATATATATATATATATATATATATATATATATATATATATATATATATATATATTTATATAGCACAATAAATAAATACAAAAGGGATTAAGAAAAGAGAAAAATAAAGAATATTAATAAGTTTTATTTACTGCACATAAGCTGCAAGTATATAGAACTCATAAAATAAGCTCAAAATATTGAGAAAATATGGAAAAAATTACAGAATAATGAAGAGAGTAGAAGAAAATTATTAAAATAAAATAACATAATAAAAAACTGGGGTCAAAGATATAATCCCTTCATCAGCTCACACACAAACAATAAGAAACTCAGAAGTGCTTGTTTTTAAATAATACTGTTAGATCATAGAGAATTGATTTAAGATTATTAATGTTATAGAAATTTCAATTTCATTGAATAGAAATATTCCCCTGTCATCCATGGGACAATTAGACATTATTGTATATATATTTGATTTAAAAATACTTCTGGTATAAATAGAATTTTTAAAAAAAAATTTTTTGTGACCCAACTAATAATAAATTTGCTTGTCTCACTGGCGAAACTTTACAGAAAAGATTTGCTCAATTTTTTGACATACAAATCTTATATAACTTTATTTTTTTTTTAAAAATTATTAATATTACTCACATTAGCTTTAAAGTTTCAGATACTTAACATAAAGTGTGCATATATTTGATAGCAAAATTTGCTAACTGCACTTTTTGGGGTAAAAATTAATGAAATTTGTCATTACATTTTTTCTCAGCTTTATTGTGATCAATTTTCATTAGCTTAATAATTAAATTTGAGGATTTTTAAAAGCATAGATTTACAATGGCTTTTATCATCACATTTTCCTTGTCTAACTACCCTTGTATCCTCATTTCAGTCTAAAAAAAAAAAAAACGTAAAGTTGGTGTTGCTATTGGGATATTTTGTTTGAATTCAATCTTAAAAAATTCAATCAAATACATAAAAAAACTTTTCCCGTTACAAGCTAAAATTTACTATTGTTTCCTTTACTAGTTAGTGTATGTATGATAATAAATAATATATCATAATATAAATTCCTTACATGTGTCTTTAACCATGAAATCTAGTAGCACACGTAAAGCAGCAACTGCAGGTGACACATTAGGTTCATTATCTAGAATACTTTTGAAATCCTGAACAGCACCTTAAAGAGACATTTATGAGAAAGTTAATAATAGAAAAAAATTACCAAGATACTCTATTTCTGGCACAGAATAATAATTAAAAAAAAAAAAAGACTTTATATAAACATTTTTTAAAAAGTTACAATTTTTTAAATGCAGCACACCTTAACTTTTTGCCAATAATTTTATTTTTGAAAAAAAAATTTAATAATTCTGTTAAAAATTATTTAAATGTAATTCATTAAAATCATTAAATATTAAAAAAAAAATTTGTAATGTTCTGGCTACATGGTAAACTAAGCTATGTTTAAGCTAAACCTTTGAGTTCAAAAAAAATTTACTCTGATACACACAGATTAACATTATCATGTGTTACCATTACTACTAATAAAGTTATCAGTACTAAAAGTTAACTTTTTTTACAATCTTACATTTAAATTTTTATAAGAACTAAGTTTTTTAAATAAACTCCTACATTCTTTAATGTAATTATAAATATTTCTGTAATTATAATATATTTTCATTTCTTTAAAAATCAAAAATTGATATGTATATTATGTTTTAAGCAATGAAATTATTATAAGAAATTCAATCAAGATATCAATAAAGAATACATTCACAAAACACTATTTTCAGATTACTTTAAAAAAGGTCAATGTATTAAATATTTTACAGTAATTCAATACAGTTAATAAAACACCGAATTTGACGAGAAAAATATTTAGCATACTATTAGATTTAAACAAAAATACCATAATATTAATAGAGAAATGCAATAGTGCATCAATACCATAACAGAAACTGGAATGAAAAGTTACATTCGAGATAATTTGCTAAAAAACAAATTAAAAAAGTCCTTAAGTGAAGATTGTCAAACAAGAAGATTAGCGGTTTTGATGTAGTGACAATAATAATATATAGTGGAACCCAAATTTTATGTTCTCCGTCGGACTAGCCTCAAAAAATGCACTAAGCAAGGTAATGTAAAATCCGGGGGGGGGGGGGGGGGATTTAAGTACATTTTTCAAACATTTAACTAACAAGAATTAATAGAAAAAAGGTGTAATCTTTTTTAGTTTTTGAATACAATTTCAACAATATTGCTCTGAATACTTAGTATTGTTTGCTTTATAGTTTACATTAACAAATGTTTTAGAGTTTATATGCTTTCAAACTCTAGATCAGTTGTGGGTATATCCTCTGATATTTCTTGCTTATTGTCATTGTTTTCATCACTATCATTAGCAGCAGCCATTAAATCAGATATTGAAAAGTAGTAGAATGTATGTTGCAGATGATATACACATCATGGGATTCGAAAGATCTTCAGACAGGCAATTTAATTTCAAAGGACCAATGTTCCCATTGGATACCAAGAAGCAATTAATTCACGGAAGCTTTGTTAAACCCATTTGTAATGCATTTGAGTCGACACTATCCAACACTGTGGAAATCAAAATTCAGACCTTCCAAAAAGATTTTATTTGCTTTTGAAGCATCTTGCATCAGAATCAAGTAAAATAAATGATTGCCAAACCAATTGTTTAGTGTAACATTCTTTAAATTATTAAATAATTAAAAGATAACAAAATTTGAAATTTGCTGGAAAAAATTCCACTCACAAATTTTACTATTAAGCGTATACACTTCCTTACTCTTCTCATAGACAGAATTTACAATAAGATGAAATAGAAAAAATTTAAGAAAAGCTATAAAATGCAAATAAACAAGTATCCTCTTTAAAAAGAGGATACTTGTTTATTTGCATTTTATAGAAGAAAAGAAGAAGAAAAAAAGAAAAGAAAAGAAGAAAAAGAAAAATCAAAAAAGGTTTGTGAGAGTTTTGTAGAGAAAAAATGATTTTGTTCTGTTAGAAAAATGTATGTAGTAGGATTTTCTTAAAAAGGATAATGTAAAATCCATGATAATTTAACATTATCAGTATGGGCAATTTTTACGTGCCAGCAGAAAATGACGTAGAAAGGGGATTACCGAATAAAACGGACAACGCAGGGTTGGGTTTTTGACGTCAAAAAGTGGTTTTTGACATGACAAGGGTATAATACTGGTTTAAACCGTCAAAAACCCGTCAAAAATGTCAAAAACTAAAGTTTGCCAAAAAAATATATAAACTTCAAAACTACCAGCAGTTGCCATGCATTATATTGAAATTTAATTATACTATAGGTAATCAGCAGGTTTTAAAATATTTTTTAATTAAAATTAAGGTAAAATAACAGATTTAAAATCTGAGAAATTTATATTCAAATGCATGTGCAGAAAAATTTTGCACAAATTTTTTTTAAATATTTATATTTTGAAAAAAAAAATTTTTTTTTTTGATACTTAAGAAAATTAAAAGTTTATTACTATGCATTTTTGACATATAAGGAACATATAACTAATATTTATAAGGAACTTACAAGTTATGTTGTATAAATACAAACTTGATACAAGTGTATGAAAAAAAATTTTAATGTTATACCGAATATCTTTATTATCTAGTATGTTAATTTGAATTTAAAAGTAGTTATATTTGTGAATAATGATAAATATAATTCATATTGTTTATTATATTTATTTATAATTATTACACTTATCATTTTAAAACAATTTTTACCTCTTAATTTTTTTCCCCCACTTGTATTAAGAACACAAATAATGCATATCTTGAAAGCAAGAAGTAATTATTCAACAGCTGAATATTTAGATATTCAACAAAACTATGTATATAGTATTCAGCAAAATGAAATTCACAAGTATTTGGATAAACTAAATTTTCAGCATAGTAAATGAATAGGCTGGATATACTGTAAACCGACACTAATTACTCTGTGTATTTAACAGAAAGCACCTAAATTTGGATTGTCTTATGTTAAAAAGATTATTAAGAAGATTTAAAAGAATATTAAAAAGATTTTTCTTTAAAAGATGTCTAATGTACAAAACTGCTAATGTTTATCTTTAAAAATGTCTAATTTTTAGTATAATCTATACTATACACTAAATTTGGTTATAAATAAATTTCTTAATAATATCACTGCAGATTTTCAATAACACATGTAAATGAATACATAATATTACAAAAGATGTGAGCTTTCAAAAGTACAAGATTTTGGTTATTATTCAAAATATAAGTGTTTCTTCAAAATTTTAAATTTATTTTTTCTGGAACATATTTAGAAACACTATCCTTTATAAAAAATATATAAATTTTATGTATTAATTAAATTTCACATATGAATATAGGTTTTTGACATTTTCGACAATTTTGACAGTGAGGTTTTTGACGTGACGGTTTAAACCATGGTTTAAACTGTCAAAAACTGTCACATGTCAAAAACCTGCCAACCCTGGGACAACGTAACACCAGGGTTCCACTGAATATAAAACCTGCAATATACCACTAAAATGAAAAGGTAAGAATTTTAAAATCAAATGTAGTTACTATTATTGTCCATATTTTCAATTCATAAAATAATTTTCAAAAGCGGCAAGACCTGAAAAAAAAAAATAATACATTCTATCGTTTAAAATTAATTATTTTACAATCATCAAAATTAAGATATATTTATATAAATCATTATACATTTAAATCAAATTAGTGAGTGCTTAAAGGAAATAATTTTCTTCTATTTAGGCTACTTTAACTATGAGGAGAAGAATTTAGTAAAATCAGCATTGCCAAATCTTCATCACAACTAATGCTTTAAACTTGAGAGAAAAAAAATGTAAAATGCAAATATTTTAAAACCAATAAACTACAAGGAAAGAAAAAAAATTAGGTAACAAGTGTAAGTATTTAATAGAATTCAGAAAAAATTTAGCTACAGTGCTTTGCTTTGTAAGAAACTTTTAAAAAAGATCTTTTAAATTGTAAAGAAATTAATATCCTGAATACTACAATATATATATACAGTAAAAACTCCTATTGAGGAGTCCTGCAAAACGGACGTCTCTCAATAACGTCTCTCAATTTTTGATTCCCCTTGAATCTTTTATGAACAAACCATCCCAGAAACAGAAAGTGCCTAAAACTGTGACGTACGTCGCAGAACAAACGAAGTCCTGCAGAACAATTTGTATCTTGAATAAGTGACAGCGTTTTCCTGCAATAATAATTTATCAATAATTCATCGTCATTAACAAAATTTTACACTTCAAAAGTGATTGAAAAAGTAGCAAATCAAGAATGTTTGCCTTAGTTTAAAAAATAACGTAGAGTATCTGTGTATAATCCTGTATTTTAATAAATGAAAATATAGTATTTTAACGTAAAGCTGACTTTTTTTGGCTGTGAAATGCTTGCAGAACATTTGTATAAATTAATAAGTCCTGTTGCAGAACATTTGAAAATATTCTGCTTCTGGGTAAACCATTATGCAACATTCTCCGCAAAGTGGACACTCTCGTAACACTTTTGCCTTGAAACGTTATTTTCTATCTCTTCAAGCCGGATATTATTTTTTTTGAACATGAAGAAAAAAAAATTTCTGAGCGGAAAAAATATGCAACTTTTCCCCATTTTTAAAGCATGTACATTTTTTCCTTCTTCAAAACTAAAAATATTAAGCTATTTCACTACTAAAGAATTAATCTTTTTCCTGTCACCTTGCCTTATCTTTCCAAAGAAAGGAGAGAAAATGATATTGCTTATTCGGACAACGGCATCTTTTGATCTGTTCATCTGGACGACACTTATGAGACCCAACAAGTTAAATTACTTCTTCCCCACTGAAAATTTCCTTCACTTTCTTATCAATTTGAAGACAGTGTTTAATGCAGCTGGTGTAAAATAAGAGAACAGAAATATAATTTTTGAGATTCTCATATAAATAAAAACTTTTATTCAGACATTTATCAGATGAATAATTGTGAATATATAAATTCCATAGGTCCTCATGCCTTCCTTACAAGCAAGCATTGCTTTCCTTTTTTTCCTCTGAATCGCGGCAAGTTTTCTTTCAAGGAGGTATTAACCACGTTTCTTATCAAGTAATAGGTAGGTGTTGGGGGATGTAAACCTAATAATTGAAAGCGACCGAGGACTAAAAGCTCCTATTCGGTATCATGTGTCTAACTTTAATAACCAGGCAACAACTGCTTAATAATTGAACCACTGGTTCAAGATTCAAACTCTGATTGACCACACGTTTGCTAATGTTGATCACTAATAAGTGGCATAACCAGGTCTTTGATTTTTATACACAGTTTGGTAACGTCGTCGGTTTTTATACACAGTTAGTGTATTTTTGTCAGATTGCAAACAGTATTTGTACTTAAGCAGCAAAACACTAATGAACTTATAAAACAAGAAGAAATAACTTCAATTAGGAACGAAAAGTAATGCACTAAACTCATATGCAACGAGATATAAACTGATTTGTAGAACAAACGGGAAGACTCGCGGGGTTATTTTGTGACCCCGGTAATTAATAAAACCAGTGTTTTCACTACAGCGCGAGAACGCGAGAATCTCGCATATTTTTTTCTTTTCTCGCATTAAAAAATGATTACCGCGAGAAATTCGCGCATTCTATAAACCAATTTCAAAATTCGCGAATTTCTCGCATTTTGAAAAAAATTTCTCATTGCGCCATTTAGAATAAAATCCGTTACATTTTTCTTCCTGGATCTTTCATTATTTTCAACATCTGCCCATTATCTAGCTTCCCTATTTACCAGTATTGTTCAGAACCTTTAAGAACAACAGAACACCATCCCTCCAAACCACGAAACCTCTTTCAGAACGCATTTCTCTGCAACCACGTGTTTACCGTAGTTAAGGTTTCTCCATGTAAGAAGTTCAAATTTTTTGCCCATTAATGTAAGATGGACAAATACCTTGTAAAGGCAATATCTTCTACTCCGAAACGGACAAATGAAAATGAAACAAACGTGGGTAGAAACGATCAAAACGAAACAAACACTCATTTGAGCAACCTAATTAGAATAGCTGATGAAAAAGTAGATGTAGAACATTTTGCATATGATGATGCAGCAAAAATATTCAATGCTTTAAAAATTAGAAGATGTTAAAAATGTATTATAATTAAAGAAATGATTTTTTTTCTTCAAGTCTCTTTGTGCTTTATATTTTTAGAAATCTCACTTAACTTTTTGAAATCTCACCCTGTTTTTGAGAAAGGGTGAGAAATTCTCACCCATTTTTTTGCTGCGATGAAAACACTGAAAACGTTGATAGGGGGAGGAAAAATGCCGAAATTAACCTATAATTATTCAGAAAACGTAGATAAAAAAACTCAGCTACTAACAGAAGAGGGATGAACAGTTTTCTAGGAATAAGAATTTATAATTTGCATGTTAAAATAACCATAAAAAATTTGCATTAAATCATTAAGTAATATAGGCGGTAAAGATATTTATAAATTTAAAAAAGAATGTGTAAACATTTTAATAAGGTCATAAAAAGAAAATGACAATTGGAACGTATATTTATGTATGAAATGTTTTGAAAAATTACTATATTATTTCTATTACTTGATTAATTGCTAAGAAAAAATGATGCAATGCTGTGTTGGACAGCTTTAGATTTGTTTATATTTACATCAGTTTGATAAACAGTTTAAAAGTTAAACCGTGGAAATTTAAAATATTAAACAACAGCATTAATTTTTTTTAAAAAAAGCAGTGCTTAACCACATAGTCTAAAATTTATTAATTTTAAGGAACAGATTTGTGATTAATTAAATGGAATAAGTATAAAAATAAATAAAAAAACTCACTTTAGAGCGATAAACAGAAAAAGGTAGTCGGAAAACTCTTTTGCCGCATTTCAAACTCATAGTTCCGGGTTAGAAAAAGGTAAATAAATAAACTTTTTCTCAAACAAATGATTTTTGAAAAATTTAAACCTACAATGCAATTAGTTAGTACAGAAAAACTAGAGTTTTAAGAAGCAAAAAATCGTGTGATCCTAAAATAAATGTTTAATTCCGCAGAATTAGCATGTCGTAGAGTTGGCAATTTTTGTGGAAGGTTTCTTGAAGTTTTGTACGATCTTCATTTATGAATTTATCTTATTTAACAAATTAAAAAACGTATTAGATAGTAGTATTATTTGACAAGTCAATTATTGGTGGTTGTAAAATTATATTTCTCGCTATTTGCTACGAAATCTGTACGACAAAATAATTGCTTATGAGTAGAATAAAAAACTAAAGAAAAGTTAATGATGTTTATTTTTTAAGAAATTAGTTTCAGAAGATTTGTAAATTTAAAATAAAAACTATGCACTTTTTTATTAAATTATTTATAATTTTAAATTGATATAAATAAAGTAAATTTCTTAAAATGCTTGGTAGATTTAGGTCAATACAAATCAGTAATAGGCAGGACAGTTCCTCACTGATTATAATTGCTCCCGCTAAAATTGAAAAGATTTTTTCGTACCGGTAACTACACTAAAAAAAGAAGGGGAGAGAAAAGCTGTGCAGTGGCATGTGAGAAACTAATATAAAAAAATTAAAATTAACAGAATGTCACTAACGCCAAGGGTGACATTTGTAGCTATTGTAAATGTATTTTCAAAGATTATTATGAGTACAAGAATTGGGAAGTTTTACTTGGTGATTTTTGATGGAGCAAACAAATACCAGTTATGGAAATACCCTCAGCAACTTGAAGGTGCTAAAATGCCACAGGCTAGTTCTTATACTTGCCATAATTTTCTTATAAAAAATACATAAGTAATGGTTTAATATTTGGTTGCTATGAGCTTTAACTAGAAGATTTCCACACCGTGATCTGTACCTTTGCAACAGCAACAAAATAAAATACTAAAAAAACATCAAATTTGACTGAAAGTTGCCCACTGGTAAATCTGTGCATGTTTTTTTTTTTTTAAATAGCAGATTTAAAATCCATTTAGTGTCTTATCGATTGTAGCTGGTGCGACAGATCATGATAGGGAAATATCTGGGGAATATACGTTTTACCCTTTACATTAGATCCATTTCTGTACATTTCTTTTTTAGTTTCAAACGTGACTCGACAGGTTGTTGCCAGAACTTGGAGGGCATTTTTGCTAAAATAAAAATTTTTGTACACAAAATATCTTACTTTTATAAAAATCATTAATGAATTTAATAAGTGCTTACCAGATTAATTGATAAGTTCTTAATATTATTAAAGTAAAAGATACTCATTGCTTGATGAATAAATGAGTAATTAAAGGTAGCATAACAATAATGTATAATGATTCATGATATTGTTAACTTTATAATTCTCTATTTCAGATATGGAAGTACTACTTAGAATATTTTTCTTGGTTCATTCTAAAAAGAAAACATTAAACGATATGAGTTGAAACATGATGCAAATAACCACTCTCCAACTTCAATAATTTTGGGCTTAAATAAATATTTTGTATTTAAGGGGTTAAGTTTAATTAACAATATATGGTTTATTTTATTGTATTTGCCTTTATACTTTACTTATATATATGTTTAATAGTCTTATTGAGTTATGAAGGTTGAATTTTTATATTTTAGTATTAGTTATATTTCGTCTGCTTTTATTAATGTAATACTTTTTTTTAATCCAGTGCAGTGAAGCAGAAACCTTTCTGGGGTTTTTGCCCTATGCAAAACACATTAGTATTCTCATGTTTAGATGAACTAGAGTATTTTTCATTTTTAAAAACTACATTTTGTGCTTTAATTTTATTGGAGGAAAATTTACAAACATGAAGAATGTAAATTTAAAATATTGTATTTAATTTTAAACCTGTTTTGCATATTTGTAATAGTGATAATAAATAGGCATATAACAAATTTTTCATGTTAAGAAAATTATGCAACATTACTTGCACTGATGAATTGAATTAGTTTTTAGGAGTTGACCTGAATTTAATGAATTTTAGTGACCTTTGTCAAAAACTCAATGTTTCATCCCTAAACAATTCACTGTGTAATGTAGTTTTTTATATATATATATTTACTGGTTTAGGATTATCTCACTCTCATTATCTTTACAGGTACTTTTAACAAATTCATCAAAATGAAACATAATTGTTGTAGTCTTCATATATTTTAGAAGCTTTCTTAGACCTTAAGTAAAATTACTACCTCAATAATTTGAAGTTTATTCAATTTTTTTCATGATCAATCTCACATGAGGTTTATATAATGAAAGATTATACAATGGAACCCCAGTTTCATGTTGTCCGTTTCATATGTTATCCCGCTTCTTACGTAATTTTCTCCTGGTCAGTGAAAATTTCCTATATTGATAATGTGTTACTGTTCCCAGATCTTGTGTTACTGTTTTTTTGAAAATCCTGCTTTATACATTTTTCTCAGATCAAAATCCATTTTTCTGCCCAAATCTCGCACAAACATTTTCTGAATATTTTTTTTAAAAAAAGATACTTGTTTATTAGCTGTTGGTAGCTTTTCTGGTATTCTTTCTATTCTATATTTTTATCCGTGAGATAGAATTTTACCCTTGAGTCAAAATCTGATGTGTGGTGGGATGGGCAAACCACAGGAAGAGTTTTTGATGAAAGTATGGGAGCTTAAATTGTAAAATTTACCAGTGAATTTTTTTTTTTTTTATGCAGCTAGCTTCAGTATTTGAATCTTGGAATTATCCAATCATTTAAAGAGCGCTACCCTAAACAACTGGTTAGGTAATAATTTTTTTTTCTTGATTCGGGTGACCTGCAAGAGGCTTCTAAATTCAAAATAAACATTCTAGAAGCTCTGAATTTGATTTCTGCATCGTTGGACAGTGTCGACTTAAATATATTACAAACGAGTTTAAGAAACTTCTTGGGGTTAGTTGCTTCTTGTTATCTAAAGGAAAAAATTGGTCCTTCTGAATAAAATTACGTAGTAGAAGATATTTGGAGGGCGACAGCGAGTATATTATTTGCTACTCACATCTCATTTCAATATCTGATTTAATGCCTACTCCCAATGATAGTGATGAAAATATTGAAGATGAGTGAAATACTTCTAAGGATATCCCCACAGCTGATCAAGAGTTTCAAAGCATAAAAATTCTGATACAATATTTATTTGCTAATGAAAACCAAACAGAAAAAAATTTGCAATCAATTGTAGATATTGAGAGAGATATTGTTGAAATTATATCTAAAAGCGAAAAACATGTTAAGATTACACATTTTTTCCAGTAGTTTATATTAGTGTCAATTTTTGAAAAAATATACTTGTATATTTTTTTTACCTTGATTTTACATTATCCCGCTTTGTGCATTTTTTAATGCTTGTCCAATGGAAAATGTAAAATTGGGGTTCCACTACGTATTATTTATATGTGTGTGTTTCTTAAATCATTGTTCTATAAGATTGTTGAAATGTCAATTTTTATTAATTTTGTGTATACTTTACATATATAGAATTCACATTGATTTTTCTGTTTGGACATTGGGTAGGAATTCTTTCTCATAATTTGTTTTTAAGTAACGTATATTTACTTACATAAATTCAAAGAACTTTTAAGTTATTTTAGTCTATTAGAAATGTTTCCATTTATAATTTTATGTTATGTAACTAATTTTATGTTATATGTTCCTAATATTATGTTAATTAGAAATAGTTATTTAGTACTTAAAGAAGGAATTAAAATGTGGTAAAGATTTATTTCAATGATTTATATATATTACCTAAATGATCTGAAAATTTTTGTGCCATTTTGATTTTTTTTTTCTTCATAATTCCTGCATGTTTAATAAATTAAATAATTTTTAAGTTCTTATCCCTTTAAATGTAATGTTTTCTTATTTTCTTTAGTCACCAATGGAGACAAAACTGTTGAATCTTATAGTAATAATAATATGAAAAAATTCATCTGCTTCAATCAAAAATAGGCTGAATAAAAGGAATCTTTGGCATAAATTTGATTTCCACATTGCCAAAATTCCTTCCTCTGTAATGCTCAGAAAACTTGTTTCATTCATATGAATGTTTATTCCATAGTTAGCAACTTGAATTCTTCAATTTATTAACACAATAGGTACTTTTAAGAGAAATTACAACATAAAAATTAAAGTTTGCGTCATCTAGACAAATGAGTTAGGGTTAAGTACCTGTTTTGTCATTCTATCTCTCTTGGCTTGATTGTTTTGACCATAACAATAAAGTAATGTAACATATTGTGAGAAGCGGCAAAAGAAAAAAGAAACAGGACAAATAATTAGTATAACTCTATTAAAAATAAATTAGGAAAATATAATGAATAAGAAGAGTTGGTTTTTATTAATAAATAAATTAAGTTTGTTTCAAAGTGGCCGCCTTTTGCTAAGATGTAAACGTGTATTGAAATTTTCAACGATGGGCCGCAAGTCTTCTACCTTTTATCGATCCCTTACTTTAGAGAGTTTAATGTTCTGTGTATAGAGCAAACTAATGATTTCATACAGTCGTTTTCCTTTGCTTAACTCTAAAATAGGATCTTTTACTTAATGCTATAAAAAGTCCACAAAAAAAATTGTAAGCTAAAGCATTTTATAAATAAAGTGGTAGAAAATATTATAATTATAAAGAAATTAGTTAATTTCTATTCTATGAGGCAATTACTTTGTGAATTTGAGTTCCTTTACTTATATATTTGAACATATTCTTTTTTTTTTCTTCTTTTAAATGAGGCTCAGATCCTGCTGGGCTTGGCTTTCGTGTCAATTTGTGTTCTAAATTCCATATTTTGATATTAGGGATTCATTATTCTAATTAAAATATCCTAATTTATGTTAATTATTACAACATAAGTTTAATTGTTATTTTTCGTTAATGTTTTAATCTCATTTATTTCTTTATGTCATTTTAAATGTGAGACATACTAACTGAGTATTTTCCAACATTTAAATAAATTAATATGTCATTTTTTCCCCCATGTACCTTTAGGTTTCTTGGACACTTATGATTCTTCCATTCCATATAATAAAAGATCTAACTGGAGACGATCTGAAGATCCTAGTAAGAAATATAAATGTACATTATGTAAATACACCACCGATATGGCCAAAGATCTTAAACGACATTTTCTTACTCACACTCAAGAGAGACAATTTGAGTGCACGGTCTGTGGTAAAAGGTTTATTTTGGCTCATCATTTGAAGAAACACTTGAAAAGTGTGCATTTTCAACTTGTTTAATGTATGTACTTATCTATATATTCCCTCTCATGGTTTATTTTAATAAAAAGGAATTCCACTTTAATACTGAATCATCTTTTTAGATTTGCTGATTTTGATTTTACTGTTTATTTTTATTTTGGTATTTAGTTTTCAAAACCAAATTAAACCGCAGTAAGAAGTTTTTGAGATAATGAAATAGCTTGTTTCATTTCAACATGGAACAGAATATACATTTTTGATAATAACAAAATAAGAACTGATGGAGATATCTAAATAGATTTAACAAAGCCTAACTCAGTTACGCAATTTTCAATAAATTCTGAAGAAACAAATACAAAAACATTTTTTAAAAATAATTAGAATTTTCAGTACTAATATTATATATGTCCTACACTATAGATCAGAGGCATAGTACTTCAATAAATGCAACATGAAAAATTTTAAGTATTTATTAGCACTAGTTTAAGATGGGTAAATCAGTTACGCAATCATCAATCAGTTACGCAGATATCAAGTGGTTCCATAAAATTTGTAAAGCAAGAATCCCTTAAACAGGAAAACAGAAACCAATTGATCTGGATATTAAAAGATGTAAATGGAAATGAATTGATCATGTTCTATGTAAACCTTGGAAATTTAAAGTAAAACAAATTTTTAATTGGATCCCTCTAGGCTTTAGAAAAAGAGGAAGACCCAAAAATACTTGGTGAAAAAGATTATAAATGAATTAAAAACAATGGGCAAGACATAGGTGGCAAAATATCTGGCCACAAATAGAGTGAGATGGAGAGCTATGATAGCTGCCTTATGCTCCGATTCAGAGCGAAGAGGAATATGTATGTACATGTTCAAAATTGCTAGAAGTTAAAACTTTAAGTATAGTATTAATTTTAAACAGTGTTTAGTGCACAAGGAGATATTACCGTGAAATAATTTTTATTTGTAACTGATTTTTGTATTTAAAATGGATTAAGTTGGTTTTAAAATTAAATAAATAAATTTTAAGCACTTATATGTTTATCTAATCACTTAGTAATGATTAATTAAAAAATTAACTATGACTATTTTTATATTTATTAATTTCGCAATATTTTCAGAAAAACGGTTTTTTAAGACATATTAAGAGCTTATTGAATAGTTACTAATTATTGATATCTGAATGCACATTTATGTATATTTCAATGTAAAAAAAATTTAATATATATCAGTTGAAAAAGGTGGTATAATTTTTATACCACCAAGGAATAATTTTTTTTATTTTTGTATTTCTGAAAAGAAAATGATTTGAAATTATTAAAGCTTATTTATGATTTTCTGTTGCACAAAGTACATTAAATGCACAATAAATTTTCAGTTGTAATTTTAATTCTACATATTTGAATGTTCAGAATGGATAAAAAAGCATATATTTTAGAGCAAATAATACTTTAAAAATGTAAAAGTCTTGTCATATTTGTCATAAATATTTATTTATAATCTTTTTTTTTTTCATTTCATTGTAAAAAAGTTCACAGTAACATATTACATAAAACAATTTAAAGAAATTTTTTTAAGAATGGAAATATTGAAAAAAGATATTTTAAGTGATATTATGAAGAAAAAGAGTTAATTCTGTAATAATTTTACTCGGAAAAACTGTATTTTCTCTAAGGTCACGATGTTGAAGTATTCTACTTTTTTATTGAATAGAATTTGCTCAGATTTTTTATTTTTCTAAATTTAGATTTAATGTAAAAGATAATTTCTGTCATTTTAATCATCCCGAAATTTTATTGACTACATTTTCTACTGCATATGGAAATGAAACATACACAAAATAAAATTGAAAAAAAAAAACTATTTGAAAATTGAAAAATGCATATAAATGAAAAATTTTTTTAGTTACTTTCATTTTTTATAAAATTGTACATCAATATATAAATAATGTCTCTTTTTTTTTATACGTGGTTCTATTTGAAACTTGGGAAAATTTCTTACAGAATTGCAGCTATCACTTGAATGGTTAAGTATACTTTATATACTGACATGTTTTTAAATTTTGATTATTTGTTTCCAGAAGAATGTCATGGGTGTTATGCAAACCTTAGGTTGTATGCATTTCTGCATTTTTTTCCCATTCGAATATATTATATTTTGATTCTTTTTAAATGAATATAAAATTTTAAATTTTCCTAAATAATATTTTTTTTAAAATTTTTTTATTAAGTGTTTATTTTACTAGATAAGATTTTCATGGTTAACTATTCACTATTTTTGTACATTATTTTACAAACCTGGAAAATTTTTATTTGTCATTTTATGTGTGTGATTTTGTATTTTTAATTTAATGTTTAGTAAATACCACTTTTGGTTTCCTTCTTTCAGGAATGCCCCTTTTACAATATAATTTTTTTCCTCTTTTTATTAGAACTTCATGGTGAACTTTTTGTGTAAATAGTTTTACAAACCTAGAAAAATTTTATTTGTTATTTGATATGTGCAGTTTTGTACTTTTAATGTGATACTATATAAATAGCATTTTTTTTTTTTTGAATGCACCTTTTCTTTTGCTATTAGAACTTCATTGTGAACTTTTTATGTAAATAATTTTATAAACCTGGAAAAAATTTTCTTTCACTTGTGTGATTTTGTACTTTTAATGTGATACTATGTAAATAGAATTTTTTTTTTAATTTCAATACACCTTTTACAATGTCTCATTTTTCCTCTTGCTATTAGAACTTAATGGTGTTATACTTTAAGTGTACATTATTTTACAAATTCGGAAAATTTTTATTTATTATTTTATGTTTGTGGTTTTGTTCTTTAATGTGACACTATGCAAATACCAGTTTGGTTTTTTTCTTTCCAATATGCACCTTTTGAAATTTTGTCACTTTTTACTCATATTAAAATAGATATAATAAATAACTGAATAATGTTGACTAACTAACCAGCAATATTTATATATATACTTTTTATTACAATCAATGAACTGTTGTTTTATTTTTAAATTTAAAAAGTTTAGAGAGATGAACATTTTAAATTGAATTTTAACTATTTCCTTTTTATTTAACTATTTGGATATGTTGTTTCATGATCACAAGATTTTTATTAAGACCATTAAGTTTTAATAACTTTCTAATTTTTTAGAGTTAGATTTCATTTCATTGTCAACTTTTGAAACATGGCATAAATATTATGAGAATATATTAACTACTTTAAAATAAATATTTAAATATATAATATTTAATATTTAAATATCTTTATCGTATAACTTTCAGAAAAACAATAGTTACATTTATTTAAAAAAACATTGGAAGATTATTGTGGGTTTTGTTGATAGTTTAATAAATTTGTAAAAATCAGCTTTAAATTTTTTAGATGCATCAAGAAGCTCTTTATAAAATCAATATGAAAGTGTTTTTTAAATTTCACTTAATGTAGAACTTTATAGTGTTGCATGTTTATGGAATTCATATGTTCTGGCATAACCTGCTGATTCATTACTCTAACTACAAAAATGTTTCATAAAATTGTAATATTGTTATTTCAGAGATTGTTTTTACAAAAATAGTTGTTAGACATTATTTAATTTATTACTTATTTGAAAAAATAGCTTTGAAATAATTTAATGATATTATTTATTTATTTTTTCTAAATGCAACATAGAGATGTAAAGGAAAATGGAATCTAAAGAAACATCATTTTTAAGGAACAATCATTTCTAAAAATGTGTTTATTACATTTTAAACATATACATATTGCATAAATAAGAATATAATAATAGAACATTTAAATGATCTTTTTTTAATGACTGATGAAATTCAATCACTGGGAAACCATGTTATGGGCACTCCTGCAAAATTTTACAAAGGGCAAAAGTGGACACCATTACATCATTTTACAGCAAGTAAGTTTTTACTTTGGCTTATCCATAATTAAAAATATTATTAAGCTATTTCACTACTAAAGAATCAATCGTTCTTTTGTCACCTTCTTTTATCTTTGCATAGGAAGAAGAATATATAATACTGCTGGTATGAAATATTTCAGGCAGCATCTTTGGATCTTTTCATTTGGACAAAACGTGTTAGTGACCCAACAAGTTAGAATGATGCATTAAATACTTTCAATTCCCCTTCCACTGAAAATTCCTTTCCTCTTCTAATCAATTTGACCCCTGGACTTAACACAACTAACCTAATCGCATAAATCTAAATAAATAATTAGACAATTTCAAACTGTAACAGTAAATTTACAATTAATTTATGTCATTTTGTTTTGTTGGACAGAAATACGTTTTACAGATTATATGAGATTTTCAGCAGAATTCTAGTCCATTTTCATTTGTGAGAAATAGTAACTTTAAGTTAGATTGTTATGTGTTTGAAGTATCAGTTTATAGAGTAAAAAAAAAAAATATATTAATTATAAAAATTTACTTAAAACAGAAGAATTTCATAATTAAAATAATAATTTCATGCACGTTTGGTCCTTTTTCTTGTTTTCCCACTAATATATGCAGAGGCATGGTATGAAAGTATTCATAATAAAATTTTAACCAAATTAATAATGCATATTAATACGTACATGCAATTCTGTATTTTAGTGCTTCTTTTAATCTAACTCTTTTTCCACATTTATCTAAAATACAGAAATGAGATGTCGAGAAATCAAAATCATCAGCCCAGATCTGTCAGCGTAGATATATTGTATTTCTCCTGGCGTCTACAAATTATTTATTTTTCAAATTCGGCACCAAAGTAATCTGTTTGATAAGCTGTCAATTTTCATGTTCTTTCAGTAACCTATGTACTTCACGTGTTTTCGTTTTCTCCTTTCTGAAATAGTAAAATTAATTCAAATTAGTTTTCTTAAGAGATGTGTTATTCTTGAAAGCCAGTGTTTTGTTTCTAATTTTTTAGTTATGCCGATTTGTTTAAAGAAAAAGAAAAAAAATATTTTTTGATTTCCAGCTTTGTCTAATAGTTTGAAAAATTGCTTGTTGGCGTTAAAAACAGTAAACGTAACAGATTTGTTCCAATCTATAAATATTCTGTATGGAAAAGGCCTTTTATATTTCCTAACAGCTGGCTTAAGATTTTTTCCAATTTTTTCTCTCATTTGCTCTAACTTTAGGAAATAATTTATTTACATCCTCATTACACTATAAGAAAATTTCTATTACTTCAATAGAAATATTTAATTTAGTATGAAAACAAACAATTACACAAATTTTGTTTTATTAAAAATTACTACCACCTAGCACCATTTACCCCCTTTGGTGATGTCCCTGTATGTGTAAGTATATATAAATAAGAAAGAAGCTTCTATAAAGCATAATTTTTGGAACATAATTATGTGCATCAATTTTTAGTCTACATAGAAATATTTCAAATTTTTTAAAAATCTATTGCAATAATACTTTTTGAAGTAAAAGGAATAAAATTTACATTAATAAAAATTCTATATTTGACAGGTTCATCCATTCTACAAATTAGAATGGAAAAATTGGTGCCATTTCCATCATTTGCAAGCCCAGTACTTCGTCGTTTCAAATGTTCTTACTGCCCCTATTCATCTGATGTATCAACAAATCTGAAGCACCATATACTTAGACACACTGGTGAAAAAAATCACAAATGTGAAACTTGTGGTTCACGTTTTACATTAAAACATCATTTAAAAAAGCACATGCAGCTCCATCTTTTATGACATGTCTATCTTTATTCATCAAACTGTCTTTATGTTAAAACATTGTTTAAATTTTTAATGTTTTTTCCACTTAAATAATTGTTTTATTATGTTAATATTGTTGATTATGATCTTTATTTTTTTTTTTTAAAGTAGAATTTTTAATAAATAAATATTTAAACTTGTGTTATGATTAAATGTATGCTGAAGTTTACCTATAACTTCCATTTACAATATGAATACTTAATATTCACAGTATGAATACTTAATATTCACAGTATGAATACTTATTATTCACAGTATAAAAACTTAATATTCACAAGCATGATGTCTGGAATGATGTATAAGTTTAAAGAAATTTTTATTTATTCAATTCACATAAAAAAAAGTTTTACATTTGAAGGGCTATGGTCAATATAGAGATAAGCTACACTTTTTCCAAAAGCAATGTTTTAGATAAAACTGTGTCTTGGCATTATTTCCAGTTTAATATTTTACAAGTTTTAGAAATTTTCACTAGATGACACAATACACAGAAACATCCTATCACTTACATGAAAATTGTGTTTTTTTTTTAACACTAACACTGTTATGAACAATTTGAAAATGTGGTTTATTATTATATAGCGCCATACTCTTCATTTGAAATAATCAATATCTCGCTAATCCACAAATCTTGTATTTAGCAACATAATTTTTTCTCTTTAAATGTGTATAATAAATAATTGTGTACAAAATAGAATTTGAAGAAAGAGATTTATACTACTGAATTTTTAACTTATTATCTGAATTTTTAACTTATTATCTGATTTTTTTTTTTTATTTAAAATGAGTAATTTTGTGAAAAGTGTAATTTTTTCCTGACGCTAATTTTTTTATTTTATTTATTATTTGTAAGAGAAAAGGTTTACCAAGTTACTTAATAAAGAAAAAAAAATCTGAAATTCTTCAAGAAAGCAATAATTAAAGCAATTTAGGTATTACCTTGATATATTCATAACATAGTTTTCAGTTTCACTTATTTAGTAAAAAAAAAAAAATTCTAACTAAAGTCATGTTTTTTTTTTACTTGTGTTTTAGTAAAATGTATTAACTTATAAATAAATCTTTAATACTACTTGGATAATGATAGCATTTTATATTTTTTTGAAGACAATGCTGTGTGTAATCTTAATTGAAAACAAAATGCTCAAATCAGAAAAAAAAAATTTTTTTCAAGTATGCAATTAATAAAAATATTAACATTTTTATCTTCCAGAGATTGATATTTCATCATTGCAATAAAGTTTATATCTATTCATTTTACTTTTTTGTGCATAAATTGTATTAATGTTGATTTGATTATTTTTATATTGATTTGAATATTTTTATTACATCTATTTCAATCAATAATTTATTCCTTGAATAAAGCATTTTACTTTTATATTAATAAATATTTTTATGAAATAATAAATACTTTTGTTAAATAAATTTATTAAAACATGCTTATAGATTATAAAGTTGTTTTAAAATAATTTTATTATATCATTAAATAGTAATTAATAGTAATTTTAAATAAAATAAGTTTATTATATCATTTTTCTTTGTTAACTCTTAGCTGTTAATTCAATTACTCAGTTTAGATAGCTTATAACACAGTTTAGATTAGGAGTTTATATAGCCTATAATACAGTCAGATAATTTTACTCCATTGTAATCTTTTTTTATTATTATTATTAGTTTATGGCATGGTTAAGAAATATTTGTACAAATTTGTTTGCGATAATTATTACAAGACTGTCACACTTTTTCAATTGCAACCTTAAAGGAAAAATTCTTGAAAAACTGTAATTATTAATTTATTTTAATGTACTTGATAACTAGGTTCAAAACCTAAAATTATATTACTTAACTGATTAAAACTCAACTTATTACAATTGTTTATGAAAGACATCGTAGAAAAAAATTGTTGTCAAAATTATTTTTCGTATAGAAAGTAGTAAAAAATAGTTTAGTCATAATTCTTTTTTTTTAATTATAATTGGTGTGAAAATTAAAAAGTTTTACATAAAATTAATAAATTCTATAGAAAATCAGTTACATTCATGATAAATTGCAAGGAAAATTTCTTAAATGTTTTAGTTGATTTGCAGATGCAAGCAAACACCTGCATTGCTTTGAAAATATTTATTAATCGTCAACTTTTCTAACATTTGTCTTATAGAGCTTAAATCTGTAGTTTAGAGTTTTCAAATTTAAAGGAAAAGAGATACACTTTTCTTGCATGGATTATAAGAATGCATGCAAGTTTAGCGCTTTCATTCTATGAATAGGATAAACCTTCAATTGCTATAAAAATGGTAATACCTCATTCATGATTTTCAAATTAATTAATAGCACAAACTGTGTTTCTGGTCATAATCAATTTTAGTTTCATATATTTTCTATCATTATTTTTACATCTTATATGCATTCAGATAAAAGATATACCAGATATCAAATATTTGCCAAGAAAAATTTAAATTTATTTTTTATTTATCAGAGGTGATTGGGAGCCCAACTCAAAAATCCAGAAAATTTCTGGAGTAAAATAATCAATGACGCATTTCAAAAAATTAATGTCTGTATCAATATTTTCAAAATATGAAATTCTAAATAAATTATATGGAGCATAATTTAAATGAATAATTATGTATAAGTATACTTTAATCTCTAACACATTTTTTATTCTACCGGAAAAAGTATTTACAAATGAAAGAGAGGCCAAGTATAAAATCTAGTTCTAATATTTTTAAATAAAATAAATATACAAGAATTTTTATACATAAATGTGATCGATGATTTCCGGGTCAGGTTTAACGAAATAACTGGAAATCCGGATTTTTTCAGAGCACAATCATCTCTGATTTATTTATTACTGATGCTGGGTAGTGAAATTTTAGTTGTTGATAGGCTATCCAATACCTGAAATTCAAATTTTTCTGCCTATGAATGTTTTTAACGTAGAAACATTTCATACTTATTATTTTATACATATGCAATTATTTTATCTTAAAATTTATATTATTAATCTAACTATATAATTATAAACTTTATTCAAGTAGCAAAGATCATTTCTCTTTCATTAGTTTCGTATGTTTTATAGATGCTATCTGAATAAATGTATCTTCATACTTATGCATTCTAATTAATGTATCTTCATACTTATGCATTCTAATTAATGTATCTTCATACTTATGCATTCTAATTAATGTATCTTACATTCTAATAAACTTATGTCTATTTTCTTTTCAGAATCAATTCTAACAATGCAACTGGACGGTTATATAATAAATCGGAGAACAAACGTTAAGCGATCAGAGGATCCTAGCAAAAGATATAAATGCACTTATTGTAAATATACCACTGATATAGCTAAAGACCTAAAAAAACATGTTCTTACTCATACACAATTAAGGAAGTATTGCTGTACAATATGTCATAAGATGTTTTTATTGTCTCATCATCTTAAAAAACACTTAAGAAATGTTCATTCCCAACCATTGTGATTGCCTATTTAATATTGATTTAATCATAGAACCCAAACTCAGCTTGGAGGACCTAGTTGCTTTCCCTTTCATTATGTTGTACTCACTAACATTTTACTCCATTCATTCTTGCAACTCATTTATTCACTTATGTTTTATTCTATGTAAAACAAAACTCAGCATGAAAGCTTGATAGTTAAAACAGTTTTATTATATGTATTTTTATTGGTTTAGTTGTTAATAAATGTTTTTGTATTTAGAAGAGTAATTTCTCTTTTACTTGATTATTTCATATCATATTTTCAATTTTCCCTAATAATTTGTATTTCATTTTGGCAAAGGCAAGTTTAAAAAGAAATTAACCTTTTCAAACGCAGCAAAGTAACTGTCTCATTCATTTTTGATAATATAAACTAAAAGATTGTAAGTTCATCTTTTTTTTTAAATGTGGTGTTTAATCAATCACTTTAAATGTTATCTTCTTGGCTAAACTTTTTCTGCCCCATTATAATAATGTTAAGTGGTGTTAGAAACTTATGTATTAAGTCACTAACTATAACAATCACATTTCATTTTCCTAAGTACAGTACAGAACCCATTATCCGGAAATCAGAAAACTGGAACAAAATTCGATAAATTTTCCGGCCATTTTTTTAAAACTTTTTTTATTTTCCTCATAAGATTTCAGAACTTTTCGTTCTTTTTTGAAAGATATTTACCTTACCATCATTTTGGAAATAATCATTAGTGTATTACTTCATTGTTTTTTCTTCCTTTAAGATTATTTCCAAATATTATTTTTTTTAGTTGGGTTTAACAATAAAAAAAGGCTTTTTGTAGCGATTCAGAAAACTGGAAAAATCAGTTATCCGGAAAAGCGATGGTCCTGATCGTTTCGGATAATCGGTTCCCTACTGTATATTTGATAAATTTGAAACTTTTGTCTTAAGACTCAAGCTTCAATCACAATCTCCCATTTTTTTAGTTTAGGGTTATACATGTACTCTAAACACATGTTACTTGAGTAGTCCTAAAGTAAGTTTTTAAACCTTCATTACTAAAGTAATGAAGTATGTAAAACAGAGAATTGAATAAAATGTGGGATATTGCTTAATTTTTATTGTAATATAGAAGAGAAAAAATTAGGTTATTTTTGAGGTACCATACAAATAATATCTTTTGGAATTTAAATTAAAAAGAATTTGCTGAGTTAAAAGTTTTGCAGAACATAGATTGTGCATAGTGGAAACAATGTATTTTATTTAAATAGTTCAAATAAATTGTGTTTAAAGCTTGATGATATTTTACGATTGGACACAAAGAGTGCTTATTAAGGGTCAGCAGACAGAAAATAATTTCTCTGTGTTAATTTTTGGAAAATATATTAGTACAATTTTCTCATTAAATTTATATTTTTGAATAATTCTTTTTGTTCCATCTTCTTTATTAAAATGTGTTCCATTAAATCTAGTTCCAAATTTTAAGAGCCAGCAAAATAGTAATTAACTTACCAACTTACAAGACATATATGAAATTTTTCTCACCAACTAAATATTTTATAATTATTTTCAAATATTTTATTATATAAATTTATGTGTTTGATTGAACCTGGATTTGAAATTTCAGAAGTGTACCAAATTCTTTTTAGATCTTTAAATTACAACTTTAAAATCACTTCCAAAATTTAAAATATTAAGAAAGAAAGAAAAATCTATCAAGAAATAACCCCTTATTAAATTTAAAAAATAAAAACCTCACGTTAATTGTACAAACTATGAAAATAAATCAGATGCTATAACCTGGATGCCTTCTTAATTTTTCCTCCCACAAATGCTACCTTTATTTATCTTTATGCAGTTAACCATATGCATGTTTCACTGCCCAGACCAATCTCAAAATTTGTTTTTAAATCGAAAAGAATAAAATAAAAAGAACAACTTTTAAAATTAACTTTTTTTAAAGCACATAGTCTTCAAAAAGTTAAGTTTATGATAATAAATTTATAGTTTAAAAAAAAAATCGATTCTCTAAAATCTGTTCAAGTACTGCATAAATTGCAGTGTTCTGATTTCTAACTAAACATTGGCTGGAAGGTAATCGGATACAGTGAGAACGCATTATCACATTATCTAGATGGCTTTCTCTGGATAAAACATTTATGAATTAATGGTCACAAGCATACAGACCAGGGTTGGGTTTTTGCCGTCAAAAACTGGTTTTTGACATGACAGTGGTAAAAACCGTGTTTTTAAAAACCGTCAAAAACCTACTGTTTTCTTTAATTTATGGTATACAGCAGACAATATATTATTTTCACATAATTGCCTTTAGAACTGAATGTTGTAAATGATTGCTATTGATTTTGCAACTATATACATGTATTCTTATAGAAGGATATACATTCATATAGAAATATTGTAATATACTTATTGAAAATAGTGATACAGTAGGGAACCGATTATCCGGAATGGTCGGGACCATCGCTATTCCGGATAACTGATTTTTCCGGTTTTCTGAATCGCTACAAAAAGCCGTTTTTTTTATTGTTAAACCCAACTAAAAAAAAAATTGGAAATAATCTTAAAAATAAGAAAAAACGATGAAGTAATACACTAATGATCATTTCCAAAATGATGGTAAGGTAAACATCGTTAAAAAAAGAAAGAAAAATCGTAAAATCTTGAAGAAAAAAATTTTTTTTTTTTTAAAAATGGCGAGAAAATTTATAGAATTTTGTTCCGGTTTTCTGATTTCCGGATAACGGGTTCTGTACTGTACTTACTTTTATCATTATAGCTTGATTTGCAAAGGATTCAAAATTTTGCACTTCTTAATTGTTAGAAACAAACAAACAAAAAAGCTTGGAACTATTAATAAATTCAAGAACTAAAAAGAACTTAAAATTTGGCATTTTTTAAATATTAGAAATAAGCTAAACAAAACTTTCAAAGCTTGTAACTACTAACAAACTCTAAGTCAAGAATGACATGACATTCTTCAGTAATGTAATATGCCAAACAAAATGATGCTTGGAAATGTTGAAAAATTTGTTTAGTATCCTAATATTTTACTTCAAATAGTATGTTTTGATATAATCATGTTGGGAAAATGCAAGAAACTGTTGTTAAATATCTTTTAACATCTTTTTTTCTAATTTTATTGCCCAAAAATGAATTAATTTTAAATTATAAGCAGTTAAACTCAAATAAAAATACAGTTTTACCAAAACTATGGGTTTTTGACGTGACGGTAAAAACCATGGTATAAACCGGTAAAAACCGTCATGTGTCAAAAACTTGCCAACCCTGATACAGACTTTATAAACATAAACAAAATAATAGTTTTTATGAGAAAAAAAAACTAGTGGTACATGAATAATGTGAACTATAATGCATGAAAAAAAATAGATAGTAATAAAGATAGTAAAAAATAGAGTAGTAATGATTTAATTTATTGAGATAAAAGTTATTTTATGATACTTCCAATGCACAATTGAACACATACCGAATCTATGATAGTATAATAATAAAAAATTAAATTGTATTTTATTAAAATGAGTTTAATATAATTTACAAAATATGGTCTGATCTTCGCAGCATATGATATCATTGATTTATTCAGGATGCGGAGAAAAATTGCATTGATTGTTAAATGGGGGAGGAAGGAGGGTAATTTCTCAGTTACCATCATTTGCTCTTAATATCATGTATTTTGCAGTGATTTTGGTTTCTTTGCAGTGATTTCTTACAACATACATTTCTTTTTGTGTTGGGGATGCGTTGCTACAAATGACAAATAATGTTATTGGATTTTTATTTACAATTCACAGGTTGTAATAATATCCTATTTGAAATATCCATATTTTAAAAGTGAGAAGTAAGTAAAGATAACAAAAAAAAATTTAAAAAATGAATAGCAAAACTACAAACATTTTACAATTTAAACACTGCAAGTTGAGCACATATAAAAAAGATTAACTATGACTATAGATCTAATAAAAAGCAATTTTTCAACCAAATTTCCCTTTTGTTTTTAAATACTTGCTTAGTTAAAATAAATGTTAACATTTTACATAAATATTAAAACATAAAATCTTTATTTATATTTTTTAATTAAAATAAAATTTTAATAAAAAAATTATATTTGTCAATTTACTTTATTCTATAATTTCAAGAAATTTTTTTTGTTTTTTTTTATATCAATAAATCAGTGAAAGTGTAACAACAATTAAAAATTTTTAGTTGTTAATCCTTTAGACAAGTAACTACTTTCTCAATTTATTCTTCTACCTTACAACCTTTTATTAAGTTCAGTAAGAAAGATTAATTGTATACACTGCAAAACTAAGTTTTTTTTCCCAATGATAGTGTTGATATAAATTGAGTTCATAAAAGAGAGATATATCACACATTAAATGAATAAGTTGTATTTTCTGCAAGAGCAAAATAGTGTTTATTTGAATAAATCTTAAGTGAGAATATATATTGCAAACACTGCCAAATTATACTTTTCTTTAATAGAGTGTTAATTAAAATTTCACTATTGTGTAGTAGGTTTATTACAGATATTGCAAAGATAAGGTTTTTCTGCAGCATTAATTAGATAGTAATATATATTTTTGAGCATGTAAGATTCTATGCATTGCAGTTCTCTTCCATATGATCAAGAATATGTTTATTTAAATAAATTTTCTTTGAAAATGTTTTATCACATACACTACACGGATGAGACTTCTCTCCAGTATGAACAAAAGTATGCTTCTTTAAATTGCCTTTTTCTGCAAATGTTTTATCACATACACTGCATGCATAAGACTTCTCTCCAGTATGAAGAAGAGTATGTTTCTTTAAATTACCTTTCTCTGTGAATGTTTTATCACATACATTGCATGAATATGGTTTTTCTCCAGTATGTATAAGATAATGTCTATCTAAGCTCTTTTTATGTGTGAAAGATTTATCACACAAAATGCATGAATGAGGTTTATCTCCAGTATGAACAAGTAAGTGCTGATTTAAGGTAACTTTCTGAGCGAATGTTTTATCACATACATTGCAAGAATAAGGCTTCTCTCCCGTATGAACAAGAAGGTGTTTATTTAATTGACCTGTCTGTGAGAATGTTTTATCACACACATTGCATGAATAAGGCTTATATCTAGTGTGGACAAGACTATGTTGATTTAAACTTTTTTTATGTGTGAAAGATTTATCACATACACTGCACAAATATGGCTTCTCACCAGTATGAACAAGACAATGTTGATTTAAACTTTTTTTATGTGTATAAGACTTATCACAAACACTGCATGAATAAGGTTTCTTCTCAGTCTGAACAAGATCTTGTTGATCTATACTTGTTTTAGACTTATCACTCATACTGCATGAATAAGATTTCATTCTAGTTTGCACAAAAAGTGCTTATTTCAATTAGTTTATATGTCGCTGTTTTATCACATTAACTACAATAATAATGTTTTTGTTTTTCATCATTAAAAGTGACAGTTTATTTTTCTCTTGTGATACTCGGCTTGAATAAGACTTTATTTCACCATGACAGTGTTGTTCTTCACCATGATCTGAAATGTCTTAACTGTTATACAAAAGATTTATTATACATTGCACGGATGAGGTTTATATTTATCTTTCTGCCAGAGACTAAAAAAAAAAAAAAAACACAGTTTCGGAATCAAAACTGAAATATACGCTATACCTAAAATAAGCAGTTCTGATTGCCTAATTTTGTTTAACCCGGCTTTCACGATAGATTCGCAAACTGAATTTAATTAAATTTTAAATCGCATTAGCGATGATAATTTAAGAAACTTGATCAGGAAGCTAATACTTTTATAGTATGAACTTCATATAATGTTATTAGATTGACATGTAATAATCCAGGGAACGTGAGCGATGTCTGAAACTGATACAGTAAAAATGTCCCTTAGAGCGATGAGTAATAAGGATTATAACTTGTTTGTAACCGTACTTACACAAGTGTCAAGATTGTTTTGTAAACAAAAACTGTCTTTTAAAACGTTTTTCGTGGACTAAAAATGGTTTATAACAAAAAAGAGTATGAAACTAACCTCAAATTTATCCAAGTTGCTACTGGTATACTTTGTATATCCGGACTGATTTTATCCATCTACGCTTATCATGTGGAAACTAAAAAGGAAGAAGATGAAAACTATACAGCAATGTGTGACATTTCTGAACATATGAGCTGCACTGCAGCATTTTCCTCGAAGTAAATTATTTAACCTTTACCTAATTTTAGAAAATTTGTTAAAAAAATTTTACGTTAATTTGTTCTTATTTTATTTGATTTTAGATATGGCAAAGGATTTGGCTTACTTCAACACGTTCTAGGAGAAAATTCCATATTGGTTCAACCAAACAGTGTGTATGGCATTATGTTCTACTTAGGATTCATACCTATTAGTAAGTTGGTTTATAAGTTTCTTTTTACATAAACGCAATAGTTTTTTTATTATCATTTATTTTATTAAAACCACAGTAGCTGGCTGTCCGGGAAAAATTGAAAGTGTTCCTTTTCTTTAAAAAAATTATTTTCTAGCACAGTGCTTAATTAGCTGCAATATATATTTATAGTCTGCAAACTATTTTTATGTTAAAAATATGAATATGTAGCAAAATTAAACAAATAATTTCTAGCCAATAGATGATTCTATTAAAATGCATTTACTTCTATTGATTTTAAATTTCGTGGTGAAAATATCATGTCTGTTAAATATTTATATAATTTCTTTGTAATAAAGGCTGAACAAATAAATTATAAATTTCTTAAATTAACAAATGTATGATGGAAAAATAACAGTACAGCACCAACACTGAAGTGTCAGTATTAATTATAGTATGCTTTAGCGCAGAGAGAATGGCACATTTTGACAGGAATGTCAACATAGTTTAAAATCTTAGACCTTACACAGCGTAAATAAATAATTCTTTTGAAATTTATGAGCTGGATTTAACGTTTCAGATTCATAAAAATTTATAAGAATTGTATGAATGAATTATTTTTACATAATTATTAAAAGTGCTTGACTCTTTGTATATAGTAATATGCCTTTACACTTGACAATTGTTATATGATCACTCTGATCAATTGTCATATGAAATCTCTGTTATTGTATATATATATACAGTGAAACCTCCTGCTATGGACACTCCTGCAAAACAGACGCCTCTCAATTCGGACATATTTTTAATTCCCCGGGATTCTTCTATGAATGAACCATTATGTACATTCTCCGCAAAGTGGACACTCCCGTAACCGGACACGGACAGTCATTTTGGCCCTGAAACATTATTTTCTATCTCTTCAAACTGGACACTACTTTTTCTAAGTTTGAAAAAAAGAACTATTTTTGCTTTAAATTGCCAGATAAAAAAATGCAACTTTTCACCTTTTTTAAAGCATGTAAATTTTTTGCATTATCCATATCTAAAAATATTGTTTAGCTATTTCACTACTGAAGAATCAATCTTTCCCTTGTCACCTTGCCTTATCTTTGTAAAGAAAGGAGAGAAAATGATACTGCCCTCTTGAAATATTTTGGACATCGGCATCTTTTGATCTTTTCATCTGGACCACACAGGTTATGAGACCCCTCAAGTTGAAATGACATCTTAAATGCTCTCAATGCTTCTTCCCGTATTGAACATTTCTTTATTTTTCTTATCAATTTGAAGACTGTATTTAACACAACTGGGGTAAAAAAAGCGAACAGAAGATTCTTTGAGGTGTTCATATAAATAAAACATTTATTCAGACACTTGATAACTGATCAATTGTGAATAATCAACTCCATAGGTCCTCATGACTTCAGGTATGCATTGCTTTTTTTCTTGAACCATGGGAGGTTTACTTTCAAGAAGGTATTAACCATGTTCGATATCAAATGACAAGTATGTGTAAGAGGATGTAAACCTAATAATTGAAACCAGGGTTGGCAAGTTTTTGACACATGACGGTTTTTACCAGTTTATACCATGGTTTTTACTGTCAAGTCAACAACCCCTCTGTCAAAAACCCATAGTTTTGGTAAAACTGTATTTTTATTTGAGTTTAACTGCTTATAATTTAAAATTAAATCATTTTTGGGCAATAAAATTAGAAAAAAAGTTGTTAAAAGATATTTACGAACAGATTCTTGCATCTAGAATTATGAATTTATAACTTTTTATATTTGTATTCTTTTTAATATTTCTTAGAGTTTAAATAAATATCCTTGTAGATAGTTATTGTAGATTATTTCTACATCTGTGAAAATATTCTAAAAACAATTTACTATGTTGAACTTCCTATAAACGGACAATTTTTTCGGTCCCAAGAATGTCCGCTTAATGGAGATTTTACTGTATATATATAAGGACAATGCATCTTATTGTTGTGAAAATAAGGGATGTTGCAGATTTATTTAATCGGGGCATGAAATTTCAATATTACAGATGCTAGCCTCACTAAAATTTTTATCTGTTACTTTTCATGAAAAAATTTGTCTATTTTTAATATGTTAACAGTTGTAGTATGAAGGACTTTTTCTAGTGACCAAAACCATGTCAGAATAAAGAAATCTAAGAATTAAAACACATTTATAACAACAGTAATATTAAATTTAAAAAAAAAAAAAAACAGTTGTCCTAATGATTTCAGATGTTACGGTTACAGAGGTGAAAAGGGGGGAGGAACCAGCATTTTGTGTTTATTTCAAATAGAAAATAGATCGCTTGATATCAAAACTTTTCTATGTGCTGTTTCACAGAGACATGATAATCTAAGTGTATACTAAACTCAACATTAAAAAAAAATTTAACAAGTTCCTTCATATAGTTCAATAACATTTCACTGAAAATTCTGAATCCATAATCTAAATAAAATTTTCATAAAGAAATTTTCTCATTCTGATACTAAGAGAAAGGTTGAAAAATATATCAAAATTTCTATTATAGAACTTAGCTGAAAATTTTTTATTTAACTCTTTCTTTTATATTTTTATTAATGTATTAGACAGTTCAAGGGCCAAGTTCAGAAGCGTTGGGGCCTCTTTTGGCCTTCAAGCTGTAGACCAGGATTTCTTAACCTGTGGTTCATGAACTCCTAAGGGATCCATGAGTTATATTTTGGGGGTGTGCTGACTACTCCTAATTTTTAAAACGTTTGGAAGCCTACCCATTGCTTGTAAAGCGAACTATGTCAGCTATAATCCCGTTTGCTACAGTGTATCTTTGCGAAGCGGGATTTTCCACACTTGTGACAATACAAACACAACATCGAAATCGATTGAATGTTGAACATGATATTGCTTTGTCGAAAACCATCCCTCAATTAAATTGATTAATTAAGGGAAAGCAGCAACCTTCACATTAAAAATTTTGTATACTATTAAAATAATAAAATTAAATGTTTTCTAATAATTGATGTTTTTTGTAATTACTTTTTTCACAGGGTGGTGGTCCGTGACTTCTTAAAAATTTTTAAAAGGGGTCCATTATATCAAAAAGGTTAAGAAGCACTGCTGTAGACTGTGCATCCCTGGTTTAAGCTATTTGCAGCAGAATAACAGTTAATATTCGAAACTTTACTGTACTATCTGGCTTTTATGTTTTTTTCATTGTCGGTTGTGTCCTTTATTTTAACCACGCTAAAAAATATATGAGTCTAAAAATTGCTGATTATTATGAGTGTGTTTCTAACATTACTTAATTAACTACAATTTGCCCTTTCTTTCATTTCTTTTGTGTTAGAATTAGCTTTAATTTTTATATAATTTGCAGTTGCACTAAAATAAAAAGTGTTTAATTTTGTTGTCTGCATTAAAAGAGTTTAAATAGAATACTTTGAAAAATATGTATATTTTTAAGAATAATTTTACCTTAATTTTTATAACCATCTACTAATCTGCAATTTTTTTAAAATAGCACTCAAATGTTTGCTTACACATTTTTCTATCCTGAAATCAATGATTAAATTAAATATAAGAAAAATCTTACCAGTTGTAAAAAGTATAAATCAGAGGCCTGCTTACTCATATAAAGAAAATTCTTGAAAGACTTTTTCAATTATTTCTGCAGTTTGAAGAAGAAAAACTTTGGTTTCTTTTTGATAGAGGAAATAAAAATTAGTTATTAAATCTTAAGAATTGATCATTTAATTTATAAAGAAGATGAACATTGACAGTTGCTTTGGAATTTCAAGCACCTATGCATTTACACTCATGCCTTCAGCACTGTGTTAATAAAATTTTAATGAATCACTGAAACTTTTACTGTGAAATATCTCCAACTTGACATACATAATTAAAACAAGTAACTTGACATTCATATTAAATTCAAGAACAGATAAATAATAATAAAAACATTTGAAAAGCATTGTAGGTTATTTTGCTCAGTAATATTTTTGTAACATTAATTTTAATTATTTTTGTTGTTGTTAATTCTTGTTTAAATTCAACTTAATTTAATGTTAATTTTTAATAGATATTTTCCTTTTTAGGTGAAGTTCGAAACCTCACAGTATCTAGACTCATAATTTTAGTGGCTTGCATTTCAAATGCTTGTTCAGTTTATCTTGCCTACATTTTGATGTTTATTTTGTATGATTTCTGTGTTGTTTGTGTTACAACATATCTTCTCAATGCATTATTGCTAATCTGTAGTATATTTCGATACAGGTATCATGTTATTTATTTAGAAAGGAACTCAAGTAAAAAGAAAAAGTAATTTTTGATTCTTAGGAAGATTTCAAAAAACAAAATTTATTTTCATGGTAAATTTAAAAGTCATTTAATTTGTTTTATATCATTGTATTATAATTTTGCTATCAGAATATTTTAAAATTCATTATCTATATTTTCTAGCTTTGTATTATTTGTATAAATAAATATATGTATATAAGTAAATGATAAGAGTGAAATGTTTTGTTTACTTCAAGTGGAACTTATCTTAACAGAAAAGTGAAAGTACAAGTTGAATGAAAATTGAATAGCTTGTACAACAAAAGTTTTAATTTAAAAAAAAAAATTTTATTTTGTTCTTATTTAATAATACAACAGAAATTTATTTTCGACAAGTAATTATATCTTTGAAATTTGAGTGGGTGAAGGTATTAAGTGACATCTTTGAGTGTTGTCGGGGTATAAAAAATGTTCCAAGTCATTTTGCAACAGTCATAAAGTAACCTTAGGAAGACTTTTGGCAACAAAATTAAAATGTCATGACAGCTTAATGGCCTTTAGAGATTTATAGAATTTTCCAATTAGAAGCTTGTGCCCACTAAATTATAAAAATTGTATTTGCTGTTATCATTAACTATATCAAACTATTTTCATTATAAAAACTTATTCGACTAAAATTCAATTTAACTATCAAGCTTTACTTGTTCAATTTTCACATGAAATTGTTTGAATAACACAAAATACCTTAATCCATAATCAGAATTATGTTTGCATTTGTAAAAGCTATACATGAAGTTCTGTTTACTTTGTATTGTCGCATTATTTATTTTCATGTTTTTGCTTCAATGGTTTTCCAATATTTTCATTTGTGGTTTATTTTATTTCCTGCTGAAGTATGTAGCTTGTTGCACAAGTAGCATAACTTAGATTTATTTTTATAAGATGTTATTATACTATCAAAACAGGTTATTTTCATTGCTTTATAATAACATTACACAGGAATGTTACAGTTGAATGTGATTTTCAAATTATTGTTTTATGCTGGAATAATTAATGCTTATTTAGTGGCGGTCCACTCTCAGTACCAGTTCTTGAGGTGACAGAAAATTTTGTTTTGTTGCAAATAACTTAAATCTTTAATTGTAGTTATATTTTTTTCTGAATGTTTTTTTTTTATTTGGCATAGAACTTCTGATTAATTTAGTTCATTAGTAAATGTAAAAAATATGCACTTTCAGAGTACTTCATCAGTACAAAAAAAAAATACTTAACCACATTTATTTGAGAAGATCTCCTTCACAGTATCAATACACTTTTTTATGCCATAAATTTTTGATTTTTAGCCTTGGTTATTTGATATCTGTTGGTTGGTCTGATTTTAATCCTATTTAATAGTTTTCATTAAATTAAGCTGTTTTTAATAAAATTGGACAAAATTTTCCACTTTGTTATAAATCTCAATTGAAATAATTGGTTTCTCTATAAATTTAAATTTTCATGCTCAAAGTAGTGACAAGTTTAAACTTAGCCCTCAATGCTAACATATTTGGCTAGGCTACCATAGTTATGACTATTAAATTTTTTTGTTTCCAAAAAAATAAAATATCAAAATTACATAACATTACTGTATTTGAGTTCTAATGTATATGGCAAAGTTATTATTATTCTTGTAATATAAGCCTTTTTCTTAATCTGTGAAGATATGATTCTTTGAATTAAAAAAAGTTTTTCACTTTGAAATACAGTCATATTTAAAAAGAAAAGGATTAACCTTAGTTTTTTTTAAACTAAATTATGAGTATCTAGTATTAAAAAATATAAGACAAATTAGTTTTATTTATATTTTATGAACAATTTTATTTGTAGGCAGTCACCTTTTCTGGAATAACTGTAACTTATAAAATACAACTTTGCTTTTCATATATTTATTCATCAATGTCCTTAATAGAGCATGATTTTAATTAAACTAATTAATTATGCACGGTTTAATGCATAGCCCTACTCCTGTAACACTATTTCAATTTGCTTGGTCTATAAGTCTAAGTAAAATAGATGTTCACTTAAAACTCCTTTGCTTTAAAGGTTCTGCATAACAACTGTGTCCTGAGCAATAAATAAAAACCATAGATTGTTGATAAAATATCAACCTTTAATGTACAAAAGTTTTGACAATAACAGTTAAGTGAAAATAATAGAAATGAAGCATTTTTAATTGTGATATGTCCAGATCAAATACATAAAAAATTTAAAAATAAAACAGGGTGGAAATGAATCTTAAAACATGACAGCATTGCATAATAAAAAAACTTGGATTTATTGAATCATTATTAGAGTGAGCAATAACCAGGACTTCGATGTTCTATTCACATCGATTGTAAACCCTAGTGCTTTCGATATCATCAACTTTGCATATCTAGATGAGAGAAAAAATGCATATAAACACCAAATAAATTTTTTTTAAGAATATAATTTTATTGAAACACTGTAATAAACAGAGTGTTCCAAAATGATCACCATCAATCTCTTTTTTAAATCTTGATCAAAATTAAAATTTTAAAAAAAAGCATGCACATAAGGTATTAGTGATTAATATTTAAGCAAGGAGAGAAAAAAGAAACATTGAAATCTAACAATTGACTAATGATGAAGGGATAACTTCAAAACATGTCCTAATTTATGAAGGAAACTGAAAGGAGGTTCGTAAAAGCATCTCGCAAGTTTCATCGGGCAATCAAACTGGATTTGAGGGGGTCGACTTAACATTGTTGGACGTTTGTCGATCATGGAATATCAATTCATTATAAACGATGAAACAGATATGAATAGCTTTGTACCAATTTACCCCTTTCATAAACTATTTTTATATCTTTAATTTTGCATTTTCCTGGAAACAATACTTTAAATTACACTAAAAAAATTAAGGATAAAAAAAGCCAAGATAATTTATTAACATTTAAAAAATATAACACAATGAAAACTTTTAAAATTTACATAAAGCTACAAATTTAAACTGCTGAGTTACACAAAAAATAGTCTGCTCCCCCACCCAGAGAATTAAAAATTCCATACTTTTTAAAAGAATTTACAATAACATTATTTGAGGAGAAATGTATCACATCCAGAAAGAACAATGTGAAATACATTTAACTTCCGAAAATTTTAAGATTTAGTACTTTCTTTTAATTTAAAAATTTTTTATATTGGTTTTTTTCGGTGGTCAACAATACAACCGACATATAGAAAATTTGAAACATATAGACAAAAACAACTTATCGTTGTTGACTTATACACTGGTAAATACAAGAATTATAAAATTTGGTTTTACTAAAATCATTTATATAGTAGTATAAAATTAGTTATTTAAACTTAAGAAATTCATCAAATTTTTTTTCCAACTGTGGATTTTCAGTTTTTGTTGTTTTAAAAATTATATAAAACAGCTTGTTAATACTTTAGTTTTAACTAGATTGCAATAATAAACTGTTTTATTATTTGATATTTCTTTTGGAAAAAAAAAGTTTCTTCACTGTGGTTAAAAAAATCTATTCCTTTCAGAGCATTTTTCTTTTCATGATTTTTTCTACCGTGAAAAAACAAAACCTATCATCCATGATATTTCAAATAAAAATACCAATATTTAAAATTATACTTACAGTTTTCATTGTATCTCCTTCAACTTCTCTGATTATAGTAACTTCTTTATCTCCACATTGTTTCTGAACCAATTTACCATCTTCCAAAACAACAGTAGTCTGTAAAGAGTTAAAACAATTGCAAAAGGTGTAAGCTTTTTTTCTGCACACAAAATTTAAAAGAAATCATACAAATGCCTATAAAGATGTTATAGTTTGTACTATATATATAAATGGTTCATACCAGCAATAAAAATTTCATGGTTCAATAGGACTTCCTAGATTTAGTGGTCCAGAAATTTAATATAATAGACGAACTAGTGAAAAGAACTTAACTATTGCATAATTCATGTTATGGTACACATCAAAAATCATTAACTGCCATCTATTTCACCAAAAAAATAATTAGGTTCATTACTCCACAATGACTGGAGATTAAAATTAATTCTTTAAAAAAAAAGGCTAAAATGTTAGTAAATAGTTTTAACATACAGATTAAAATGCTGGGACTAAATAAACAGATAAATTAGGACAACAGGGAAAGTAAGAACTGAAGAAATATTTTGTTAAAAATTAATTATCTAAAAATTATGAAATTCTAAATATAATCAAATTAAAATAATGTTTTATTAATGAACAATAATACTGTCAGAACTTGAATGCAAAGCACAGCACAACATATAAATTTGAAATTTCAACATTTAAATTAAAAAATTTTTGTACCAAACACTTTCAGATATTCCCATTTAAAACATAACTAAAAGAAAACTTAATCTACACGTATAAGAATAAAATTGACAAAAAAAATTTTTAAAAATTCTCAGAATTTTAATGAAAAAACAAATTTTCATTACTATATTTTGAAACTTCCAAACCTATTTCAAAACGACAATTTCGCCGGCCATGCGTGTGATTTTAGCAAAGATTGTAGAACATATGGAGACAATCATAATGGCGTGCACCCTGTATATAAATGTGTATATTATAGTTGTATAACATTATAGTTTCCTAGAATATTTACAAGTTTAAAAGAATAGCTCAATTCATTTTATGTAGTCTTGAAACTCCTTTTACTTTATTGGCATTATAGCCCAGGGTGGGCTTTAGCCTGCCACACAATGTTTTTCCAGATATCATGCAAGACATCGTACATCCACCAAAATCCGTTAGTGTTTAAGTTTCTCCTTCGCTTAAGGAACTTTGGGAACCTCAATATGTACAATTTCTTTTGCCTCATTTTCATCAAGAATTCCAAAATATATGATAACGGCGATCATTAGTAAGATTATTTTTGCAAACGTTTTGAATGCTATGATAGTTTTGATCCTTCATTTGAGTTTCTTTAAAAAAAAATTTTTTTTTACTGAAATATTGTTTTAACTTAAAAGATTATAAGGTATGAAGTAATTTAAAGTGGAATACCTTACAAACACTGCCATCCATTCGAGTCTCTTCAAACTCCTCGTTCAACTTAAATTTGAGCTCTGTTGTTTTGAAGGTGGTAGTTGTCTTTAAAATAAATTGATCGCCATCTTGCTTTATCTCAACCACAGGCTTAGACATAACGCCTGCTTTGCGCATAACAAGGCCCACACCTGAAAAAAAAAAAGTAATATTTAAGTAAATTTAAACGTTAGTTTACAAAAGTGATAATTATATTGAATAATATTAGCCTTTTTAACCTGCAATATATTATTTGTGTGGGGGAAAAAAAGGAAAGTTAATCATTTTTTTTCATAAGTTTCGTTTCTACTATGAAACATTATAGAATTATACATTCAGGTTTCCTGCAGTTTAAACGCTGTACAGTGAGCCAAAACAGAAACAAAAAAAGGATTACTCTGGATAACTTTTGATCTTATAATAGGATCTTCGCGTTTTAAGATTTAATCTTAATGGTTCAAGAGGGTGACCTCAAATATGTTACAATTAATAAGTGCAAGTGATATTTTATGTTACAAAATCAGATACAAAAACATACTTTCTGTGAAGAATCACGCCTTTTTTTCAAAGGATTCGAATTTCTGTTTAGCAATTTTTTTCTTTTTCATTCTTTCCGTTTTCATTTTTTGAGGAGTTCAAAATATCCGTCATAAAAACTCGAAATTACGAATAGGTGTCAAATACAAGAGAGTAAGACGGAAATTTTTTTCTTTTTAATTAACAATCGTTTCTTAAATTTATTTTTTTAAAAAATTTTATTAGTTTGAGAATTATTAACAATTAAACTTAAAGAAAAAAACAAATACCATAAGAGTCGATCAGCAGCCCGCGGAGATGCAAGTACGAAGTAAAAATTCAATATTCTGAAAGAGCCATTTTTATTCTTCCTTTTAGACTATATTTTAGATTTTTTTCCTTCTTTTTTCCGTTTGTGCAAATTATTATTTTTCAAATCTAGGTAATCAAATCACTCATTTCATAACATATTAACAAATGTATAAAAACGCTACAATTGTATATTTTGTTAACAAAATGTTCTTTTTTTTTCGTATTGGAAAATATCGGCTTTTGGAAGGGGGAAAAACAAAGATAAATGAAGAGCGAAGCAGGAAGTCAAGCCCCCTCCCTCGTAGCATAAATAGTAACATTAAGAATTTATTTATTTATTTTTTTAAAAAAGGTAGAAAATTTTTAAAATTGCTCCTCCCAGAAAAAATTTTGTTATCAGGGGTCTGTCCAGACATTTTGTGAAAGGTCCGTTTTTCGCGAAATAGTGAAAAAATTACTCACATTCTTTAAACCAGGGTCCGCTTTTATGAATTTGTGCAAATAGGGTCCGGTTATTGCAAAAAACTTTTTCAAGGAGTTTTTAAATTGTAAATGATACAAGATTACGGTCGGCACTGTAAAATTATATTTAAAAAATTAAATTTTCAAAAATAAACAGCAATCGCTGCTTCTAAATTACAGATGCAACATACAAATATTTGGTATTTAGCCTATACTGCTGAACGCAGAATATTCATTTAGGACGAATAATGGAAGAATCGTCTGCCGAAGACAAAACTTAATTCGTTTACATCCATCTTTCTTGTTTTCTGCCCTGGAAAGAGTTTATTCGATTGACAAAATAATAATTAAGATAAACAAATTTGTGAAGGGTCCGATTAAAAGAAAAATCATTTTGTGAAGGGTCCGTTTTTAAGTTAAAATATTTTGTGAAGGGTCCGTTTTTATGGAAAAATATTTTGTGAAGGGTCCGTTAACGGACCCAAATTTCTTCTAAACAGACCCCTGTAGTAACATTAAGAATTTATTCAGTTATTTTTTTAAAAAAGGTAGAAAATTTTTAAAATTGCTCCTCCCAGAAAAAATTTTGCTATTATGGCGATTTAATATCCGAGACAAAGTGAAGTAAAAAGAATAGGCGAACTAGTGTTAATTTTCTCGGTTACTATCAATAAATTGCATAATAACGTGATAGTAAAAACAAAACATGAGAATGTTGTCAGAATAGATGACTTGCTGAGATACACGGTTGCCACCTTGCTATTCTTTTTGACATCAGATAAGCTTCAAACGTTGAGAAGCGGCACACACAAACAAAACGAAAACTCGTTAAGTAGTTTTGATTCATCTGATATGCCTTGCTCACGACAGAAAGAAAAGTAAATAAATAAATAAAAATGTAGTTAATTATCAATTCGCGCACGCCAGGAAGGGACGTGAACGGAAACATGATTTCATTACATTAAAGAACGACACAGACATAAATGATAAAAATTTTGATGTAGTCGTGGAATGATTCGCTGAAAATAATAATACATGGATGAAATTTCGTGGACTAAAGTAGGTTTTCCATACTCTGCAGTCAGATTTACCTAAATTTAGTAAAATAGTAACTAAAAAAATTTAAACGTCAACATATGTGAACAAATGTAATTTAAAATGTAAATTATATAATTACAAATAAAAAGAATGGGACTAGATTTTATTCAAACTGGTACTAGTGTACCCTACAAGAGGAAATAGTTATAGACCTTACAGGGGCCCACATATAGGTTACTATGTATACATATAACAGCGTTAAAATGAGGAAATTAATAAATCTATCACGAACTTAATTACAGTGAAAATGATAATTATTTTATTTTTTTATAAGTATGTATTTAAAAATAGTGTTTCCTTACGGATTATTTTCTTATTTTTGTCATGGACACTTACAAACAAGCCGCGATTGCTCAGTGGTAAGATCTCTCTCCCCCCCCCCATTTCCTACGTAAAAAAATGAAAAAAGGCCGTACTTTTTGCTTTTATCGTAGTACATAATTTTAAGAATTATAGGATTTAATATTTGTCTTCCAACAGGAAGACAAATATTAAGATTTTGTGTTAAGAAAAGATACGATAACGTGTAATTTTGCATAAAACAGAATCTGCTTTTTAATTGCTTTTATAGAATTTGAAACTGCTTGAGAAAGAAGAAAATTCAACCTTGTTTTCCTTCCTGTAATTTAAATTACGTTTTAAATTTGAAAATATTTCAAGAGAATTATTTCTTTAAAATTCTTCAACATTTTTCTTATTTATTACTTATGATTTTCTTTTTTTTAAATTAAAATAAGTCAATTTTGGGGTCTTAAGTAAGCAATGCTTATACCCTCCTTCCTCTTGTCATCAAAATTAAGCTAAGATCTTCAAATCCTTTATGAGCTTACGTAATATTAAAACGACGCCTTAAAGGAACTGTGAAAGAGTATTGTTTGATCCTCATCAGTGATCCATCTTTAGATCGATAGTTATTAGGTTGTCTGGGAAATAAAGGCGGCTTGTGCTCAATGCTGACCGCATCGCTACAATTATGCCGTTGGTCACGAAATTATGTACATTTCCGCACCATACTTAGTGGTTCAGGTTAAGACTCCATACAGGTTAATGCTCCACAAGTTCGTGACCAACGGCATAATTCGAGCAATATAGTCAGCACAAGCCGCCTTTACTTTCCGTACAACCTGGTAACTATCTATCGTCAGATGGGCCTATTTAGAAGGATCGAACAATACTCCTTCACTATCAGCTCAGTGCCTTTAAGGCGTCGACCAAATACTACGTAAGCACATGAAGGAGTGAGGGGGCAATGATTACGCAATATCCCCAAATCCGTTTACTTTCATTAATTTATTTAAAAATATCAATGATTTAAAATAAAATTGTGTTCGATATGAAATAAAATTAAGAGAGATCAACAATGTGAAATTAAAAAATAAATTACAACAGGTATGTATTTTCGAGAAAAGTGCCTAAAAATATAAATTGTATTTAGCACAAAAATGAAAAATTATATATATCACGTGGATTAGATGCTAAAGCGTATATTTTTTTTTTAATAGCGTCAAGAACAGTTTAGCCATGCAGTGTGAAATATTCATATTTAAATTAACGAATGTTACACAATATCGCAATAATTATCGACAGCCGTAATTATAATACATGTAAGGAACCCTAGAGAAATCTACTCTATTCAATGGAGTTTAAAAATGTGATAAATTTTTTTTCTTTCTTTTATTAGAATTAAAAATATAATTCAATATAAAAATGAATAAATATGAAAATAAAAACGAAAGCAGTCGGGTAATTTTTTATTTTTGGCTGAAAAAGTTACTTTTTTTCCTTTTATAAGTAAAAGGTTAAAGATAAAATGCCACTCAACTTAGAAAACCTTAATAATCCTTTATTTGTAAAACGGATAATGAAAAACGAAGAACGGATAATAAAATGTCAAAATCTTTCCTTATTTCAAAAATAAGGATGTTCAAACATTTGTTTAGCCGCAGCACGAATATGACAGTCTTACCTACTTAATCTTTGTATAGCATGTACTTAGTCTCGGTTTACAATCGGTATAAAATGCATGTGTTACTTATGACATGAAAAGTTAAAACTCAATAGAATTTGAGACATAAGAAGATATTGACACAAGAAAGATATTTAATAGTGATGACATTTTTGTTGTTTATAAGTACCTATAATTTAAATATTTGTAATTTTCTTTCTCTCTTTTACTAAATAACTTTATTTTGAAGTTGGATTGATTTACGCACGTCGGATTCCTTAATCGGCCCAGTAATTCATAACCCAAATTTTAATGATTGAACTAAAAAAAAACTTCAATATAAAATAAAAATTCCTTGTAATTACAAAAGAATTTCAATTTGAATAATTATTTCCTTCTGACTAAAATTTAATACAACATGTAATCTCTTACGCGTGGACAAAGAAGGACCTCATTTTTCCTTTTCGCGTTGGCAACAAAGAATTGAAATATCAAGATCTGAACTATCATAAGCATGAAAGCGTAAACGTACACCTTTACAAATTTCTGGATGTAAATACTTTTCTAGTGAAGCACTTATGCGAGTGCAATAATAATAATCAAACTCATTGTTATTTATTGAAAAATGAGAATTAGTCATGCTCTTTTGTTTTTTAAAAGCATGATTAATGTTTAGATTTCGCTAATGTTTCTATTACGTGTCATTTATTACAAATTTATCTTTCTAAAAGTTAGGCAATTTGACAGTTTTACAGTGATTTTTAAGTTCCGACAAAAACACGACAGATAATTGTGTGTAATTAACAATTAACAAAGTTGTAAATCTTTAATATTAATTGTTTTATAAAAACATAATTACTGTTTTGTTTATGCAAGTTTTTATACTGCATGTCATATATTTCAATTTAAAATGTTTTTTTTTTCTTTTCCAAAACACTTATTGGTTAAAAATTTTAAAGAGGAACAAGTTTTGAAGATTTTAATAATTTATTCAAAATCTTAGGAGTTCACGGGGTAAAATCTTAAGAGTTACGTAAGATGGGGATGGGATGCGTCAGCAAACAATGGGCGGAGTCCACTAGTTGAGTTAAAAAATCTATAACAAGAGAAATTGAGATGTAAATTTTATGAAAGCTTGATTTTAATGTTAAATGCAAAAATAAGAAAAGATTAAAGAAAAAATTTTATCTGTTTCTCACCCTAAAACTTGTATTATGTGAAATTACAAAAAATCAGAATTTCATTGGATTATTAAATGCCTTTTAATTTTTTTTAAATGTGAAAGTATGTCTTTTGATTACAGTCCAGAATTAAATTGGATTATTAAATGCTTTTTAATAATTTTTTTAATGTGAAAGTATGTCTTTTGATTACAGTCCAGAATTAAATTGGATTATTAAATGCTTTTTAATATTTTTTTTAATGTGAAAGTATGTCTTTTGATTACAGTCCAGAATTAAATTGGATTATTAAATGCTTTTTAATATTTTTTTTAATGTGAAAGTATGTCTTTTGATTACAGTCCAGAATTAAATTGGATTATTAAATGCTTTTTAATATTTTTTTTAATGTGAAAGTATGTCTTTTGATTACAGTCCAGAATTAAATTGGATTATTAAATGCTTTTTAATATTTTTTTTAATATGAAAGTATGTCTTTTGATTACAGTTCAGAATTAAATTGGATTATTAAATGCTTTTTAATATTTCTTTTAATGTGAAAGTATGTCTTTTGATTACAGTCCAGAATTAAATTGGATTATTAAATGCTTTTTAATAATTTGTTTAATGTGAAAGTATGTCTTTTGATTACAGTCCAGAATTAAATTGGATTATTAAATGCTTTTTAATATTTTTTTAATGTGAAAGTATGTCTTTTGATTACAGTCCAGAATTACATTGCATTATTAAATGCTTTTTAATATTTTTCTAAATATGAAAAACGTCGTTTGATCTCACTCCAGATTTCAGAATTACTTTGGATTATTAAATGCTTTTTAATATTTTTTTTTAAATATGAACGAACATCTTTTGTGCGAAAGTGTAGGCTCTCTATGAAGCACTTGTGTTTCTAGAATTATCTTCTTAAATTCAGGATTCGGGATTTTTTTTTTTAATTAGATAAATAAATAAAATCCGATTTATTTCATTTCTAATAGATTTTTTAATTTTAATAAGATTTATTTATTTTAAGGCACTTCAAGAACTTAAGGTTATAATTACTTAAATGCTATAATATAAAAATACCTATAATGAAAATATTATTAAAAATAAATCATATCAGTATTATCCGCTTGTGTATCCCAATTAATGACGATCATCACGGTATATAATATTTCGATCCTGGAATTCCTTTTATTTTGTAAAGACATAAAATTGTTCATCCAACAAAAACAACTCTCTTTAAAATTATTTAAACGTTAAGTGAATTACAGCTTAGTACCAACACTGGAGCATTATTAGGGTTAGCAATATTCAAATAACAAGAGGTCCATTTCACCCTTTTAAAATTAAACACAGTTACTAATGAAAAATATTTACCCATTTCAAACAGTAGTGAATGTCAGAAATTTAACATACGAAAGAAAATTATCATCAATTAATTTAATATCAAATTAGAATAAAACGGATAAAAACTAACGTACATACTTAAGCTATTTGGAATTTTAAAAGTAGTGAATTGCATAAATATTAGTAATTTCTTCTAACCTTTGCCCAAGGTGAACTACTCTTACTCACTCATTCGCGCTTATAAAATATAATATTTCGCTAATCTATGTAATTCTTCATTTAAATATTCTGAAAGTAATCTCATTTTAAAAGAATAAGAAATATATATTTTTAATACTGCGGTTATATACGTAATGATGCAAGGTCGAGTGTAACGTGGAAATCAAGGTCAACTGAATAAGCTCATACGTTATTTCAAAGCAGATTTTGATAAAATAAGTATAAATCTATCATTTCCGCAATTAAAGAATTCATTGAAAAAAAGAATCTTAAAATTTGTAAAACCCGTTTTTTTTTCTTTTTCTTTATGTGTGTATTGTTTTATAAATTTGAAATGAGTCAGGAAGAGTCACTTCGAACTTTTATGGTAGAAAAATACCTCGGCTGCTACTGGTATGATATTATTGCAACATAACCGGAATTACCAACGCAATTTGCAAGCTCTGAAGAAAAGCGCAGTTAAGTTCCGCATACTATGTACTTATAAAACATGAGTTGAAAAAAGTACCGAAATCATTAGAAATAATGACTTTCTTTTTTTTTCCCCTCATAGGAAGTCAAAGAATTAACGAACTTAAATAACGAAAAAAATAATGAATCTAAAATTAAAATCATTAATTTCTTTTTCGTTTAAAAAAAATTATAATATAATAAGAAACATTATGAAAATGAGTGCAAAATTGTGACAAAGTGATCAAGCATAAGAAATCGCTGGTTATTGATAATAAATTTTTACTATCAATAAAATATTTAAAAAAAATATATATGCAAAAGTCTGCGCTTTAACTTAGCGCAATTTACAAATTAGTACCGCAGAATATTTTAACCTAAAAATATTTTGGTATATTCAAGTTTGGTTTTAACAATGAAAATTAGAAAACTATTTTGAAACATCGCGATTCATAGAATCGTTTGCACAAATACAATCGTTTGTCATTTGTACAATTTTCTTGTTAGAATAAAAATATTTTTCAAAACAGAAATAAGAAAAATAAAATTCATTTTCGACTTTCAAAAAGTTGACCTTCTATTCAAATATGACATTGGATCTTCTATTCCTAGAGGATAACTGACATCCGGAGCTTGGATTTCGGGGGAGCATAATGAGCGTTTTAATTGCTACCGCAGTGAAATAAAATTGATTATTAAACATTTTTAATAAAACGCTCAACATAAGGAAGCATTTAGAAGTTTATGTTGAGAGGACTTTAATTAAAATACCTAATCATGGAATGGAAATCATTAAACGCGGCCTCATAAAATGTTATAGCATATAAATTAATTTTTATAACTTACGCGAATAGTAGTTAAATAACTGACCGGAAATAGTACAGTGACATACAACTTAAAAGTAATTTTATAACAACTGAATAATGAGATCACTTAAAAAAAATAATAAAAAAACACTATATTTAAAAACAGCCTCTGAAAAAACTCCGCATAAGATTTCATTAGATATTATTTCGATTCAATATTATTTTGTAAGCTTTGTCGGACATCTATTCATGGATTGCTTGAAGCTTCAGAGAGATAAAACTACATACGGTACTGAATGTCTTAATAAAATATTTTGTACTAATTAACACATTTTCAAATTAAAGTAGCATAAATGTTTTCATAAAACAAAGAAACTACGCTGATTAAAGACCAAATTTTTACAAATTATGTACTAAAATTTCTGGGATTATAAGAATTTTAATAACCACATATTTCTGTTGTGCACAAATTATTTAATTCTCCTTAAAAACACCAATGCAAATATGTATGTGTGGAGAAAAAATCATTGATCTATAATGAACAATTTATCCACATATAAAATTAATATTGCCTAAAAATTAATAAGTTGGCCACAAACACAAAAAAAGAAAGAAAAAAATTTCACGAGTTTTACATGATTCTTGTAATCGTTGGTATAAATTATGTAATTAATTCATTTTTAGATATTCCTCATTTATATGCATATAATGTATTAAAATAACTCTCTGAAAAAAAATCTTTTTTTTTTGGGGGGGGGGGGACTATTACAAGATCAATAATTCAAAAAAAAAAAAAAAAAAAAATATTGGCTTACACTTATATTAATCCATTTTTTTTTTAACTTTTCGAGCACCCAGGTTTTTAAAAAATTATCTGTTCTGGGACCACTCTCATTAATTAGTAAAGTCGTAATACAATATCAATAATTATATTTAAATTATCAAATGAGCAAGTAAAGCGATAATAATAAGTTATCAATTCTTTCAAAACGAATGATTAATTCAAACCATAACACTTACATTACCTGCAAAAAAAAAAATCTATAGTTCTAGTAAAGAAAAATACCAGCATATTAAAATCAAATATAAAGTGAAAACTCTTCAAAATATGTTATTAATAATGTGAAAAAGAAGATTGGAAGTTGTGTGTATGAGAAGTTCGCAGACGAAAAAAGAAGAAGAAAAAAAAATTTCATATGAAAACAGCGAAAGCTTGGGAAAATAGTCAACAAACTTGTTTATTTTGAAAGTGTGGAGAAAATGATACGAAAGGTCAAATCCATTCTGAAACATTCCATAAATTCTCGAGAAAATGGGGAGGAGAACTACTGGTCCTTTTGCTGCCCCTATCATTTGCCCATGGAGTATAGCATTTGCCGAAGAGTATTCACCAACTTTTAAAATAAAAACCAGATGGGTCCCGCCTTCTTGAAGTGGGTAAACTCTCCATAGCAGGGTGATATGACAAATTGCAGTTCAAGCGAAAATGCGTAAATATATATGGAATATTATAAAGCTTTTTTATATTAATAGATTAATATTATATAGAATTTTATAAAGCACACACATTTCAATATTGATTAAATATAGAAGAAATAGATAAAACTTTTCCTTTTTATCTTCCTTTCATAAAAAAAGAAAATTTGATTTGGTAATAAAACAAATAAGAGTTCACAGTTCTCACGAAACTACGTAAATATTTAAAGATTCTGAAAAGAATTTTAATATTTATAGAACAACATATCCTAGATTATATGACAATAATTATAATCTTGGCGAACAGTATCCTTTGGCCAAGGTTATAATTAATATATATATAAGTTAGAAACTGATTCAATAAAAAATAGTAAAACACATTTTCACCTCTTTTGAAAACAAAAAATAAAAAATTCAGCTTTTTTCTTATTTTACATTTGGTGCAATTAAAATAATTAAATCTAGACACATCAATTAAACAGAATGTTATTTAGCTTTGTGAAGAAAAAAAAATAAAAAACACTCATTATTTTAAAGAATTCACTTAACCTTTTGAAGCAGAATTTTTATTATTCATATTTTTCATAAGGTTTTCACTATTTTCTATTAATTTAGGTGAAAATAATCGAAGAATAGCATGTTTAGCATTTCAATGATTTACAGTTATGAAATACAACAAAAAACACAGGTGTCTTTTTCTGTGTTAGAGGTTAAATCTTCACTTCCAAACAATAATTTTTGAAATTTACTCTTGTATGCAGTTATGTAAATTTATGAAAAATAGTTAATCATGGAAATTTCTTTAATTTACAAAATCAATTGTTGATAAATTTTTGAATATAGAAGAAATAATAAAAGATTTTACTACTTTTTTGGTATTTATATTTTAGTTCAAGCATAATACAGGTAATTTTAAAGATTTTTTTTTCGTAACCATTAGGCTGTTATTTATAACTGAAAAAAAATATTTCTGCTTTTGATTATAGAGTCAAAATATATCTATATATATAAGGGACATCGGTGTCATCTGCATTAATTGGTAAAATTTTTTTTATTTTTTAATGTATTATTACGACCGAAATATAGCGATTTTTTTTCATAACAGAAATTATGAAAAGCCACTGGATTATATTAGAACCTGACCATTGTGGAAAGTAGTTTAATTAAAAACTTTTTATCATAAAAACTATGACCTCGCATTCTTCCTCAAACATTTATCAAAATTTAAATACGGGAAAGAAAATGTTCCTGCCCCCCCCCCCCCCACAGACACACACACACATGTCTGAATAATGAACGAATAATTTGGTGCAAAAAAATTCTCAGAAAAAATAGTTTTAAGATTTCTATTCTAAAATATCATACAGAATTAGTAATTTTATTTGAGTAACCAGCATTCGTTTGGGCGTGTTCCAAATTCAAAATAATTGCATTATGATTCTTCTCAAGAAGACAGGAGTGAAATTTGAGAGATTCGAAACACGGCAAACGATACCCACAACGGAAACGCCTCTTACTCAAGGACTCAAAAGTAAAATAAATAAAATTAAAAATCTACAAACAATCAAATTTTTCCCGCTAATGTTATATAATGTCAAAACTTAAAAACAACTTCACATAACTATTATCCTTCACTTTTTGAGAATTCATGAAGGAAATCTCATTGCGGATTCAAATATAGTGTCGAATCTAATGACGTAATTTGCAAAATAAATGACTTGAAGGATTATTTATAAATCGTATTCGGAAAAATTGTCTCATTTCGATTGGTGGTCTCTATTGCTATGAAAAAATATGATTTATTTAAATACCTGTTTGGACAAAAAGAAAAAAAAAATATGGATTAAGAATTACTAAAACTAGTTTAGAGCACTTTTTAAACTGATGTTTCTTGCAAAATGTAAAAGGCACGATGATTTAGTTTTTAGTAGTTAATCTTATTTCTTAATCCATACAAATTCAAGCGTTTAACAAAAAGCTTGAGATAAATTTTCAAAAGAAAGAAGAGAAAAAAAATCATCAGTTAAGTCATGAATCTTCGAATTAAATCTTAAAAACTGGGAAACAACGGAAAAGAAGGAAAATTGTAAAGAGGAAGAAGTAAGAAAAAAAAAATTTAAAAAAAAAAGAAAGACAATGCAGTTTTTATTATAAAACATTTAATTTGCACAAAATCATGCGATAGTGTCAAATATCAAAATGGATGTTGGATTTTCCAGCTGCAAAAATCGACTTTTTTTTTTTTTTATAAAAAAAATTTTAATGCCCATAAAATGAAAGTAAAATTTTAATTATCTTTTCAATAAGCAACCAGCTTAACCTTCTTCACTGGTTGCAGGTAACAAATTACCAAAATAAAAATTGATAAATAAGCAATAGCTTATTGTGCAACTATACTCATTGATTATTTTTTGCTTTAAAAACTTTTTTAATTTATAAAAGAAAAAAAAATAGATTTGACATATTTTGAAAAACTTCTATTCCATACATAATTGGGTGCATGCTCGTAAAATACTCGAGAAGAATACCGCTGAAATCACATGATTATGCCTAATTACGTGGTTGTGCATGGTGAGTTAATGTTACAACTATTAGTCTTGATTTATTATCAGACTGAATCATTATCGGATCAGATTTAATTGGATACCTGTAAACGACGTCACACATTTGTGTCGAACCTGGTTGGCTGCTAAATCGTGGCATTAACAAATGTCACGATTTGGTCCTGCGTGACGTCATTTGCAGGCATCCAATCGGCATGGGATAGAAACTGCGAAATGGGTGCCACGAATAAAAATTTTTCTTTCTTAAAATTTTATTTCAGCCCATTCATTTCATAACTATAGAAGTAGTATAGAACGTTAAGTATAGAAGAATAAAGAAGTATAGAATGTTATATTCATATACATAACATTCATTTCATAACATAAATAAAATGTGTTCATAATTTTTTTTTTTTTAAACTTATCGAAAACAAATGGAGAAATAATTTGTTTCATTTTCAGTTGTCATATTGTCAAGACAAACACTTAAGTTAAACATTTTAGAAAAAGAAAGTGAAAAGAAAAAAAAATTGTCTACAAAATGGCGTAAAAGATCGTAAGATGTACTCTCAGCATCGTAGCGTAAAAAATAAATAAAATAAGTAGACTCTCATCGCGTTTCCTCATCTAAAAGGCTGGTTTAGAGTGTTTAACCGTGTGTGGCGATAAAAAATGACAAAGCTGAATCCACTACTTCTCATTCAGTCTTTTAAATAGAGGATGACTGCAGAACATGAGTCATTCTTGTGTGTTTTACGAACGGCTGCAATCTCAACTCCATGCCACGTTTCAACTGAATTGGAATTTAAAAAAACTAAATGAGCAATTTTCAAAAAAAAAAAAAAAACAATTCTTTTAAGCAATTATGATAAAATGAAAAAATAGAATTCATATTTTTATAAGGGGCATATTCAATAGAAAGTTTTACTTAATAAAAAGTAATATTTTTCAAAAAAGATCTTTCAAATTTAAACATAACATATGGATGGTGTTTTCTACACTAGGGAACGCTGCAAGCTCGGGACTGCCTAAATTTCCGGGTTACTGTTTCAGTTGTATTTTAAAGCCATTTGGCATCATCGTGTTTTGAGATTCTTGCAAACAATGTATTTGATTACTTATTACTTATGTTTACAATGCTAACAATACTTGTGTTTACAATACTAAAAGTGTTAACACTAACGTAAGATGGTGCACAGCTTGCAACACGAACAAACAGTAATAAACAAATGGAAAGAAGCCAAATCAAGACTGCCAAAAAAGCGAGTTATTCAAAATCTAGCAACCATGTCACCTTTTTTAATAATAAATAACAAAATAACTAAAACACATTTTCACTCCAAACTCCCCAGAATTACAAAAAAACATTAATATCTTATGAAAGACAGCAGATTTGAGCTCAGAAATTATCTAATTTATTTCTTTTATTGAAAACAAAATTATCCGTTTGAAAACATCGCCTATCAGATTAACATGTAGTAAGCAGCTGCAAACTTTTTAACCGGAACTGGAGTAGGTCCCGAGCTCGAGATTGTTATTGTTTGCATTTCTATTGAAAACACCATCCATAACTGGACAAATTCATGCTAAACATACATACGTTATCTGTAATCAGTTCGTTTATTCCAAAATTTACCATTGAAAAGAAACTGTTTTTTGATAAAATGAGGTTAACTGCGTTCAATTTTTGAAAAATATCTTCTGTATTCTTGTTAATTTAACCAAATTATTCTATTATTTATTAGACTTTGAATAGCCGACCTTTTGGGTACACCACCATCAATGTTCAATTCCATAACCTTGTATTTTTAAACACAATCCAGAAGGCAAAGGAACTCTTGGATCTAACATTGTGACAGAGTAGCCTTTGTGGAAGGTTTTTTGCATGGTTTTCCACCGTATGTGACCCATTTGAGTTACATGGTGAGGAAAACCACTAGCGTGATGGTAGGGCGATTTTAAAGCATGATTTGTTTAACCCTGAGAATACTTTACGTCAGCACTTCCGTCAGTGCGAGCCGGAAGTAAATATTGGTATCGACTAGCCATCGCTGGGATTCGAACCCGGAACATTTCATTGTGAAGACGAGTGCTCTATCACCTAAGCTATCGCGGCTCTTTACTGAAATGTTGGGAGTCAGCTATTTTTTAGGTATCGCGAAAAATGGTAGACAAAACCTGATATCAAGGCTCTCAGAAAAATTACAGCTGGCGCCCACTATTTTATTTTTATCTTCTTTTTTTTTTTTACCTAAAAATCTGAAAAATTTCGAAAAAAAAAGAGAGAGCGATCTACATGTAACATTGTAAGATGACTCTTAAAATTTTTGATCCAATGTGATTAGAGCTTGTTTAATTGTACGTGCATAGTTTAATTGTATTTATGTGTCTTTATAGAATATTTCAAATTACTTTGTTTTTCGATCGTATTACATTAAAAAATGTCTTTATGTTAAAAGCCTGTTTTTATGTTACATTAAAAAATGTCTTATGATAAAAATCTGTTACGCTTTCTATTCCATAACATACTCGTTCCGAAAAATTGGGCCTGGCTCTGATAAATTTTCTGATGAAACTCTGCACAGAATCATGTAAACTAGGCAAACACAATTTTAAATCAAGATATTCATAAAATATAAGGTCAGACCTAATATAACTGAAGATCAGCTAAGACTTAAAAAAATTTTTAGCTTGATTTTTTACACCAATAAATGAAAGAAATTCAATAATCAAAACAGTTGAAAATATTTATCAAAAACATTTATAAAAAATATTTTGTATACACCGAACCGAATGGAAAATTGAATTGAATTATTGACATTAATTAAAAATACATAATAATTAGATAGTTATAAAGTCATTAATTAAAAAAATTGCTTGCTTTGAACTTATTAGAAAATTAAATCAAACGATAAGATATCATCAATTTAATAATTTATTTATCAGATCATCAATTTAATAATTCATATATCAGATAGATTATCTTTAAGTCTAAAATTATATGCAACATGCACTGAACCAAATCAAAAAAAAAAAAAAAAAAAAAAAAAATAGAAAATGTTTGAAAAGTAATAAATTAAAAAATATATTTATCACATAGTTTTAAAGTTAAGTTATTAATTTATAAAAAAATTATCCTACCTTGCATACTTTAAACCTAGAAACTAAATCAAATAGAAAACTAAATCAAATGAAAATGTGTCATAATTTAAGAAAAATTTTATCAGAAAAATATGAAATTGTCTTTAATTAAAAAAAAATTTTTTTTGAATAAATAACCTAATAAAAAAATGCATCGAAAAGTTGTTAATTTTTTTAAAAAAAAGTATATTAATTAGATAGTTATATATAATTTGAACCATATCAAATTGATTCAAATGATAATATGTCCTAAAAGATATATACCTACAAGATTTGAGTTAAATTGTTAATTAAAATAACGCTATTTAACATGCACTGAACCAAACAAAAAATTTTTATTATATTTAAAGTTCACAATTATAAAAATATTTTTATCAGATAGGTATAAAATCGACTCATTAAAATTAATTTCAGGAAACTTATTTTCTTTTATAAATGAGACAATCGTAATCTAAAGCATAAAATTGAGAAAAAACATTGATTGGAATCTAAAGAACTTTCACTAATATGGCGCCATTTTTTTAAACATGGGGTTGGGTGAAATTGCAACCTAAACCCAACCACATTATTCCAGACATATTATCAAAAGTTTTTCCTAAGAACATAAATAAATGAAAAACAAAATAAAATATCAAATACAAATATATTGATATATGCTTATACAAGATTTGGTACCAATTTTTAAATTTTTTTCTCATTTATTGATCAATAATAGAACCAGATTTATTGTGTGAGCAATTTATATATCTTAAAAGCTAAAGTTTTATAAATTAAAATCAAGCCACGATGAGTGAAAAATATTATATAATACATTGACTATATTACTTAACATAATAAAAAGCAAATATTTATAATTAACGCGGTGGGGAGTGGTAATTCAAAATCAATTTCGTGAAAAAGAAAAAAAATGAAATAAAGAAGGAAAAATGTGTAAAGTAATAAAATCAATGCACAAATGTTAAAAATGATGAGCAACGAGGAAAAAAAAAAGTTCAAGTAATTTATAACCATTAATCCTGTCCTCTCATTTAATCATTTAAGTTTTCGATTTCCATAATTAAATTCACATATTTTATAGTACTTTATATTGTTAATCTATCACAAAATGAAACTAATAACTTAATCGTAATTAAATTATAGGTTTATAAAAATTTACAATAGTTTATGATAGATCAAATATCTGATGGATACTTTATGATAGATAACAATATTTTTAAACTAGTCCTCAATTTTTAAGCTAATATTATAAGCGAATATTTAAATTTTGAGAACAGTCATCTGTTTTCCAATTAAATTTAAGTGCCAAAATAGTGAGTTAAAAAATCATTAAATTCTTTTGTATAGCAAACATAAAAAAGGATAATAGCATACCCATCGCCTTCATAAATTCATCAAAATTTTCACTGCTCACTAATTTAAATTTTCCACATAATTCTGCCATTTTAATTCGGAATAACTCTTGAATTCAGAATTCTTGAATAAAATAGATGAGATTAATTGTTTTCCAGGAACGGGTTAATATCTTGATGAGCGGAAACGTGATTATCCGTTTCTTTCAAGCTGAAAGGATGCAGTGGTTTTTACTTCTGACAGCAAATGGAGCTCTTGATGCAGCCGGCCGGCGAATATTTTGTTTTTATTTTTTCTTTAAAAACGTCATGCCATGCCTCCCCGTACAGATTGCGCATGCGCTAGAATAACAACTGGCCAAACAAGCATTAATGCAGCATATTTTCAGAACAGGCCACGAATTGTGTTTTCTTCAAAGTTAATGTTGTTGGAATTTTTTTATGTGCTTTTTTAAATCAATAAAGTTAAAAATATTTATAAAATAAGAAAAAGGGTTAATTTACCCTCCCCTCCCACCGAGTAAAATAATTATTTTTTGTGCTGCCATCTGTCAAAAAGTTTGTTAACTTTTCTCCAAAAACCATGTGGAAAATATTCAGACACACCTTATTCTTTCTCAATTTGCTTTTGAAAATGCAGACTAGTCTTTCAGAAAACAAAAAATTTCCTCAGAATATAAAAAAAGATGATTTTTCTATGAAAGCAGAGGCAGTTTTTTAGAAAATTAAAGTATTGTTTCAGATGCTAATGAATCGAATATAAAATGCTAACATTTCATTCTTAGAAAAGAGGATTCAGAAATAAAATTTGGAGAAAAAAAATTTTAATGCAATATTATTATTTTTTATAAAGCTGTAATTAAGTTGAATTTTTAATGTCATTTATCCTAAATGGTTAGAAAAACAAAACATGAAAATTAAAAAGTAGTTTAAGGGTAGGGTAGATGCTCTGATAAGTTAGTAAAGAATAGTTTCATGCTAGTAATTAATAGTTTACAGACAGGTCAAAAAAAGTTTTAAAAAAAGGGCATGAAAATAATTTTAAAAAAAAATCTAACAACCTCTATTTGTATCCTTAATAATAGTAGTGTTATAATTAGGTTAACATTTAAATATTATTTGTCCTAAGTTAATTAAGGGCAAAAATAGGAAGTGTAAGTCACTTACAGTCTAAGTTTGATCTCTCTCTCCTGTAAATAAAATTTGAAAGGGAAATCAAAAGCTTTTTTTATTAGAACTGTAATCATTTTAAAGTTTTAATATTATTAGTTCCAAAGTTATTAGAAAGAAATGTATCAAAGTTTTAAAACAGAGAGCGATTAAAAATGGCCCAAATAAAATGAACATTCTCTCTTTTGTGCAAATGCAATTTTTAAATGATTTAATGATATGGTACTATTTTTTATTTATTTATTGAGAAAGGGTAAATTTTCTCTAGGGTAGATAAGGCACGTATTCGCCGTCACGATAAATCTCCTGTTTTCACAAGCTCTGTCAAGTTTCAAGATATAAACTTAAAAAAATAGTAAAAAATAAAGAATATTGTTCCGTATTTTGTCTTTCAATGTTCTAACAACTATGAGATGTATATATATACCTCGGAAATTAATAGAAAAAACCTTTTTACAAGAATTAGCTCTTTTCCTTATTATTCTAGTCTTTCGTAGCTTTAACTCATTTTTAATTTTTAAAATTCTTAGTAGAGTTTTAACACAATTCGCTAGGATTTTTTAATCCTCATTTCTCAGTGTAATTCCTAATTAAAATGGTATCCTTGAAAATTGAAACCTTATTTAAGATGGAAAAAGACAAAAAAAAACAAAAAATTAATCATCAAAAAAATGAAGGAGCTACAAAAAGTTCGAATACCACCATTTTACAACAAAAGGCATCAGCCGATTCATAAGAATTTCTTATTGATATATTTAACTGTCTATAAACACCTTCATTAGAATTTCGCGGTCTCCCTATTCTTTAATTCTAATCTTTTAATAAAAAACTGAAATTTATTTTAAATTCTTTAACTATTATCTTATTAATGTTGGAGGAAATAATTAAATTTCTTTTCCAATTCCTAAGATTAAGACAACTCTTGTCAGTTAAAAAATTTTTGCAACCAAGGCCGTAGCCAGGATATTTTTTCGGGGGGGGGGGATATGGTAAGAAGCAAGGACTGTTTCAGACATGCAAAATAGGGGGAAAACATTACAACAAATATTGTTTATTCTGTTGTTTGCAAAAGTTAAACTAGTAATTAAAAAATATTACATAATACTAATTTTTCAATTAATATTACATAATAATTGTAATCAATTTGTAAACAAAGTTTACAAAGACACGCGACGGGGATTTGAAGAAAATTTTTTGATTTCTCTTTTAGGACAAACCAGAATATCCCGAAATATGCTTAATAAAGTTAGTTAATAAAAGGTTTGATTCGACAGTTTTTGTTTTTCTTTATACTGAGAGGCTCAAAGAAAGACTGAAAAGTTTGAATCCCAGAATTCCGGGGGGGGGGTGACTTGTCCCGGCGGTCCGGGACAAATCCCCCCCCCGAAATAAATCTCTCAGTACAGTATTGAATGCTCATTTCCAACATTCAGAAAATCAATCAGTTGTTCAAAAAAAAAAAAAAAAAAAAAATGAAGCAAATTTTTTTTTAATATTTCGAATTAATTTTTAAATATTAGCTAATTAAAAACATTATTTGAAAACTGAAGTCATCTGAAAACAGAATTATTTTACATATTTAGCACTAAATTTAAAATTTCAAGTTTATTAAAAAAATATTATTAGAAAGCGAACGCTTGCTCTTTAGATAGTCAACATAAAAGACTTCTTAAGAGACATCTGAAAAAAGATTTATTTTTCATATTTGGAGCTAAATTTGAAACCTCATTTAATTATAAACATTATTTGAAAATGAACGCCTGCTCTTTTGATAGCCGATATAAAATACTTCTCTATAGAACTTTAATAAGATTTATTCTTATATTATTATTTTGGACTAAATTTAAAAACTTTGTCAATTAAAAATGTTAATCGAAAGTGAATGTTTGCTCTTTAGATAGTCAATATAAAAGATTTTTTTTAGAGGCATCTGAAAACAACTGATTTGTTAATTCCTTCAGTTTTTATTCGATATCAATTTACGATAATTAATATTCATAAATAATTTATTTGTAACCTTATCTGAACAACACGTGTTACAAATAAAATGACAAAATGAATGACTCATTGCAAATAATATTAATCTTTTTTTTAAAAAAAAACTTTTTTGTTTAAATCTTTCAAAAATCAGAACATACAGTATTCTATTCACTGCTATTTTCACTGTTGAAAAAAAAAGTTTCAATTTAATTCTACGAAAACGTGGAAGAATAGTGCACACAATTTTCACTCAACTTTCTCTATTATTTACTTCATTTAAAACGGTGACCCCTGCCAACAAAAATCACGTGATTAAGAGGGCATTTACCCCTTAACTTCCCGTAAACTAAGTGAATAATCGCTCTCTTCCACTTTGGAAGAGCGACAGTGTAACATTTTTTCAGTTATTATTGTTTGTTCTTTTTTTTTCTCTTCCTCTTAGTTGGTAAGATGAGATCACACGATCCAACCTTAACAATTTAATGAGATCGTTCGAATTTATCCAACCTCCGTCCACCCCTTTATGCCACGAGGGCCTCTCTAAGATTCTTTCATGTCGCAATCAAGGATGAATCATGTGTATTATTTTGCTTTTATTTTTATTATATATGCGTTACAATGTCCAGACATATTAGCATGAAAAGATGAATCGTCTGCTTTCAAGGGTGAAGGAAATATGAGAAAGGATGAATGAAATAATTTAGGTTAAGAGCTGCATATTTTGTACTTGAATGAAGTTTTTCTTTTTTCACTTCTTTTCAAGGACAAAGAATTAATAGTAATCGGACGATTTTTTTAATTCAACTTACTATGTACTATAATGACGTTTAATTAGTGACGTAACGAGAGAAAAGAACTTCAAAAGAAATTATAAGCGTGGCCAAAATCACAGCTGCAATTTGTTTACTTATTCTGAAGAGAATTGTAGGACGTATGCAGATGTTTTAATAGCACTGGACATTTAGTCTGTTATCGACCTAATTTGCTTATTAGTCTGAACAAGGCTAAAACGTCACCCTCAACGTAAAATCATAGTATTACTATATAATCATTGTATACTATGATTCTACGATTTGTTTGAAAAAGTCATGTTCTTAAAATTCGATTTCTCAGGTACTATTTGACCGATTTCACTAAAATTTTGTATTTTGGCAATTAAAATTGCATTCTTTAAAGTGATGTTTAAAATTTTATACCTTATAATTCATAATTGTTCCTGACCAAATTATTGGGATCAATTTTCACAGATTGACTGTTCCCTATATTTTGAAGGTCAGAAATCGAATTCGTAAAAAAAAAGAAGAAAAATGTATGTTTATTCATAGAAAGCATGTTTTGGTGTCAGATTTCGTAACTTGAAACATCGTCTGCCATAATTAATTAGTATATTTGAGGTTACGCTTCTCCCTTGAACCCTCAAGATTGAGTCCTAGAACACGAAGATTCGATCATATGATCAGGATGGAACGTTTTTTTTTTTTTTAATTTTGCGTTCTGTATTTACGTGCGGGTAAAAGTTAGCATGTAAAATTTTTTTATGTATGCATGAAAGTAACGTATTATTTTATGTATAATTAAATGTTTAAATAAATATTATTTTCCTTACATATCTAACTACGAGTGTTGCTATTTATATTTCCGGCCTAATAATGAAAACACAAATATGTAGGATCGAAATTGGTTTTATTGTTTTTCAAAATATTCTCCATGATGATCAATACACTTTTGCATGCGTTTGAACCAATTTTTAAAGCACTTTTTCCAGTCCGATTGAGGTAACTCCAAAACATGTGTTTTGAATGCATCAACCGCTTCTTCGGGGGTCGAAAATCGTTGTCCACTTAATTTATTTTTGATGTGAGGGAATAAGAAGAAGTCATTGGGTGCCAAATCAGGGCTGTACGGCGGATGACCCATCAGTTTGATCTTTCGCTCCGCCAGAAATGCCTTTGTTTGAGTCGATGTGTGAGAGCTCGCATTGTCATGATGAAGAATGATTCGCCTGTTCTTCTGCTTTTTTCGAATTTCTTCGATGACTTCTGGCAAACAAATGGTCGTGTACCATTCAGAATTGACCATCCTGCGTTGCTCTAACGCCACTGTTGCCACATGACCGTTAATGCCGAAGAAACAGGCTATCATTTGTTTCGATGTGCTTCTTCCTCGAACAACTTTTGTTGGTTTTGCCTCGTCTTGGAAGACCCATACAGTTGATTGCTGTTTTGTTTCCGGCTCATATGCATAGATCCACGATTCGTCACCTGTGTAGATGTTATACACAGCCTTTGATGTACCTTGAGCGTATTTTTCCAACATTTCCTTGCACCAATCGACACGAGCCTTTTTTTGAGCGTTTGTCAGATTATGCGGGATCCAACGCGAACAAATTTTTTTTACGCTCAAATGCTCATGCAATATTTTATTGATGCTAGTCATACTAATGTCCAAAGCCGCCTCTATCTCACGGTATGTCACATGACAATCTTGCTTTATCAGTTCACGCACAGCATCGATCTTTTCTGGCACAACAGCGGATTTTGGACGACCTGCACGGGATTCGTCCTGGATCGAACATCGACCACGATTAAATTCGTTATACCAATTTTTTACAGTGCTGTAGGATAGCGCTTTATCGCTGAATAAAGAATTAAGTTCATCGAAGCACTCTTGTCTTGACAATCCACGTCGAAAGTTATGAAAAATAATGGCACGAAAATGTTCAGGATTCAATTCCATTTTTAGAAAGAGAAGAACTTTTCAATTTACTGTCAACAACACAAATGAAGCTATAATGGTAAATCGTCTGCTGAATTCATGTTTAAAAATATCAAACTTTCGATTAAAATCGTCTGCGGTCGCCTAGCAACACTTACTGTTGCCAAGGCCAGAAATATAAATAGCAACCCTCGTATACATAAAAATCTAATGATAGTGTCGCAGTTTTCCATTGTTGTTGATACATTTTTATTGGCCGGAAAATCACATGGTAGGATCCAGTTTTCCCACATTAATTTTCATATTGGACATCGCGATCGCAACGAACTATAGGGGGCGTTGTTGTATGAGACGCTTACCTGCGCTTTCTATATGAACCGTCATTCAGTTACTCTGGAGACGTCGTTAATGTAGCGTGTAGCATTGCAACGTTCCTTCTTTAATGTGGCTTATTAAATTTAAAAAAGAAAAATGCTTGATCTTCTTTTTTGTACAACCGAAAACAAAATGGTATCTCTTTTTATTAGAGAAGGAACATCCAAAACACATCGGAAAAATATTTGTACATTAACAGAAAAAAATTTGTATATTCTTATAAGAGTTAAAACCTAATGCCCGAGAAATAGTATTACTAAATTTAATGATATAACATGAAAGGCCCATTTAAACTTTACATTCTATAGTTTTAAGAATCATATTAGTTCAAAAATTAAAATGAACAAAAAGTATACATAATTTTATGAAATTTAATTTTGTAAACAACGTTTTTTGACAACAATTTTTATCAAAAAATTTCAAGTTTCAATAAAAATCATTATTTAGAAACTAAGAAACGTAAAATAAAGAATGCTGACGAAACAAAAAAAAAAACAATTCTTTTTTGTCGCCATTTTTAGTGCTACGAATATTCGTCTTTGGGATTTGCCAAAAACAAAACAAGATGCAATTTTATTTTTTCAGGAGGGAAATATTTTACCGAAAAAACGAAAATGTACCAATTCCCACAACATAAAACTTTATCTTGGTAAACGTACGTTTTGGAAATGTTATTTCATTTGGAATCTTATTTATCAGAGTTCATATGGCGATATGATTGTTTTGAATCTATGCTAAACTCTATATCGGCTCATTTTCCACCGAAATCCGATTAACTATTTTGATTTTAAATAAAGTGTTTTATTTTATGAATTGTCGCAAAAATTTTAAGTGTAGATTGGCGGCACTTAAAAACCGCCAAATCTGTAGCGGCGGTGGCGTTAATATGTAAGTACCGAATTTTTATTCCATACTTTTCTGAATCATATTATTTCAAACATTGGAATATACAAGAAGTATACATAAACACATAATGTTATACCATTTAATTTTTCAAAAGTATTTTGAGAACAATTTTTATCAAAAAATTATAAACTAAAAAACGGAAAATAAAGAATTCTTAGGATAAAAAAAAACGATTTTAAGAATTCTTAACATTGAAATAAAAACTTTCATATTGTTTCTTTTTTTATTATTCTTATAGTTCTTAATCAGACGTAAAAAAACATTCTGTAGAGAACCATCATCAAATGAAAAAAAAAAAAATATTTACAAGCAAATTTTTTATTGTAAAAATCATTGCACTTACCTGATTTGTGATTCCCGGAGAATTCCAAAATGATAAGTTCCTTGTTTGAAAACTTTATTCTCAAATAATAGATACATAGTTTATACCTTCATTACTTTTAGATAACATACTACACAGCAAAATTTTATAATTGATATGAATTTGAATATGTAGCTAAAAACAGAATAGCTGAATTCTAGTTGAACTTATTCTTTAAAAATTAAAAAAAACTTACCAAGAAAACGATTTAAATTAATTAAGAATCAGCACAAATGGCACTATTTCAAGTAACTTGGATAATTTTTTATTGTTGTTTTCCGAATTATATGGATACAGAAATATATACTATTCTATAACGAAGAAGAATATGCTATAACTATTACAATTCTGTTTGTTCTGAATTCATATTTATTCACTGGAATGACGAAAGCAATGTTGACTTCACTTTAATTCGTAATGAATTGAAGACAGAAGAAATGCATTTTACCTTAATACACACATCTGTAACAGTATCCGAAATCGGAAGTCATCAGTTGCAAGTTTGTTGATAATAGAAATTAAAAATTATTGAGGAATTTTTCTTCAAATGTTTGGCGTGTTCTGTTCCTGAAAGATTTACTAATATTCTGGAGATTTTTTTCAAGTTCTTCGGCCTTTTCCTTAGGGAAATTTTGTTTCTTATTTGCTGCTAAAAAATGGCGTCTGATTCAGTCAATGACTTTGATGGAACTAAATGAAAACGTGATAAATTAATGTCCGATATTTACAGGCTCCCGCTAGACGGCGTACTCGAGCGTTGCGATCGCGAATTGTTTTCCAATAAATATTTTTGCATCCCAAATATAAAGGGGTTCCGTTATTACGTTTTTGATTTTGTTTGTTTTCTAACTTAAGAGTTTAAAGGGTGTTCTTTTTCTTATTAATAAAATAACGCAATTCTACGAGACGTTTTAAGATAAAGTTATTTAAATCGGTGTCTGGTCTTATTAACCGTCTTACAATGACTATTTTTTGGTGAAAATTACATTAATATACCATTATGAACCACTGTTAAATATATTCGTTAAATGATGTAGCTTTCTCTCTATCTGGCCTCAATCATATCAGGACTTTAACAGATGGATCTTCTGACTCCATTTTCACCAACGGAGGTGAGGGAGTGGTACTGCTTCTACCTGATGATCAAAAACGAGAGATCACAACTGGTGCTGGAAAAATCGCATCTAATTTTACTGGAGAATTGACAGCCATTTCCACGGCAATCGAAACGTACGTCAATCTTGAGTCTTCGGAGCAGCTTGGTGGTATCACCATCCTCAGTGACTGCAGGTCTTCCTTACAGGCTCTCAGCAAAGGTACCTTAAGCCTAATCCTGAATATCATAGAACAACTTGGACAGCTTCAACGTCTTCAGAAAAAATGCTTCTTGCAGTGGATTCCCGTCCACGTGAACCTTGAGTTCAATGAAATAGCTGATTCCTTGGCTATAAATGCTAGAAATCTCAACCCAAATACAATCCTAACAACGCTGGTAGATGCAAATGCTTTTGCAAAATCAAGACTATTCACCCCTTTAAAAATCAAGGCCCACGATCAAATAACTAATCTTGGCATCGACAGGAAGACAGCCACCGCTCTCATCAGACTAAGAGCAAAACATCATAAAAACATGAAAATCTCTGCAGATGGGACTAGAAAATATCAAAACTGTGGCAACTGTCTTAATGTGGAACTCACACCATATCATGTTTTTAACAGCCCTGCAGTCGCTGCAGGCCTTCACCTCTTAAACTACTCTACAGAAGAAGATTTATATTCATTTAATGCCACAGAGATAGCAAAGACTGTTCAAGCACACCATGAGATATGATTCAATAGAGGATACGACACCAACCAAACAACTTAGCTTTCAGCTTCATGCACAAAGTGATGAATGCAAAAAGTTTATTTAAAATATACATCCGTTCGTTTGGTAAGCAAAAATATTAAATTACAGTTGTAAACTCATCAAATTTGTTATAACAATATACTTTTAATTTTAAATGTTGTTTCAAAAAAGGATTTCTTAGGAAAATGATTTATGTTCTCTTAAAGATTCTAATAGTATCATAAGGAAAATATTTAGAAGTAAGAAGTGTTCTTTTTATTACGCATATTTTTAGTTGAATAATTTTAAATTTTTTCTGCCAAGAAACAGCAATTATTGCGAAACAATCATCGGGCTTGGCGAGAGTCAGCGAACAGGGGCATAGCTTCCCTAGTTTTAAAGAAATGTGAAACAAGTGATGTAGTTTATGATCATTATCAGTTCGACACAAGGGCGCCGGCAGAATAATGTAAAAGGGGGTGCAACCCTCTAACAAACTAACCCCCCCCCCAAAAAAAAAAAAAAATTTACAAATATTGTGTTATTACTGTTTTGTTATTACTTACATAATCTTACTTATTACAATCTGTTAATTTTTTTCAACATACATTTTTTCATTGTTAACAAGATATTTAAAAAAAAAGTGCGAATTTCTTGTACTTGCAAATTTTGCCACGAGAAACTGTTGATGGCGCTGGCATAGCTACTGACTTTGAAACACAAATAACTACAAAGAGTAGTTTCGTATACTAACGTGTTTGTGCACGCTTAATATTTGTATTTGTTGTGTTGATACCGTTTTATCCAGCTGTAGCGGAGGCTATCAAAATTGGCCTAACTCCTCCAGCTACTACGTGCACTATTGAACGCGCTTTTAGTACAATGCGACGCATCAAAACATGAAATCGGTCTACAATGTCTCACGAGAAATTAAGTAATTTGTGCATGCTGAATGTGCATAAGAAAGGATTCAAAGATGACTCAGAATTCGTTGAAAAAGTTATAAACAGATTTGGACAGCAAACAAGACGATTACTATTCTTGTTTGATTAAACAATTTAATTGCTATGTATCAATAATTGTTTAATTACTTGTTTTTGAATAAAAATATTTTTAATAAAAAATTTTTATAACACAATTTTTTTTCTGTATCTGCATAATTGTTTAGAAAAAAAGCCAGAGGGGTGCAAGTGCACCTCCTTGCACCCCCCTGCCGGCGCCCTTCGTTCGACATGCAATCTATGGTCAGTGGTTTTAAGTACGTTACAGCTAATATTAAGAGCAGCATAATCAAATAAGATAAGTAAGCATATTTCATAAATTATATTTTATATTGGTAATTATATTTACCAGTTACCAGGTAATTATATTGGTAATTATATTTTATAATAGAATATCTGAAAGTTAACTGTATTTTGATAACATCTCTTTTAATTATTAAACAAAGGAGAAAACACATTAATAATAACAAATAAATTAACGTTTAAAAAAATAAAAAACTTCTTTATGAAACGAGTTAAAAGTGGAGAAATATTTGTATATTTAAGTTCTTGAATAAAAGTTTTTTTTTTTTTTTTTTTTTTTTTTTTTTTAAATGCATGTTTTATTAAATAAAAGAATGCTACAGTCTTTCAGGCAAAATTTAGAAAAAAAAGCATGGACCCAAAAGTTTGAAACTCATACGAAGAATAATGGCATCGTTTAAAGTTAATATCTAAGTATTTTATTGTCATCTTTAAACAATTCATTTTAAGGAAAAAAAAATTATGCTGAGTTAAAAATTTCGACACTAAACAAAACAAGTAATGAATTTTAATGGCTACTCAATATATGAATTTTAATTTTATTGTTATTTTCATCTATAGTTTGTTAAAGATCTTCTATAGTTTGTCTAAAGTAAGAACTGCCCTAGCCATTCTTCTGGATTCGTGGCGGTGACTATAGTAACTTGGTATAACTATTTCAAGTAGGGGTGTAGGGTCACTGTTTAGAACAAGTTTTGGTTCGGGGATGCGACAGAAAGGTGATATTTTCCTCCGGTCTATTGTGTTAGCCCTAGGGTGAAGCGTAGCTACCCTCCCTGAAATGGGCTATTCTTGCTTCCATAGCAGCAGGCGGCCTCAGACTTTGTGGCGGAGGGAGTTCTTACCATAGACAAACTACAAAAATCCCTAGTCCACAATTTTGCTAGAGGGCTGAGTGTCTACTTAAAATTCTTTCCCACCCACTGATGGGGAGGGGTTCAGCAAACATGTTGAGAAACTGTGGTCTAAAGCTGAGTTTCTTAAAATTTTTAGTGTGCTCTCCCCATGTTCCAGAATGGTCCAGTAGCGAATGGGTGCATTGAATAAAGAGGCCATATTTGATAAAAAAGAAATTGAATAATAGTAAAACAATAATAACAAGCAATATGATGAAGCGATATTTTTAAAGCTTTCCAATAAGCTATCCATTCTAATTCATTGCCTGCCATATAATTGATGTAGAAATATTATGAGTGATGACAGCGCCATCTGTCAGGCAGAAGTTCGTAACACCCCATAAGCATTGAGCAAACTATTGCAGTTTTAGGCTATAATTTAATTCCGTAGGTTTGATTAGCACTTTAATTTAATGGTGATTAAAATGCCGTCACACAGAAATATGTCGTAGAAAAAGGTAAATGTTTATGGCAGTATTAAAATTCGTCAGAAGTTCTTTCGTGTCCCCTTGCCATCTTGCCAAAAATCTTTTAAGGACTTCGTATTAAAATAAATTTTCAACCTCAAATCATTACATAACTCGGCAAGCTCTTATGATTTTAATAGCAAGTGAGTAATATTTTCCACATAAATCTCGAATAACTTCCCAATTTATAACAGTTTTTCGGCGTTAAAATTTAAAAGGAAATATTTCTCAAAGTTTTTCTAGAAACACCGAAGATTATCCTGCTTTGCATTTAGTAGTAGAAAGAGTAATTTTTAAAATTGATAATCATGTAGCACTTCTACCAATCGTTAAAGAAGGAAAAAAGCCTTTTTGAACTCTTCTTAAGCAACTCTGAAAAAATAAACAACTTTGACAATTAAAAAAGACTAATAGATAGTTGAATGTTTTCTTAATAAGGTTTAAAAATGAAACCTAATTTTGTTCAACATAGTTCGAAGAATTTTAGAAATATGAACTAGTAAAGTAATGATATTGTGTATCAAAAACGGCCTGGGTCTAATTTCAAACCATGACACATAATGCCAAATCATAAGATTTTTTTTTTCATTCGGTTAAAAATATTTTTCCACTTTCAACAATTAAAGCGTTTTATATAAATATGTCGAATATTTTCAGCTTCGATATTTTAAAATTATTAATATCAAATCTATATCTTTATATTAATTGCAATTCTTTACAGAGTAAACTCACGTTCGTAAGAACGGGGGTTCGAATCCAGCTGTCCGAAAAACTCCCCATGTATTAAACGGTGACTGGTGCACGTTAAATATGTGGGGTCACAAAATCCTCCTTGTTCCAATTACAAATTATACCTCTGGGGGTACTGAATTGGAGATTGATTGTTCTCTGGTTCAGGTCAAAATTGAATAAATGGGTGAATGAATGAATGTATGAATGAGTTGGCGAAATAAACGGGTGTGACGTATGGGTGTGGCAGAAGTTGAAATCTCGGCCATTTGATGGCGCCACTGAAAAACAATAAATTATAACGCCAATTTTCATAATTTCAATAAATTATGAAAAGAATATGCATTTATAAAGATTTCATAGTATTTTTCACCAAGCTTTTCAATTCAAAATAAAGTAACTAAATTTAAGAAAAAAGAATTACGTTCTAATAACCATTTTCATCGTTTACAATTGTTCTTCCTTAAAAACCATAATTCAGCTTATTTTATTAATTTTCAGCGTATGCATACACCAAGACGAAATTCACAATACTAAATATTTCATTCTGAATAGTTTCAAAATTATAGGTAATCCTTTTTTTTTTCTTTGGCTAGTATATTCACAGCTGCTGATAAAATTTTTATAAGGCCTTATGTTCCATTAAAAGAAGCTTAATTATTTAGGGACCATAACCGAAAAAAAAAAAAAAAATGGGAACCACTGGCCTAGAGCATAGTAAAAGCGCTTCTGAGAGTTAAGACTCATGTTAACCGGTTATGAATTTAAAAATTTCTAATTATAATCATATCTAATAAAATATTCATTGTTTATTTAATATTTTGATTATTTTTAAGAAATTATTTAAGTAAAAATGCCAGTTGTCAAAAAAATAGCAAATTTTAATAAATTATAGAGACGCCAACTGCTTCGGATTCTACAAAATGTTTTAAAAAATGATAGAGAACTAAAAACTAAAATTTGAAGTTTTTCCTTTATTTTGACATTTTTTTAATGATTTAGAACAGGGCTGTCCAACTGCAAAGAGCCCACGGGCCAGAATTCCGGTCACTGATCACCTGGCGGGCCGGAGTTTGAAAAAGTTGAACAATAACCTCTTACCTCTTATACAATAATAATTAATAGTTGAATTTTTAATTATAAAACAATGGAACAGAAGGATTATAAAACAATTTGCTTACATTTTAATGGGAAAACTGCGGCCGATCAGCCTAAATAAGAAGTTGGCGGGCCGCACAATATGTGTTGACGGGCCGCCAATTGGACTTTGGACCTGCTTTAGAACGAAATGACCGTAGTGAAATGGAGCGTTATATAAGTCTTTAAATTATTTAGAAGTAGTGGGGGGGAGGGGTTAAAAAATCCTATAGATAAAATTCACAAAACTGGGAATTAAACATTAAAACATTAATTTTGCTTTCACTCTAAAATATTTACTCGCAAGCTGGCGTATCCGAATTTATATATTTTAATGACAATACATTAAATAAATTATGAACATAGTACAGTAAAAAAAAAAATTGCTTTAATATTTGGCCTCAAACTTCCCAATTAAAACTAAATGATTCAATACAATTCATCAATAAAAAAAATTGTTTTCTTGATAACCATTCTAAACGTTTATAATCGTTCTTTTTCGTTTTCATTTCAACATGACGATAATTAAACTTGTTTCATTAACTTTTAGCTGACGCTCGAAAAAAACTAATTCAGAACTAAATGTCTCGCCAGCCCTGCGAACTCAATTGTCAAACCTAAATTAAAACTAGCTTAAATTATAGAACTTCATAAAATCTAACGATAAAGTTTAATCTGTGAAATCTTATTACAAAACTATCATTCATTAAACCGAGAATTTTTTTTTCTTCTTTTAGTATTTTCAAAATCATGAATAGTCCATTCAAAATAGTTAGTAGTACATTTGATTAATATATTCATATGCGCCAATGAACATTATTTATAAAGTCGGTATTCCACTAAAATTAAGTTGATCATTTAAGGTTCTTTAGCCGGAAAAATGTTCCAAATCACGTAGAATCATTTTGAAACCTTATTATCCAAACAGAAATGTTAAAGTAACTTACCACATGCCTTTAGAAATTCATCAAATTTATCATCACTTGATTCCAACTTAAATTTTCCATCTAAATGTGCCATATTTTACGGGAGAATCGAACTAACCGGAGATACTATGGAATGAAGATAATCTCTCTATGGCTTCTAAACCACTTCTGTCTCTGCTTCTGCGAAAGAGGAAGACCTAAATCCAGTAGAAGGTAAAAAAGAAAGAAATTCTCTTTCAATTGAGTTAACAATGAATTGAAACACCCGATGAATATAACATCATATAAAGCGAGTAGAAAAGGGCGCCAAGTTAATAACGTGACAACTATTTCTGACTCAAATGGAATTTAATGATGATAAATAATCTTCGTGGGAAATAATACTTGCATGATAAAGAATTTTTCATGCAGACAGAGAATTTGAAGAATATATTTGTCTAGTTATACTATTCAAATTTTTCAACTTAAAACATATCAACATAAAAAAATCTATTCGATTATCGGAATTATAGTTGTAATAAAATTACAAAAAAAAAAAAAAATAGTTTGAAAAAAAAAAGATTTTTCTTTCCATTCAAATTTGAAAATTATAGATAAATAATTTTGTTAATTAAAAAAATTTCACTGATGAATAACAGTTTCTCTTAGATTTAAATAATTGCAAATTTGAAAAATTATTGTTTGGAAGTGAGTTTAGTTTGGAAGATTTTACCTTTAACGCAGAAAAAAACACCGGTGTTTCATAGCCATGAACTATTAAAATGTTAAACATAATATTTTTCACTTATTCTAACCTAAGGTACTATAAAATAATGAAAAGAGTATGAAAAATAAGTTAAATAAATATTCTGCTTCAAAAGGTTAATAGCTTATTATTTGACGTTTTTTAAAAAAATATTTTATTGAAAAGGGAACGGTTTGAATTTCGATTTATCACGAAGTAAGAGTTCTTACGAGGAATCCATATCATAAGTATTGTTCATTGGCTTTAGTGTTGGTTCCTCATTATTTTAAGTCTTTTTGAAAAATTAGATTTTATAAGTTTTGAGCCTGCAACAAATTTTGTTCTTTGGGCCAAAAATCTTGTGTCTAGGTTTTATTGTAGATAAAATAATCTTTTTTTTCTGAAAAGCAAATCTTAATAATTAACCATTTTTTTTTTTTTTTTTTTTTGAAAAGAGAAGTTGTTCGAAAAATTCGAATTTTAGAGAAAATTTGTGTCAAACTTTTAAAAAAAGATTCCCGACTACCGAAACATTTTAAAAGTTCGAATTCTCTATATTTAGACTTAATAGCGCAAAGTATGATACTTCTTCTTCTTCGTCAGCACTACAGTCGAGTTCAGGCTGACCTGCACCACCTGTTTATTCCCAACAATTTTAAGTGCTTCTCAACACTGTCCGTCCATCTTGTAGCTGGTTTCCCTCTTCTTCTAGTTCCTTCAATTAAAGTATGATACTTTAAATATAAATTGAAAGCTGAAATTTAAATATTTTGTAAGCTTCAGAAACTTATTACAATTTTTTTAAAAATTCTTTTGAACTAAGTATATGTACTATAAGTAGTTAGGCCAACCAGCTAATTTTCGAAAAACAGCAAAATATTGATGGGTAGAACTTTTGATTTCGATTTTTTTTAGAGGACACGGGGGGGGGGGCAAGTGAGCTATCCGTAACAACTACTGTTCATTAACAGTTTAAAATGTTTATATTTTTCTTAAACAATTAGCAGTAAATATGCATGAGTTAAGTAATAGTTTACTTCCCTTGAAATAGAGGTAGAAATAAGTTGTTAAACTACCAACACATTGGATTTTCTGAAAACTAAAAGACTTGAGTTGTGCTCGCAACTCATCGGGTACTTTTCGTTTTAAAATTCTAATGAATATCAGTATATTTTAAAGTATTCTTACTTTAAATCAATGCCCCAACTTGAGGATACGATTTGCAATACAAGAAGCACTGTTCAATACTCTAAACTTACAGCCAAACATATGTCTCAAAAATTTAGTGATTTTTTTTTAAAAATATCACTTATAACATCTATATATATATTTCTCTTACACGGCACCAAAAAAAAGCCTCATTACAACTCCCCGAATGGCAACGTTAGAAAATCGACGAATGATTGCTGCTAAAAATGTCACATGGCAAATGTCACATGAGGTGGCTCAACATATAGCGCTTTTAAAAACGGAAACAATAACCAGAGTGAGCATTATCAGGTTGATCAAATCAGATTCATGCCCTAAAAACATGATAATATTTAATTTAAATTCAATTAGGAATTAATTAGGCTGGCCTTCTCCATGACTATAAATAAGTCACAAGGTCAGACTTTTGAGAAAATCAGCTTAGTATTTCTCGGGTAATGCTAACAGCCATGCATTTTAATTTATTGTATGTAAAACATCCTTATTTTGTTCTAAAATGTTATGTACTTTATCACAAATGTTAATTAATATAGAAATTGATTTCAATAATGCTGATCACCAAAAAATATTTCATTTGGCGATAAAACAAATTTTTGTGTTCTTGAAAATGAAAGACTTTTTGAGGGTTATTATCTCACCAGGAAAAGTTAGGGTTTAAAGTTTATATTTTTAAATAATAAAATTTTTTTCTGAAACTTTCAGAATTTCTAGCATTAACTAATTTATTTTTCACATTTAGTTGAATTTTGGTGAGTAACTGCAGTATTTGATAATTTATTTTGCTAATATGTTTCTCATTTAGCTAATGTTTTGATTTTTTCACCATGTACATACAATCTACATAGCTAATATACTTTTTTAAAAGCCAATAAGAACATAGACAGAATTCTTCTACATAAGTACAATACTATGTCTTTGATGATAAAATACTATGTCTTTGATGATAATATACTATGCTTGTGTGCTAGAACATTGTGTTCATTGGCGAGCGAGTGCAGCGAGCCATGGTTCACGGCGTGAACCACATAGGATTGCGTAGCAATTCTCGGGGGTTGGCGAGCGTCAGCGAGCAGGGGCAGAGTCTCCTAGTACTCTTTATTACAAAGAAACTTTTTCCTTTTATGGTGAATTTTAGATTTTAAGGACATATTTCACTTAGATGAATGGTTAATAGAGTGAGTTATTAGGAAATTAAAATATTTAATTTAAAAAATAAGAAAAATTTCATTCAAATGCAAATAATGCAACCATGTAACTATAAATAAATGGCTTAGATTCAAGCGTCCCACCGGGATCAGTATACATGCAGGGCAGATATTACAGGATAAGTATACACATCCACCTACACAGCCTCAAAGTACACACATTTTATTTTTAGGTTATCATACAATAATATTGTTTGATAGCCTAAAAATTACTAAGATATATGCTGTTATAAGGCTGTTTAAAGCAAATTCAAAAATTGTCTAAAAAAAGTTTGACATGAATATTAATTGTAATTTAACTTGCTTGTCAATGTATATTGCTTTAAAATAAGGCAAATTAACAAAAAATAATAGCTTAAATGAAAAATGAATTATAAAAAAAAACTTGATGAAATATAATTTGAAAAATACATTTAGAAAAAATTGCGTATATTTATTAAGAATATATGTTTTTAACCATCAATAAATTATTATAGCTTACTAGATAGCACATGGATAAAAGCTTGCTTGTAGGGAAAAAATTGAGACCGAATTAGTTTACGTGCTAAAAATAGATAATTCTAAAAAGAATTTTAAAAATTTGTATAAGCAACTTGTGTTTTTTTTCTAAAAAAGTTAATAAAAACTTATAATTTAGTATTTTATTCACACTTAAAAATGTTTATTTTTCGAAATTTTTTTTAATATTAGAATGCTTGGTTTATTTTATTCCCCCTGAAACTATATTTTAGAACATGAACAAAATGTTTCTTTTTTTCAAAGAATTTACTAGAGTTTTCGAGGGTCAGTTATTATTATCTATGAACTATGACCAAGCATACACTGCTCGTAACGCTTTCGGTCTAGTTTACGAGCAGAGAAATCCCTGGTTGCGGCGCTTTGCTTTGAAATTATATGACCGGTCATACTCAGTTCGTAATCTCAAAACCAGGCCACATACAAGCGATAAGAAAAATGCTTACAAGTGGCGACATTTTGGACCAAGCAATGCGACAAACTAGCCTTCGTGGAAGAATTCTTCATAGAACTTACTCGCATTTGCGTTGCATGGACAGGAAAACTACCGAAAACTCTAAAGCAGACCACATACAGGTGGAGAAAGCGGTAAGAGAGGAAGATTCCCATACTTACGCAAAAGTATGGGCACATGACCAATGCGCTTAGCCTGACAGCGAATGGATTCTAATTCGTTATCAGTCTACCATGGAAGATATTTTAACAGCTCAGTGGACGGCGAGATCCGGTAGCATAATCTGCATCTATCAGCTTTCGCTGTTATACGAACCTGGGTTAACTCATTGGGATATGAGCGTTCTACTCCCCCCCCCCCTCCTGAGACATCATGGCTTCCATTTATCGTATTATCAATTATTATTGATAGCGCAAGGCTTAAGATAGAGGTAACAATGGCATACGGGCCTAATACTCGGGAGGGCTCAGGCATGGAACACCAAAATATCATAAAGATGAGGTTTAAAAAATTTGAGCAGTCTCAGAGATCAAAAAATAACACTAATAAACCTTGAAAATCTCTTTTTTTTTCATATCCATGTTATTATGACAAATTTTACCTTGACCCAAAAAAAGATCGACTAATAAAAATAAACAAAAAACAGCATAATGTCAACCATTATATCTTAGATATCGAGCAAAAATAATTATTGCGTACGAACCACTTTTTCCTGAGAAGTTTTTTAATGCCCAGAAGCGAAATTCAGTTCATTACATTTGTCTCCATTATTTGGACGTCATATTTTTACGTCACAAGTTCTTTAATGATTCGAAATTTCTTTTTGTGAGTATGTGTTTTCCTCGAAGACACCATTTCCGGGGTCCATTTCAATGCTTGTTCGACCTTTATTTAAATTTTACTAATTTCAAATAACAATTGTTAACGACGATTCAAAGAAGAATTATTATTTGTTGTTTCCTCCTCGTTAAAGAATCATCATCTAAGAACACAGTAGTATTTCGCCATTTTAAACTGCATTTGCGTTATTACGTATACATGATAATTATACACAAAACTTGCAATAATTAGAACAACTTATTTTATCCGCAATATGTAGACGAACCTTGTTGAATTTGATAAGGTAAATTACATCGCAACATGGACGTAGTTTGCGGGAAGTTTGCGTAGTTTGCGGACCATCAGCACTTAAAAATCAATATATCAGACATATAAAGAAAATTTCATGAATCTCTAACTATTTAAATTCATGTATTAAATACAAGAGAGAAATAAATATATTTAAACTTTTTACAGATATTTAGCAGTTTAATAACAGTTTAATAAAAGAGTTTTCTTTTCTATGGAACTTGTGAAACCCGGGTAAAGGGGGCAGATATTCAAAATTTTTTTTTATTATTTTATAACCGGCGTTAAACAGCCGACCCAATTCTGAGTTTACGACTATGAATGTTCAACTACGTAGTCTTGTAATTTTGAACCCAACGCAAAAGACGAGGGAACTCCTAGTGGCTCAAGGGATAGAGCGTTCGCCTTCCAATGAGGCGAACCGGGTTCGAATCCCAGTCGATACGAATTCCGCATCGGGCTTGCACTGACCACAGTGCTGACGTGAAATATCCTCAGTGGTAGACGGATCATGGGTTAGAGCCCCCTTCCCATCAGGCTAACCATGGGAGGTTCTCGTGGTCTTTCTCTCCATGTAACGAAATGAGGGTTAGCAATTCAAAAAGTAATGCAAACTCCACGAATGCTAATTTCTCCCAATACTCGCTCCAAGAGTTCCCTTTTCTTCTGGATTGGGTTCAAAATTACAAGGCTACGGAGTTGAACATTAGTAGTAGTATCCCGTATGCCCTAAATAAGGGCGGGTCGGGGTAAATTCTTCCATTAGTAGTAGTAAACCCATAAAATTGGGTCGGCTGTTCAACGACGGTTATAGAAAAAAAAAGGAACTCCAAGATCAAGTTTTCGGACAAACTAGAATTCGTGGAGAACTTTTTGATAGAACTAACCAGCAATTTTGTTACACGGAGGGGAAAACCATGAAAACTTCACGGCTAACCCGACGACAAGGCTACTCTAATCCATGATTCGTTAATCACTGGAGATGATTTACGTCAACGTTTTAGTCGGTGAAATCCAAGAGCAGAAATGACATGAACCAATCACAGCTGGGATTCGAACCTGAGTTACTTCACTGTATGGTGATCGCTCTATCCCATGAGACACGGCGATCAAAAACAAGTCGATTAATCATTAACAAAAATGATTAATCGACAACTAAGGCGAGTGAAACTTAATGTCTTATTGCTAGTATTTTCCTTTTGAAGTTTAATTTTTTGACAGGTAAGTATTTGGCCCCAAGAGAAATATTTAGTGAGGAATGAAATATGATTTTTAAGTATAGTTAATAACGACATTAGAGCATTAAAATTTAAATATTTTCTGCATTTAAAAAGAATGTAAGAGATTTTTTTAAACGAAGAATACATTCTTTTTCTTTGAAAAATTTTAAATGGATAACATCAAAAGTAATGGAATGTAGAACGTGCATCATGTATGTCACTGATATAGACATGATAGACCACATAAAAAAAAAAAAAATCAATCGTCACTCCTTACGAATTTTTATTAGTCGATTTTCATGAACAAAATACAGTATTCGCTCTTTAGTTATGACCCTTTGTTTGTTTTCAACGACACCAAACAGATTTTGATCTTTTTGATTTCAGACTTCCCATCTTTAATATAGTATACTATACTAACTAAACTAGACTAAATCAACTATATTATATCATACTATATATAGTATCAACGATTGATACATGAAGTCGTATTTGTTATTTCATAGACGTAATGTTATTCAATTTGTAATGTATTTCAATCTGGCATTGAAACGGAATAAAATATCCCAATGGAACTTCCCTGTTCCGGTAATATGACTTTTAACTAGTAGACATCACACGACTATTTGAAGTTTAACATCACCTATGATGATGGTAGGTACTTTATTGACGTTGCACTAGAGCTGCACAATGGGCTAGTCGCTAGTGGATATGGTCCGGAAAACATATTTGAGGATGATCTTGTTCCTCAATTCTCAGTTTTTTTTCTCAATCAATCTTGCAAGTACTTCTTTCATATTTTTTATTGATTCATTCATTAAATGTTTAATTAAAGTTTAATATGTGCAAGTCCCAAATTACAAATATTATGAAAAATTAGGAAATATTGAATATTAAGAAGAAAAAAAATTGCCAAAATGTAAAATAGACTTTATTTAATGGGCAAAAAGAGTTTGGCACGTTTTTTTTTTAAATTTATTTTTAATTAGAACGTCTGAACTGAGCCGTTGATTCTAATATAGCGACCTAAATTTCTTAATTTTCTATAAATGAAGAAAGAATGACAGGGCCATCCACTTTTTTTTTTCTTTCCTTTTTGTGATCCTGGGCACTGGTGGAAATAACAACCGTCGATCCCGTCGTGTGTGGGGGGAGGGGGTCATTAAAGGTTTGAGGCGCAATTGTCAGAAGAAAAAAATCACCATGAGATCAAATAAAAATATTTTTTATTAAATTTTTTTTTTAAAATTCACTTTATAAATAATAATAACCCTTTACTGAGTCCTGGTATCCCAGAGGATAGAGCGCTCGCCGTCCAATGAGGTGACACACGTTCGAATTCCAGTGATGGCTGGTCAATATGAATTCTGCACCCGACTCGCACTGATCACAGTGCTGACGAAAAATATCGTAGTAGTACACGGTCATGAGTTAGAGTCCCCTTGTTGTTGAGCTAACCGTGAGAGGTTATCCTCTCCAAGTAACGTAAATGCGAGTTAGTTCCATCAAAAAGTCCTCCACGTAGGCTAGTTTCTTCCAATGCTTGATCCTAGGGCCGGGATAGCCTGGTTGGTAGGGCAGTGGGACCATGTCCAAGCGGTTGTCGGTTCGACCCCCCGCCTGACGAAGACTACCAGTGTAGTAAATGGTGACTGATGCACGCTATATCTGTCAAGTCACAAAGTCCTCCATGTTCCCATAGCAAATCATACCTCTGGGGGTACTGATCCAGGAGTTTTCTTGTCTTTTGGATCGGGTTCAAAACTATAAGGCTAAGGAGTTGAACATTAGTGGTTGTAAACCCAAAATTGGGTTTGCTGTTCAACGACGCTTATAAAATAAAATGCTTGATTCTGGAGTTGTCTTCTGGGCTGGATTCATAATTACAAGACTATGCAGTTTAACGTTGATAGTTGTAAACTCAGACTTGGGTCGTCTGTTCAACGGCGGTTATAAAATAAAATAGCCATTAAGTAAACTTTGAATATAATTTTTATAAGATAGTGAATTGTTTTCTCGTATTATTAAAAAAAAAATTCTTTTCAATGTGGTAAATGTATTCAATGCTTTAACTTAGTACTCTCTTTATCGCACTTTGATTTTCATCATCTTAAATTAATGATAATATACATTCGAATTTCTCTTCACCACAGTGTTTTTGTTTCATATAATAAATTTAAATTTTTTTAATGGTACGTTAAGATAGCGCACAAAATCTATGTACGCTACTGATCCTAGGCGTACTCAATAGTCAAAATAATAGCGAAATATTGATTACTTTTCACAATAGAGTATACAAGTAAATATTGCATGGTAGTGTGGAAATTTGAGTCCATTGTATGCATTCATGAGATTTGTAAATTTATTTTACAAAGGGTTCAATAAAATCATCAATTGTATTTTTTCTCTTTTGTATATTGTATTCACTTTTTTTTATGGAGTTCTGTGATAAGTTGATTTATTTTCTTGATTTTTATTTAGCAGTTTTCTGAAAGTATGTTATTTAGCAAAAATGGCTATATAGCAGATCGAAGAATAAAGTTTCTGTCTTAACAAGTTCAATATTAATTAGGAGAAATATTTGATATAATTTTGTGTATACTCGCGATATATCACCCTTACGAAGTTCATTTTTGTTTGGCATCACAGGTGTCGTTATATCGATCGCTAATTGTATTTTAAGAGTGAACCAATAAAGATGTGAAAGAATTAAAGATGAATTTTGAAGCATTTAAAACCGTGTCTTGCATAGGGTGTTCTGTAATGACTGTTCATAATAATTAAAAATAATGATGTCTATAGTATTTTTAAGGTTTCCTAACTTATAATATTTATTAGAAAAAAAAAGGTAAAAATATTATCAAATTTAAACTAATTATAGAGGCCGATCCGATCAATAACAATGCCTAGTGACAAACATTAAATGGAAATTCTAAAAACAGTTGAATTTTTCTGATTAATCTAAGAGGTGTTTTCCAACTATTGTCTTTTAACTTCCGTTTCCTACGGCATTAAACAGGTTTTAACCTTTTTATTTAACGTTAACATTGCCTTCCTTAGTAGTGATTCGTTGGATTTCGAGAATGTTTATGCTTTTCCCACATAAACAGCAATTTGAGACCTCTAATGTGCATTATTAAAGGTCAACAAGCATTCTAAAAATATTCATTAAGGACAGTGAAAAGGAACACCCTGTATATAGGGTCAGAATCTGGTTGATCATCACGAAACACCCTGTATTACCAGCGATAAATATCAGATATGTTCAGTCGTAATGGTCATGGCAACACTTTTTTTAAAATTACTGTTCAAGAAATTATTTAATTTATTAAAAAAAATTTATTAATAATTTAATTACTTTTTTATAAAATTAATTAATTTTAAGAATTTTATTAATTACTTTTTAATAAATTTATAATTTTTTTAGAATTCAGTGCTAACTTGATTCAGTTTTTACATAATCAAAAACTTAGAATGTTCCGAAATGCAGGACCTTTAAGTTTGACATCATACTGCAATGGGGTGCGAAAATTGAAATTGGCTCAAGGTGCTATGCTACGCCTCCATATCACACATGAAATGATATTTTGACTTATGGATTGTCTCTTAAACCTAACCTAAGATCTAAATTCAGTACATGAAACTATTAAAGGTGCTATCTTTTCTTATTGTTGTTAATGTATACACATTAAGCAATTGATTACAAACTTTATATCCATATGATACTTAACTATAATTATTTCTTTAAAATATCTTCTGATTACTTACTTGTAAATTGCTTTTGTAGATTTTCTATCACTGCACTTATTATTTTAAGCTTTATTCAAGGTAAAGTCATAATACTTATAAGAAATGAAGATTTCTATTATAATTTTAGTTTTGAAATCTTAGTTACAGATGAAATTCATTCTTCAGAAATTTCATTAAATTAAAAATAATTAATGCTAATTTCTCCAATGTAAATGTTTATTTACTATCTAAATTTGTTAGATTCCAAAAATTTGTATGATATTATATTAATGTTCTTTTATTTAAAAAGAACATTTATAATAAATTTATTGAAAGTTTAAGAATATGAATTAATTTCTAAAATGTTCATGATTTTAATAGTCTTTTAAAAAAATTTATTATTAATTAAAGAGTTGCTTCTTAAATAGAAGTGGAATTAAGAGATATAAAAAAAGCTTTACGTTAAAATAACATCGATTGCAAGATAATTTAATGTTTGGACCTCCAGAAAACACTATATAATAAATGTTTTGCAATATAAAAAGACTTCAATGCCTAAAAATGGATTGAAAAGCATACGATCATTACTGAACGTTAACACTTCATGAATTTTCAAAAGTTCATTATAAATTAGTACTATCAGTAGTATTTTCACACTTCAGGGTTTCTTTGTTTCCAAAATGTGTGGCCTCCTTTCATTGCTAAATTTTATTCTGATTTAAAATCCACCCCTGAAGAAGTTATTGAAGAATAACTTGATACAAAAGATAGCAAACTTCTAGTGAAAACATTAAAATAGAATTACAGGGTGGCCACTCAGGGGATAGAGTGCTAGCCAGGTCACCTTATGGGAGACCTGGAAAGGTCATCTATTCTTTAAGAAACCATGGAAGTTTAACAGGGTTACTATGAACCAAATTTTGATGCAAGCGAAGTATTGCTAAGTTGATTTTATTTCAACTGTTTGGCAATAAATTTTCGTCTAAAAGTGGGTATAACAGTCGGTAAAATAATTTTAATTAAGAAAATTAGTAAATAATTTAAATTAGTAAAATTAAGAAAAATCAAAGAAAACTTTCCAGCTTTACTTTAAAAAATCCCTGATTTTTCCAATATAAAGAAATTTCCTGGTAATTCCAGGTTTTCAAGGTGGGGGGCCACCCTGAATTAAAAACTTAGTGCTTGTTGTTCAATTTTTATTTCACTGGTTGTTTATGATGTTGTACAATCTAAAAAAAAAAAAAACAGATGAAAAGAATGGGAAAAAAAACTATTTTCCCAACTCCAGTTGCTTAAATATCTTTTTTGATGAAACATTGGCTTGTATTGATTTTGGAAAGAAAACATTAACACAGTTTAAAATAATGAATTGATTATTTATATTTAAAAATTTTTTGTTGTTGTTATGAATGTAATATCAAAATATAGTTAAATATTGACTGAATATATTTAAAACACCTAATAACATTAGCATATTTTAGAATTTAATTTCTAATTATTCATTCATGTTTTATATGAAACCAAACTCACTGAACATTTAAGAATGTTCTCTAACAAAAAATTCTAAGTTAGTATTAATTTTATCATCCTTCAATCTAATCTATTTAGGTTAACGAGAAACAAATGCTATTAGTGTGAAACCACCACATAACTTTTTAATAAGTTAAAGGAGTCTCAGAGTTTTTTTCTTTTTTAACAATGGCTCATTCCTCTAAAACGGTTAGCCAGCTCTAGTGCGGTGTTAGAAATCAAATGGAACATCTACAGTCTACACAAACATTTAAAACATAAGAAATAAATTTATCTAGTCCAATTATTTAATTGGATTTGTAGCACAATATTTGAATTGGAACTATGGGGGTTAAGTCCATATGTCAATAATAATAATTGTTTGGGTTTCATTATGTTGACATCCACAAATAGTTAATATTAATAAGTAAAACTGAATACATTTAAAATTAATAGTAATCTAAATTTATTTATCATTTAAGAAAAGGCAACAGATGCTCAATATGCCATTATGAAATAGCAAAAATGTGAACCACATAAAAGATTTGTTAATTTTTAAAAAAAAAAATAATACTTACACTAACATTGTTACTTTAAGTGCAAATTAATAAAAATTTAGGTTATTATACTAATTTCTTTGTGATGTAATGGTTTAATGATATAAATATGCAGCAAATGTAAGAACTCATCTAACATTTAATACTACTTCATCTACTTTTAATATTTTACCTTTAATATCTAATTTTTTTCATCACAAGAGAGCGCATTAGTTGCGACAGTTAACATATTCAAAAGAACACAAGAAACTAAGATAAACTAATTTAATTTATTAAAAAATATAAGCAATCACAGATCAATAAATTGTCTCACTCAATTAAATAAATTAAACTATAATTAATTACATCTAAACAGTAGCACAACCTTTGTCATTTTACACACATTAAAAACACAGAAATTTATAACAAACACTGAAACAAGATATCAAGCAATAACATTAATAAAATAAAATTAACAATAAATTTAATTTTATTTATCTCAATTTATGAATTATACTCTCAAAGTGTCCTGAAAAACGTGTTTAAACTTTGTGTTGTGTATTTGTGAGGGGCTGTTAGTGCATTATTGCAAAAAACTTTTATAAAACATGAGTACAAATCAACTATGACACTAAACATAATTAATCTATGTGTACACAAATACAGTAAAGCACTAATTACTGAATAAAAAATTCTTATATTACTTTTTTTTTTTTTAACCTCTCCTCTCATACACCAAAAAGATAGTAGTATTTAGCCCTGAATAATATGGCTGTTAAAATTACAAACATTAAGCATTCAAAATCATAAATTATGGTAAAAATAAACAGAATAATAAATTGGCTACTTGTTGACAACTTTTCCTCAAAAAATTAATAATGATGATCAAATATATATGAATAAAATCTAATGTTTCTTATCAAGGCTCATGAATACTTATAAACAATACAATGTGAAACAATCTAGTAGATAAGATATTAAAAATATTTGCTTTTCAATCACATTAAATTGATGGTTAAAATAGTAAAAAAAATATTAAGGAATGATATTTCGAAACAATGCAACATATAAAATCTACACATGCAGATACGTCTAAACATTTAAACAAAAACAATTACTTATATAAAACAGTAGTATCGGCTAATATTGAAGGCAACATAGCTTTGTCTTGTAATACAAGCTCAACTTCTCCATCATCCATTTTTAAACTGATTTTTGTCAATCTAGGTACTTGGGACATTTTAAGTTGAACAAACCCCCTGGATTCTACAAGTTTACAAAGTGATTGAAAAGAACATTCATCCACAAAAGTAATGTCTCGTTTCTTGCATATGCGTTTACAGACATCATATGCCTTGCCAAGAGTCATGTCCTGTGTTTTACAGTGCTTCTTCATCAAAACAACAGTACAGAGTAAAAGCATCTGATTAAGCGGCAACGTAACAGTAGTAGAACCAGCAGAAGAATTTGTAACTTGTAAACGAGAGCCGTACACCTCGCTGAGGACGGAACTGATCTCTTGGACATCAACTTTCTGGATTATGGATGATCTCTTCATGGGACTGCCAGGATTGCATCGGTCATCAGAAGTTGCTTGGAGTGTCGGTTGTCTGGTTAGCCTATTTTCTACGATTTCAATTGCTCGCCTGCATACATCTAAAGCTTTTCGAATATCTCCAGTGTTAGCAGCGATTTTTCTAGCACAGAGCTGAACAGCCATTGGTGAAATTACAGGAGTTCCATCAGTTTGAGCCTCAGAGAGTCGATCTTCAAGTATAGTCACTATTTGATCTTTGGTGTAAGGAAGGAAATGCATGAGTTTTGGCTGGAATTTGAAAGTGTTCAATAGTGGTAGCATTCTGTCCGTCAGATCAAGAGAATTAGCAATGCCAATAAGAACGAGAGAAGAATTTGGCATGTGTGGCCACTCAAACAAGGAATAGAGCACTTGCTGTCCTTTAGTGTCCAAATGGTCAATTTCATCAAGCACAAGCACATTCATAGTTTTAGAATTTAAAATGTGATTTTTTAGAACCTGAGCGATATTTTTGGAGTTAATAGCCTTTGCTGATAGTCCAAGTTCCTTAGAAATCGCCCTGTAAATGGCTGTTGGCGTGTTCACAGTCATGCAATTGATGAAGGCAAAAGAAAATGCTGCTTCAATTCCTTTTTTTACAAACATCAAGCAGCTCGTTTTTCCAGTTCCAGGCGCTCCGGATAAGTACAAACTGCCAGGTTTTTTGTTAGAAATGTGATCAGAAAGAAAACAATGAATTTCAGACATTTCTTTAGATCGGCCCACAAGTCTATTAGGGAGGCGAGTGTGAAATACTTGCTTCACTTTAGACAAAGTTGAATCAGTTTTCGTCGGAAATTTCTCACTTTTAAGTCTATCAATAATCGTGTTTTCATCACTAATTCGAGCTTTCTTTGGGGAAGCGTCAGGATTAGCTTTTCCAAAAAGAGCTCTTTTGACTCCGGTCGATTTTGGAGATGGTCCAGAATTTTCTGAATTATTGGTGAGAGAATTTCTTTTCCGAATGGGAAAATTGTACTGAGTTTTCAACGACATAATGCTGAAGAGATAAAAAGTGTAATAATTTCTATCAAATTAATATTTCAAGTCAGAAAAAAACGAATTGCGACACACTACAAAAACCTCACAGCTACACTCGCATTGAATCTTATCAAGGAATTTCCGCGCCAAAATGTTAATACAACATCCTGCGCGCCCTCGTTCTGTACGACCAATCAAATTCGTCGCTTAATAAAATTTTTCTTTTGTAAATTATTTTTATTATTTCCATTGTATTATAATTTTATAAATTCCAGTATGTACTATTTTTCTATTAAACACGTATCCCATGGTTAGAAAAATAAAATAAATTTTATTATATTTTACGATTTGGAGTATTAGTAACCATAGCTGGTTCATATCTATCTAGGAATTTCTTCAAACAAAATAAAAACAAAAAGATGGTAGTATCAACAGAAGACCACATGGATTCAATAAATGGTGATATTAAAGGGTATTTCGACAAAAAAATGGAAGATTGGACAGTAAAAGTTCGATCAGGCTCCAGCTTAGTCAGCGTCAAACCAATATTTTCGTATGATTCAAAGTAAGTGAGGAGGTTTATAGTTTCCCTGTCAGAGTAATATTTTTATGTGATTCAATATTTCGTACTAAAACAACTCATATTTAGTGCTCTTTTATCTCCCTATGATCCCAGTCATCTGAAATTTATATGCTTTTTGTGGAATTATAAGTTATTTTTTTAAATTTACTTTTTTCTTCATCTTTCTATATTATGCATTTATAAGCATTTCAAGCATTACCTAATGTTTGTTGTTGTAGTTCATTTACGTCGCACTTGAGCTGCACAATGGGCTATTGGCGACGGTCTGGGAAACATCCCTGAGGATGATCCGAAGACATGCCATCACAATTTTGATCCTCTGCAGAGGGGATGGCACCCCGCTTCGGTAGCCCGACGACCTGCACTCGAAGTCGAGCACTTTACAGTAGAACAGTTTAACGAGGGCCAATGCCTCACACCCTCGGTCCCTACGCAGAGTGGTCCAAGTGGTCACTCACCCGCACACTGACCGCAGCCAATGATGCTTGACTTCGGTGATCTGCTGGGAACTGTGTCTTAACGATCAGTCCTCTGCGGGACCATTAGCTAATGAAATATAGCTTTTATATTTGAAGCTAAATTTTTCTAAATAGTCCATTTAGGGTTAGATTAAGCATGATCTTCAGTATTTTTTCAAAAATATAATTATTTCATTTTATGGAAATATTTCTGTATTGGCACCCCCTGCTTGTACTTCCCCACAATAATGGGAATATTTTCGCATCATGATCTGTCGTGCCAACTACGATCACCAAGGTGCCAAATAGATTTTAAACTTGCAAATGTTTTAAAAAAAAACTTGTAAATATTTCCCCGGGGGTTGCTTTTAAGTTGGTCTCTTTCTGTGATGCTTTTTTAAGTTTCTCATAGGCCACTGCCAGAAAGTTGCCAAGACTTGGCAATTTCTGACACAGATCACAGAAATCTCCCCACAACAATTAACAAAGGGTTATTGAGCCTGTAAAAATTTGAAAATTTTTTTTATTTTGTTTTGGCTACCAGTTATACGTACATATGAGTTATCTATAACACTGGATACCATTGTGTGTATGTCATGATTTTTTTGTTGCAAGTATTGATACTGAAACCATTCTTTATTTTTAATTGATTTACTTGTAACTTCTTGTCTAATACTTGTATTTTTAAAAAATTTAGTGTACCTACCTTTGAAAGTTTTCTCAACTCATACCATCTCAACTCACACTAATTTACCATCGAGAGTAACTATACAAGTAATTTCATTATTAGGAAAACAGAATAAGTTTGCATATAAGTGTTTAATAACTAAAAAATAAAATTTGAGAAAGTTGAAGAAAAAAAAAAAAAAAACTCTAAAGAATGTAAACAAAAAAGATCATGATTCATAGCCACCTGGGTTTGAGCCTCTATTTTTAGACATAGTTTAAAACATATTGTTTTCTGTTCACAACAAAGACCAATTCCAATATAAATTAGTATTTAAACCAAGTACAATATTTAGTACAAATTTGTGACACTAGGCGATTGCACTTGACATCATATATGACTGTGCTGTACTGGAATGCCACCAGAGAAAAATGCAAAACACTTTACGTGTATTTTCAATTTTTTAATAATTTTAACTGGAGAAATTTGAAGAAAAAAAAAGGAATAACTGTAAAGGATGCAAACTGAACAAGGTCATAATTCCTAGCAGCCCTAGGGTGAACTTCTTTTTTTAGACATATTTTAGAAATTTATTGTTTTCTGTTCACAAGTACCAATACTAATATTAATTAGTACTAGGACCAAGAACAATAATTAGTGCAAATTTATGGTACAAAGCAATTGTTGGCATGATCAATATGTTGTACTTGAATGTTCCCAAAGCAAAATGTGAAACATTTAATATGCATTTCCAATTTCTTCTCATTTACAAATTCAATTTCCCTTTCTAAATACAATTTTAAATATAGTTTACTCTAACAGCCAGTAACAATGGTAAATTTACTTGCCAAATTTGTTTTAAAAAATTATGTATCTAATTTCTAGAAGGGCTAGTATCTGATTAATCATAAGGCCTAAGAGGCCTGGGGCTACAGCCTTGTAACTATCATTTGCATATTGTGATCTGTGGCAGAATAATCGCAGAGTCTTGGCAACTTCTGGGCAGCGGCCCGCAAGGAACCAAAAAAAACATCATAGAAAGGGACCAACTCAAAAGGTATAACTCGTAGTCACCCCAAGCAAACATCTACATGTTTTTTTTTTTTTCTTTTTTAATTTGCAAGTTTAAAATCTTTTGCATCTTGGCGATTATAGAAGGCGCGGCAGATCACGATACAGGAATATCCCCGAGAAATGATCAATGGAGGTTCTACTGTATGTACAAAATCATTTATTACATAATAATTTTTTTGATTAAATTTTTATTTCTCTATCATAGGAATGCCTTGCAAAATAATTAATCTTTGAACAAATATTTTTTGTTTTTTACTTTATTTTCCTCTATTTTTTAACGAACTTTGCTTTTATTGGTTGGTGCTCGAGCAAATTCTGCATGAAAAAAAAATCTGAAAGGTATTTTGTACGTTAACACGTTTTCACTGGAATTTAAACTTTTATAGATTACAAATTACAAATAATGCATAATGGTTTTCAATATTTGGAATAACATTATTACTACTTAGTTATAACAATTTCATTTTTAATTAGATGCTTAATTGTGGCTAGTGGACCAAACATCAAAGTGTACAATGTGCAAAGCTGTGAATGTCTTCACATCTTGAGATATCATCAAGCTAACATTGTTGGTCTTCAAGAATACAAAGATAATTGCCTGCAGGTAAAAATAAAAATTCCAAAGCATTTCTAATTTTTATTTATCTTTTATTTGTAATTCATATTTTATTTATTACCATTTTATCCATTATAATTTTAGTTCTTAAGCTGTTCTCAAGATGGCATTGTAGTACGGTGGGAGATTGTTGAAGGAACCTTATTAAAAGTGAGAATTATTATCATTTGACACATACTTTCCATTGTTTTGAACTTTGTATATTTTCTAAAGATGAATAATAATTTTTTAATTATATTTTGATGATGAAACTTTCAGTTGTATTTGTTTTCTTATAAACAAGCTACAAAATTTTTTAATTTCAATAAAACTTTTTAACATTTACCTCAACAACCCAGTATCTGCAATCTCCACATTAATCTGCAACACTATGAAAAAATTATAACATATATCTGCAGATCATGTTAAATTATTTGTATTTAAATCTTGCTCTTGCAAAGTTACAAATTTTTGAAGCAAGAGTGCTTAATACTGTAATTTATGATTTTGATACGTTAACTGCACTATTAATAGAAAGTACTTAATAAATTAATTGAAACTTGCTTAGGGAAGATAAATGAACTTTAAAAGTTGGAAGCAGTAAATTCTTAATTTTCCCTGCAATATTTTTTTCTTCTTGTGAATATGTGAATTGTATTTATGCAAGTTCACAATTAATTACGAAATTATTTATTATTAATTGTAAATATGCATAAATTTAAATTTATCTTGCAATTAATATTTATAACCATTTATTATTTTCAAATATTTATGTTTTAGTTTCATATGTTTATCTTTTAAAATATTTTAATTAGATTAGTTAATATAAGATTTAGCTAACATTTTTATTGGTAATCATTAAATCTCTTAATATCAAATTAAATTTTTCTTTATACTGATCTATTTACTTACATGTTCTTAGTAAAAGCGAAATGATTTAATTGCATACTTCGTTGATTTAAAAAATATTCTTTTTTTTTTTTAATTATGTATTGGCAACTTTGGTTATGTTTAGTTTATCATTTATCAGTTTAATAAGTCGAAAGTTTTTTTCAACTGCTTTGAAAGAATGGGACTAATAATTAAATTTCGTTTTATATACAGGTTTACAAGCTAAAGTCACAGTTAGAAGTTGTCAGTTTTTACGCACCCTTTAATACTTTAACATGGTTTGTTAATAGAAGGATTCCGGATCCAGGTAAGAAATATTTACTTCTTCTTAGCATTTTAGCATTAAAATTTTTTCAAATTAAGATTGATTAAATTTTAATGCAATTAAAATTTAGAAAATAAACTTTTTTAGCTCAAAATTAAGTCTAATAAAATTAAGTCTAGGTTGACTCTTATTATCCACCTTGATTATATTTCTTTAAATGTTTATACCATTCCAAACCAAATGATTTTTATTTCTCAAAATTAATTGGATCTCTCTAAATGTTTGACAAAACTATGTTTGAAGATTATTTGAAAATGGTGGTAAAGTACTATAAACGAAGGAGAATGATTATTGAAAAGTAGAAACTTGCATATAACGATGGTAAATTTCAATGAAATAAATAAAAAAAGAAAAGAAAAATCATTAGGATTATGATTTGTTGTATGAATTGCCAATGTATATTTTTTTTAACATTACCTTACGATCATTGATGCCTTGCACAAAAATAAAATAGGATCATAAAGAGTGAATATTTGGTAGGTTGGATTAACAGATGATAAGAAAATAAGACTGAGAAACTACTATTAAAATGATTAAACAATAAAACTATTTGAAAACAAAAACCGAGAAATTAACTATACATATCTGCTAACTCTTCTGCATATTGCAGAAGCTTTTTGCGTTTATGTTCCATTTTTTGCTTTTCTACACCGAGCTTCAAATTCTGTACTTTCTTAGAGCTACTTATGTATACATATACATGTGTAAAAATGGGCTTTTATGCATTGCTTAGACAATGATATCTTGTAGTTTTGCTGATTTGTTGATGAATGTAAGATGTTAAGCATCTGATAGTTTAGGATCTGATAGTGAGGGTTTTCTTTCTGTCCCATTTTAGATTTATTTGAGCTGATTGCGTTAAAAGGGTGCATTCCAATAACTGCACTGTAGATTCTTTGAATAAGAAATTAAATTTAAAGCACATTAAATCTTCTGCATGTTAAGTAATTTCTTCTGCAATTTTTAAGTGTATCTCCTGTATTTTAGAAAATGAAGGTTGACAGGTATGAAATGATATTTAAGAATTACAAGTGGTATTTTCACTGTTCTCATTTTTTTTCCTGTTTTCTATTAAGAAATTTCAGTTGGGGGTTTTTTCACCATTTACTTTAATTATTTTTATAGATAGCTAATATAACCCCCCCCTCCTTTATGGCTTTTTTTTTTATAAGCATTCAATCTGATAAACTTTTGTTTTTATTAAAGCATTATGCTTTTATCAATCTGAAATTTGTAGTCTTTCATACATTCTAGAATTTAACACCTTTCTAAAAATATCATATAAATTCATGACTGGCATGAAATTTTTAGCAGAAGTGTTATTTTTAAACATAAAATATTTATTATTTACCACTATTTAAACTTTCTTTATAAATAATGTAAAAGATTACTTAACAGTAGTATCAATATTGTTTTTGCAATGTTGAACCCATCTTTTGCATCTGAATATGTATTTATTGTTCTGCTTTTCACTTTTTATTTAACTATAATTTTTGTGCCATTTGTTCCTAAATGTTTAAGAACCATCTAGTTTTCAATTAGTTTCACTGCCCAGATGTTGTTGTTTATTACGTGCATTTTCATTTTGGCTTTAGATTTCAATGGCAATCTCAGCTAATTAATTATGAAAATTAAAACTTAGTTAACTTCAAAATGTAAAGAAATTTTTTAACTGATGATTAAAGTTCTAATTTTGACGACATTTGTATTTTTTGCTAATTTTGAAACTTTTTCTCATATAGGACATTTTTAAAAAAAAAGATACATAAAGAATTTCTTAACTTTTTTTGAGGTATTCTTTTTTTAAATTTGTTATTGGCTTTGGTTCGTTTAAGTTCACATTAAATGCGAGACAAGAAGAAAATGCATCAATATATTTTTCTTTTTTTGCTAACTTAGCATATAATGTTTATTTCAAACTTTAATGAATGTAGAACATGAACTGCATTTTATTATATATTTTGACATAAATGAGAATCAAACAGTGTTTTATTTTAATATTTCTACTTAATAATAGGGCATTTTCTTTGAATTTTTTAAGGAAAACTTTTCAATTTTTAAGGACACTTTTAGGGATTTTTTAAGTTTTTTAATTTCCGGGGTAAAAGAAATCTGGTATATCACCAGTTAGAGTAAGATACCAGATTTCTGTCAACCCAATAAGCTTATCAATAAAGAATTAGTGAAGCATAACAGGCTGCTAAAAATAGAATGTTTGGGGGAATCACAAAAGTGAGATATGAGACTTTTTTCAATCCCAATATGCTAATTAATAGAGAATTAGTGAAGAACAAAAGGCTGCTAAAAATAGAATGTATTGGGGAATCACGAAGTGTGATCCCAGACTTCTTTTAACCCAACATTCTAGTCAATAGAGAAATGCTGCTAAAAATAGAATTCATGAGGATATTGCAAGTAGCTCTGATTTGAATTAAGTGAATGGGGATTGGTCGAATACCATTTATCAACATTTGGTTCATTGACTCTCGCTTCTGCCATCAAACTTCCACATGGTTAAAAGCATTATCTGGTTCCTAAATAATGTGATTAATTTACTCCTAGTTTAACTCTAAATTAAAAGCTTCAATAATATCTTAAAATCTTTTTGTTTTCTCATTTTTTAAAATAAAAGTTTCTTTACAACTAAATATTATGATTGAAGCAAGTTTAAATGTTGTAGATATTCAAATTATTATTTCTCACAATCCAAATCAGGTTTTATAATTGTATTAAGACCCCAATTTTCTTCTAATAATTTAAGTATTATAACTCTTTATTTAAGTAGAATATCTCTTTATTTCTGTTTTTTATTTAATGGGGTCCCACAGTGGGCTGGTCGTAAATACATAATAGTTTTCTGATTTTGGTCAAAGTCAGAGATGTTTTCCTGACTCTCGCCAATAGTCCATTGTGCAGCTCTAGTGCAACATAAAAGAAGTACTACTACTTTTTTTAAAGATATGGTGGTAGTATTGAATGATATTCTGTTATCTAAAGCTTGTCACAAAAAAAAAAACGAGATGACAAAAATGAAAATTAATAATTTAAGTTCATGTGAAGGAATATGGCTGGTAAGAATGTTCAATTTTCTAAATAAAATTATTTGTATTATACTATTAGTATTAAATACATTTTTTTAAAATTATGTTTTCAGATAGATACAAGTTATATTGCTATAAGATGGTTAACAATAATCAATTCAAGTTAGATATTCTTTTATCAAGTGCTCTACCTTCTGAGAATGCCATTGCTTTCGGTTCCCAGGTATGTTAATTATGAAATATTTTAACAAATAGTTCAGACTTATTAAATAGAATCACAACTGTGATTGTAAAGAAGAAAGAAAAGTAATTTTCATTTTTAAATTCTGAAGGGTTGAAATTTTATTACATCCATGAGGGGTTGAAATCAAGAAAATTTATTTATTGGTCTGAAGATATAATAGCTAAAAGATATTACTACACTGTATACAATTTTGCTAGAGCATTTACATGTCTCTATCAGATGTGTTTTAGAGAAAACAAAAAATTAAAAAAAATTATAATGTCCCAATTATGACAAAGTATTCTATTTTGTTATAATAACACAGACAAAAACACAAAACCGAAAATTAACTAACAAAAGCAGGATACCATCCCTTCACATTGATTGCTTGTCTGTGGGCAAATTGATGATTATTTTCTAGTGGTCCAAGTCAAATTTTAGTGGTCGAGGGTTACAGTACATAATAAATAAGATCAATAAAGTCAAACTTATTTATTGTGATCCCTAATATATTGACATCCTAAGTAAGAATTTTTTTTTTAAATGGTTGATTTGATGAAAGAAAAATTATGTATAACTTGTTTTATGTGAGCATTGCTTGGATTTAATAAAGAGTATTTTTCATAAATTTTTTTAAAATTGGCGATTTCAGTAATAAAATAAAAAAAAATCTGTGATGATAATTTTATGACCTTCAAAAGGGCTTAAAATCCGATTTTAGTTAAATTGTTAGAAAATTATATTTTTAAAATGAGTAACAGTGAGAATTTCCTCATCATTTTTGAGCCAGAAGAGTTATAAAAATTATGGATGATCATTGAAATAACTAACAGAAAAGTTTGCTATATTCAGGGTATCCGCACACCTGGAAAGTCATGAAAAATTCATGGAAAGTCATGAAAAATTCATGGAAAGTCATGAAAAATCCTGGAAAGTCATGAATTTCGGTATTGAACAAAATTTGTCATGAAATGTCATGATTTTAACTATTTTTTAAAAAAAATCATGAAAAGTCATGGATTTAGATCGACAAAACTTTTTATTTTTAAAATGGGATTCCCCAGCTCTTCCATTTTCATGGTGTTCCAAATATCTGAATTTGTAACAAAATCCCCACTCAGAGTCATATTTTATTAAAATATAAAATGTTTTTATTGTGTTCTTTATAAATTAGGATATTTTTTCAAAAAATGAAAGAAAAAATATCATTTTTGGAGTGAAGTATCTTTTAAACTGTGATTTCTGAATTGTTAATATTTTTTTTATTTTATCAATTTAAAATTCTTGCTGAAGCAAGCCAGTCATTGGCACATTCTCTTAATTCTGAAATGAGAACAGAAAAATCAGGAGTATTTCTTTCCTTTCTGATGAACAAGAAAAGTATGTTTAGAATTTAATTCTGCAGAGAAAATAAATTATTTGCTCAGTTATTATTTTTTCAGCTATTTTATTGCTTCAACTCTTTCTTTACTCTGTTTTCTGAATTTAAAATCAATAAATATGAAGATGCAGAGTATAACAGTTTTGGTAATACCTAACATTTCAATGAATGTTATTATAAGGCTTTTTAAATTTATTATTCTGTTTTTGTCGGAGAAAATAGTAACTTTGTTAAGTTTTGAAAAGTTCTTGGAATTAGTCATGGAAAGTCGTGAAAAGTCATGAATTTGAAAATCTAAAATGTGGCAGATACCCTGTATATTAATCATTGAATAGATTCTATCTCTGGCTGCTCATGCATCAGCATCCAGGTGATCCCCATCCAGAATGATTTCCGCTCTCTCTCTCTCTTTTTTTTTTTTTTTTTAATTTTTTTAAAGTGTCAAATTTATTTTAGTAATACATGTCGGGTCATGTTTATAAGTCAGTGTTTGAAATTAATAGTGGATGATTGGTTTGAGACTGCTCAAATTTGACTTAGACCACTATAATGTAATTATTAGTAGTCCCCTAGACTATTAGATGTAAAGGAAGATGTAATATACACTTTATTTATTTTTTGTTTTTCAGTTTGGTTTGCATATTTGTCGCAAAATAGCATATTTTATCATAGTCAGGACATTACACATTTCCTGCATTATAAAATTTCGTTAAAAATTCTTTAAAAATTTTTTTTTTTAAGAAAATGTAATAAAGAAATGCAAATGGACCTGTGGAAATATGATTAGTGAATATTTTCATAAACTATACTCTTGCATTTTTAATAATAGGAAAATGCTAAGTTTTTTTTGGTGTCAAACAATTTAAATTATACAGTAATTAAGTAAAAGTATAAAATTTTGATTTTATTAAATCTATAAAGAAGAATTTCAGTACTCTTTGCAGTATAAAACAGGGTGCGTAGCGTTTGTAAAAAGTACTTAAAGGTGCTTTTTGAGAGATTTCGTTTTTAAAAGCTTTTAAAGGTGCTTTTTTCAGCTGGCGTTTTTAAAAAGTGCTTTTTTTTCACGAATAATTTTTTTTTCCTTCAGTGACATCTGGCGGATCCCTTGCATTTCACGAAAAATGGGGTGTTTGCTACGTTATCATTCACACGGACTTCATGTCGTACCCACGTTATGACTTGCGCATGCGCGCACATTCGAAACTGAAACCCGAGTGCTCCAATTCGGATATAGTCAGATCCTTATTAAATGTTTTTCTTTTTAATTTATTTTAATTTTATTCTTGTTTATTTTATTTTACTTCTAACACTTTTTTTAATGTAGGGGGTAAGGGTACTTTTGTTCAGAGTCAAGTTGAATTCAGTCGGTGATGTGGGAAAGTACTGATTGTTTCTATTTACGTCCGTTTCTTTTTGAGTTTTTTTTTTTTTTAATGCTAAAACTGTTCATAAAATTTTGTTGTTTTTCAATAATATCATTGATTTAATATGAATTTTTTGAGTGCTTGAAAATTTTTGTAAAGTGCTTGAAAAGTTTTTAAAAAGTGCTTATTTTTGATTCAAAGATTTGGCTACGCACCCTGTAAAAAGTATGGTTGCAAACATTTAACAATATAGTTCTACCACTATCCACACTTGAAACCATGAAGTTAGCTAAGAATTCCAAACTTGTTTTGAATCAAAAGATGTGTTTGATAATGTATTTCGCACAAACTCTCCTTTTAAATTAATCTTAATATTGACCTTTCGTGGTCAAATAATTAACCAAGAATGAACAAAATTGTCATTGAACAAAAATGACAAATTTGATGTAATAAAAAAAGAAAGAACTCATACATATTAACGTATGTAATATCGAATGTCTCACACTAGTCTTTCTATTTTAATTAATAGCTAGAAATAGATTATCTTTTTAATTTGAAGACATAGGAGTCATCCTTTCACAAAGAGGCATAAAAAGCCAATATTTAGCTGTGATTGTATTCGGGGTAAATCCCGAAATTCCAATTTTTTTCATATCCTTCCAGGTCTAAAAATAAGGAGCAAGGCATGTGATTTTTCTCTGCGAATTTTGTGGAATTCTGCGTTTTTCAAGACCATTAATTTGTAGACTTCCGAGGATCAAAACTTATAATCCGACAAAATTTTCTCTGCAATCTAAAGTTTAAAGTAAGAGAACACTTAAAGTAACAATTAAGAAAACTAGAATATAAAATTTAAAATTTGAAACTTTCAATAAATCACATTGACGAAGTGTTTACATGCACATGATTCTTCCGAATATTTGGAACTATGCCAGAATATCTGCTGTTATCGCAATTCATTATTCACAGGATTTTAATTTCAAACATCGATTTTTGTATTTATCTGATTTAAAAGTTGCACATTGAGAATTGATTTCATGAGATTTAAAAATTCAATATCGCAATTTGTATTTACCTGATCTTAAAGCCTATATCACGATTTGTATTCACGTGTTTTTAAAATCCAATATCATGATTCATATTCATGCAAGTTTAAAATCAAAAGTCTCTATTCATATTCACTCGCATGTAACATCAAACATTGATTTTCGTATTTAAGCAATTTAAAATTTTAATATCCCAATTTGTATTTCCCCGTTCTTAAAATCCAATACCATGATTCTTAAGTTTTTCTTAAATTAGTTACTATAAACGTGTGATATTCTTCATTGTTATTTAATTAAATTATAAATTTTAACTCAAAAAAGTATATTAAATGTGTATAGTATAGAAATTAGCACCTTGATGTCGAGCTATCGCACATGCAATTTTCACGATTTTTCACTTTGTATCACAATTACCCCTGAATATTCCAATTAAAAGATATTAAACATGTATAGTATAGAAATTAATACATTGATGTCAAGCTATTGCACACTCAATTTTCAGGATTTTTCACTTTACAATTACCCCTGAATATTCTAATTGAAAGATAATTTTTCTGAAATTACTGGGTAATTATTCTTAGAAATTTACTCATTAGTAAATCAATAAAATTCTCTATTGCATTTATGGCATCATCTGTTAATATGAATGAAGATGGTAACTTTCCCTTTTGGATGACATTCGATTATGTTAAAAATTTTCTTGCAACCTATTTCCTTTCAGAATTTCTGAAAAAAATATGGGAAAGGCCAATTTTGCATCTGAAAATTTTATTGTGATTTTGGTTCTGTGATGTTTTGATGCATATTTATGGTAAATTATTGCTCATGTTTTGAACATACATGCTTAGACTAATTTTTTGATGTTGAAAGTGACAGTCAAATTTATTGTTGTAATTTATATTGCAGGGAAATTTTGTTGCTTCACTTTATGAAAATTCTCTATGTATCGCCAAACTTGGCACTAAGGAGCCTGAACGGTGTCGGTAGGTTACTTGCTGAAATATTTATTTTTCATAATTTTAAATGGCGTAGTTAGGAATAATTACGATAGTATGTACCAGTCTAGTTATTATGACTCTCAAATGTTCTTACTAACAAACTGAGAGTACGAATTAGTTTTGCATTAGTAATTTATTATTTTTGAAAATTCTGTTGAATCAAAATATTTGAATTTCCATAGTGTCATGGATTAAAAAAAATTTTTTTTATAAGAGTTTTTTAATGTCAGTCTTTGTAATCTTTGTAATTCGTAACAAAAAATTTTTTTAAAAAAAATTATGGTTTACATAAAAATATTAAAATAGCTATTTCAGATTGATATTTTGCATTAATCTCGGGTAGAAATCAGGGTAAAGGATCAAGCAAGGACCACAATGAAATAATGGGATTAACTGAAGGTCAATATCTGCTTGTGTAAATAAAATTTGTGTAGTTGAATCTAAATTTACTTGAGTTAGCATTTCTTTACAGCTATTTTAATGTGCTGGGCAATGTTAAGAGCAATGTTATTTTATAGAGCTAGCACGAAACTTAACGACGATGAAATAAAAAAATAAGTTAGGATTTCAATGACTTCAAGATTTAAAAAAAATAAATAAATAAATATTGATAAATTATTCCTTGATTGGTGATAAAAGATAAACAAGGTTAGCTGTTATTTTTGTTTTGTTTGCTGTAAAAAATATAACTAAGGATATGAAGAAATTTTTTTTTTTTAGAAACAATAATAAATTATTGATGTAGTAGGTCAATCATATGAGCCGGTATCTTCTGTAAACTGCGCTATAAATTTCTGAAAATTCTTTTAAGCAATGCTAGGTAACATTATTTCGTTTTAAATAAGTTCAGTCTTGAAATTTTTTTAGAGTGGCACCCACGCTAGTTGTAACACTAAGTAACAAAAGATTTTTGAATTTAGTAGTTTAAATATTTAATATAAGTGATTTTAAAAGTTTTGCCACTATATAAAGCATTTAAATCCAAACACATGTCAGTATAAAAGTATTTTTATAAAATGTATTTTCATTAAAGGCGAAATAAAAAAATTAAAAAAAAATGTTTTCTTGTAAGAAGCAAGGTCATTTCCTAGAAAAACCAAAAGAGTATAGGAATTTTGAGATTAAGTGAGAAAATTATAGTCATGTAGGCTGTAACTTGATTTGTGCATGTATATGATCTGATTTCAATTATTAATAGATCTTGTAATTAAATTTGAAGAAATGTGCCATTTTAAAATACAATGAAGTAAAATACTTTTAACAAAATCACACTATTTTGTCTTTCTTTACAAAAGTCAGATTTTGAAACATATTTTTTTTGTCATAAATTTAGCTAAAAATTAAAAAAAAAAAAGATATTTATTAATATATGTTATAACAATATCGAGCATATATCCAACACTTTTTTTTCATTTTATTAAAATTATTGAGGATCGCTACTCATATTCAAATAGTCAAATGGCATGCTTTTATTTATGCTTTATTCTCAAAAATGTCTCTAAATTATCCATTCTTTCATAACTTTTTCTTGCTATTTTCCGTTTTCTTAATAGGTTTTTAGAAACCTACACTGGAGGTTATTTTTGTTTAAATGTATTCGTAACTTGTACCTTATATATTTTTAAACGATAATGTCAGTTTATTTATAATATATGAAATGTCAATTCAGAGTAATATGATATCAATACTGTTTTGCATAATATATTAAAAAATGCATGATTATATATATTAATTAATACAAATTCTATATCTTCAGACATCTTACTGGCAAAGTTAAACTTACCTGTGTTGTGAGTCATCCTAAGGATGATGTAGTAGCTACTGGAGATGATTTAGGAAGAGTAATTGTGTGGTATGTTTATTTTTTTATGTTTATTCAAACTTTTTCACAATTTTTTTAAAACATGTAGTAATTGTATACAGTAAAAGCTTGGCTATCTGAGAAACATTTTTTGTTTATTTCTGAACATTCCAATTCATCCTGTGAGGGGGATTATAATTATATGAAAACTCTAGTCACTTGAGCCTTCCGGTTAATCGAATTCTGGATGGCTGGTTTTTTACTCTGCATGAATTAAGGTATTATAAATTAAGTGCATGAATTAAGATATTATTAATTAAGTTTTTTTTTTTAAATTGCTTTTTACTTGAGAGATTTCATGTCTCTTTAATCTCTACTTGCTTGAGTATCTAAAGATTCAGGATGCTATTGGTACTGAGAGTCATCCATAAATAATGTCACATTTGGGATGGGAGGGTTCTTAAAATTGTGACAAGTGTAGGGAGGAGTTACCCAGAAATGTGACATCATATTAGTCACTCATTTTGGTCAAAGTTTAAGCATTTAAAATCAGATTATATATTTTTTGGATTATTAGTGTTTATATTTTTTAAAACACATTGCTGAAGTCTAAAAAATAAAATTTGCTCTATAATGTGTTTCTCTTCTGAACTGCTAGTAAATGTTAATTTATTGTAAATAAGAGTAGATAAGACATAAGGGTAGATAAGTGTGACAAAGAGGAAGTTGGGGTCATATTGAATAAAAGTTTGACATAATTTATGAATTGCCCCTTATGTCAAAAATTAAGTAGTACTATTTTAATATCATTACAACTACTATTTATGCCAAAAGCTATTCTGTTTGTGCCAACAAAGCTCAGTTTTTTCTCATCTCATTGTTTTATCTTTTGTTTTTTTGCATCTTATCTTATGCTGAGTTCAGCAAATGTTTTTTGTTGTAAATACGGAATTTGATATTACAGCAAATTCTTAAAAAATAAGCATGAGCGTATTATATTTTACAAGCATGTTATTTTTTTTAAACATAATAAAATTGAGTACAGTGTGTTTTTATGTTTGTCATTCATATTATCATTTGATAATACCGAATTGATGTTTTTACTGTATTTGTGTATTATCAAATTAAAAAGAAAGTAATGATATAATGGAAAAGTGTTCCTTGTTTGGACAAGTTATTTTAGGATATCTTTTATTCAATGTTTTATTAATTTTGTCTTTGTTTTGTATTTAAACTAATACCTTTGATTTACACTATAAAATTATTTTTTAAACTTTTTAGGTCTAATATATTTAGTTCTAAGAAAGTTATTCGTTCAATATATCATTGGCATAGTCTACCTGTTGCTGATTTAGTTTTTTCCAATGAAGGTCAGTAAACATTTAATTTTATTTCTTTGATATTATTATATAAGTTAAATCAAAGCTTTTAGGCTGAGATAGCCTGGTTTGTAGGATGTTGGACTCATGTTTGAGAGAACAGGAGTTCAAATCCAGTTGGTCAAGGAAACCCCTTGTATTAAATGGTGACTGCTACATGTTAAATCTGTCAGGGTAGCAAAGTCTTCCAAATTCCCATAATAAATCAATTCCTCTGGGGGTACTGATTCAGGAGTTCCTTTGTCTTCTAGATTGGGTTCAAAATTACAAGGCTATGGAGTTGAACATGGGTAGTCGTAATCTCAAATTTGGGTCGGCTGTTGAACGATGGTTATAAAAAATCAAAGCCATTAGAAAAATATTTTTTGATAGAGTAATTTCACTTTTCTATAAATTTTTAAAGAAGGAAATTTAAATTATAGGAAGGAATGTTATAATTAAGATTATGTTAATGATTCCTGCCATTTTATGATACAGATTATATTATAACATAAAATAAAAACTAATTACAGAAAGTAATATTCTCCAATTATTGATTGAATATTTAACCAAGAAACTATATTCCACATTGTTTCTAAATTTTTTTTCTTTATTTGTAGGGATTACTTTATTTATAATTTTTTAACTTTATTTGTAGGTTAATTAGATTAAGATTTCTAAAAAAAGCATTAATAAGATGTATAAATGTTAATTTTTTATGCTTTTTTTATTTAAAAAAAATTCATGTTCTTGCATTTTACAGCATGAAAGAGGGACATAAGATTTTGCTTTTCAAAGTGCTTATCTATCTTCAACATCATGACAAAAGCCAAACTTAACAATTTGTATTGTGGTTGCTCAGGGTTTACAGCATTCCCCTTCCAATGAAGTGATCCAGGTTAGAATACTAGGGGTAGCTGGTTGGTACGAATTCTACTCCCAACTGACCACTGGGCAAATGTAAAATATTATCAGTGGTTGACTAATCATGGGTTAAAATCCCCTTGCCATGGTACTAACCGTGGGAGGTTTTCCCTGTTTTCCTTTTTACCTAACTCAAATACGGGTTAGTTTCATTAAAAAGTTCTCAACAAAGGCTAATTTGTCCCAATGTTTGATCCAGGAGGTCCCTTGTCTTCTGAGTTAGATTCAAAATTACTAGGCTACGGAGATAAAAATTGATGGTTGTAAACTCAGAATTGAGTCGACTGTTCAATGTTTGTTACAAAATTAAAAATTTATGAGGAGTATTTTTACACCAATTAAAATATTTTAGAAACAAAGCTCAAATATGATGCTTTAACTACGCATTCAGATCATTTATGCTTTTTCTTCTCTTTCTGCTCAATCTAAAAATTAAATTTAATCAATCTAAAATTAAAATGATATTTTCTTTCTCTCTGAATTATGTTTGCATAGTTAGGCACATTTCTCTACCAAAGGTTCCACAAATGATCAACAATTTGAAAAAATAAGAAAAATGGGAAGAGATAGATATGTAAGGTTTGTTGCCTTCTATTTAGGAAGTCATGTAATCTATTTTCTCCAAGTTTCAAATTAAGTTACAGAACTTATCAATAGATGGCACTTTTGATTTACAAAATAATTTCTGCTGCATGTTAGACATTTCCAACTGAAAATATTTGTTTGACTATTTGTTAATTTTGCCCGTATATTAAGCCATATTGTTTTTCAAATTATTATAAAAACATTGTTTTAAAGTTTTTCTTATCAGTACCATCTGTTGACAAACTTTGAGTATATGGAAACTTGATGAGAATAAATATCTGATTTTCTACTGAAGAATTCATACATTCCTTCTCTCTTATTATATTTCTTTTATCATATTCTATTACATTTTTCTTTTACATTTTACATTCCTTCTCTCTTATTATATTTCTTTTATCATATTCTATTACATTTTTCTTTTATACAGTCAAACTTCAGTATCACAAACTTTAATAATGAATTTTTCTATATCACAAAAAATTTTCCAAACCCTCCTTGTTTGCTATGTTGCTAACTGAAAAAAAACTTTGTTAGTCACATTGAATTTTATAAACATTTTTGATCACCCCAATTTTTTTTTCAGGATTTCTTAAGAATTTAAACTGTTTTTTGAATTCCAATTTTAGGAAAGTTTTCTTGAACAATTTTATGCAACCCCAGTATGAAAGAGATTAGCATGTTTTAAAAAAAAATCAGCTTAGTTATTCATTGCTGAAAGAAATAGACATACAAGTTGTTTGATAAAAATATTTGCATATGAAAAAAAGAATAACTTGTTATTTAAATCGAACTGATATTTTTGAGGAAGTAGTTAAGTTACTGTTGACAATATTGTTTAATATGTGATGATTGTTTTGAGCTGAATTTTTTTGTATCAATCTTGTTTAAAATAAATAATAAAAAATATATAAATATAAATTAAATATTAGAATAGATATTTTTGAAAGTAAATATACATGTAATGCAGTTTTTAAAATCTCAGTACAATTATTATTTTGACTGAAATGTTAAAAAATATTCATTATTTGATAAAAGAATAATGATTTTTGATATCTCTAATTTTTGATTCCCTATGAGTCTTCAAGGTTTGACTGCGTTTTATTTTTTCTAATTTCTTTAATTGATGTTTTAAACTGTTTGTCATTTTTCGAACAATTGTATCGATTTTCTAATGACTTCATTTTGAAATATATTTTTTTAGAAAAAATAAAAAAGCTGTTTGCTCTTTTTTTTAAAAAATTTTTCAGAAATTTTTTTTCTAATTGTATGACTTATTTATTTCCAGGATCCTACATATACAGTGGCGGTGGTGAATCATGCCTTGTAAAATGGAACTTATTTAGTGAGGAAAAGTGGGTTCTGCCACGTTTGGGAACACCTATTCGTTGGGTAAAAGATTCTCCTGATAGTAGCCATGTTGTTGTTTGTCTTGAAGAAAATAGTAAGTCCTACATTATTTTCAAAATAAAGATATTAGGCTGAATTTTTAATGTTTTTGAAATTATTTTTCTTGTTCTTCCAAATCATTTAAATTTAAGGTTATCATCTGAAAAGAATATATAAAAATGTGTGAAATGGTATATAATAATTATAAAGTTAATTTTTGTCAAATTATTTATAAGTACTTTATACTTTTTATTCCACTTACAATTTAGTGGATTGTTTTGATCAATTGAATGTGTGTGTATATATATATATAAAATCCTTTTATAAGTATATGCTCCTTATTTATCATTTTAGCTTTACGTTTAATTGATCCCCAAAGAAATATAGTGGGGGTAATTCAAGGTTTAACTAGAGGATCGTTTCGTGGTGACCCAAGACAAAGTGTATTATCGACTGGTTTGCTTTATGACCCTCAATCTAAATCAATTGTTTTAAATGGCAAAGCAGGACATTTACAATTTTACAATGTGTTTGAAGACAAGCATATGTATGAGGTAAGTGATAAAGTTTTTACTTGATTAGGTTATATTGTGAATCGCCTTTAATTGTAACCTGAAAAAATTTATTTTGTCAATTACAGGAACATTTTTAATTGCTTTATAATTCCCTGTCTGCAAAGTCGCAATTTAAAATGATTCAAAGACATTTATTGAAATATAATTGATTAATTAATTTATATCTAATAGTAAATGTTGAAAAAAATCAAGGAATTGTAATTGTTAATATTCGCTATATTTTATATTTGTTGTATTTAAATTCTCATCATGATTAACTGCAGATAAATATGGTTGTAATTTTATATTTACAGGGAAACCTTGGTTAAGTGGACATTCTTGAGACTGAAGAAATTGTCTGTTTTTGAGGGTTGTCCGTTTACGGGAAGAGTACCCAAATAATGAAGTTTAACACCGTTAATTGTTTTTAGAATATTTTGAAAGATATAGAAATAATTAAATAATCTACAATATCTAAAAGAATATTTATTTAAACTGTGAAAAATATTTTTTTCGATAAAAAAGAATATATTAAAAAGCTTGATATAAATACATAATTCTAGATGTAGCTACAGATAAATAAATATAATTTTCCTATTAGCTCAGATATTCAAGTTAGAAATACGATATCGAATTGAAGCTTTTAGTCCTCAGCCGGTTTCAATCATTAGGTTTACATCCCCTAACACTTACCTATCACTATATAGGAAACATCGGGTAATAACTACTTGAAAGTAAACCTTCCAGGAATCTCAGAAGGTATACCTGTAAGTCATGAGGACCTATGTAGTTGATTATTCAAAATTGATCATCTATCAAGTGTTTGAATAAATGTTTCATTTATATGAACATGTCAAAGATTATACTTCTGTTCTCTTTTTTTTAATCCCAGCTGTGTTAAATACAGTCTTCAAATTGATAACAAAATGAAAAAAATTTTCAGTGAAGAAGCATTGAGAGCATTTAAGATTGATGATTGACTTGAGGAATCTCATAACCAGTGTCCTCCAGATGAAAAGATAAAAAAATGCTGTCAGAATTATTTCACAAGAGCAGTATCATTTTCTCTCTTTTCTTTGCAAAGGCAAGAGGACAGGAGAAAGATTGATTCCTTAGTAGTGAAATAGCTTAATATTTTCAGTTGTTGATAAGGCAAAATATTTACAAGCTTTAAAAATGGTGAAAAGTTAATTATTTTTACTTGCAATTTGAAGCAGAAATATTTTTTTTCTTCAAATTTAGAAAAAAGTAGTTTCTGGTTTGAAGAGATAAAAAATGACGGTTAAGGGGAAAAATGATTGTCCGCGCCCGATTACGGGACTGTCCGCTTTGTGGAGAATGTACATAATGGTTTATTCATAGAAGATTCCTGGAGAATTAAAAATATGTCCATATGTCATAATTTGTTGTTTTTAAAAGACATGTAAGATTCACATAAATTTGATGCAAGGTGGCTTTTTATAGTCAATTCAATAAATATATACAATTTAGTTTGGGTTCTCTCATAATATCTTCGTTACATTCACTAGTTTGCTAAGACAAAGTTAGTTTCCTCTTCAACATAGACTTCCATTGAGATAGGGTAAGATAGTCGCCTTAGTTTTCCCTTCAACATGCACTTCCATAGTGGATTGGGTACTATAGTCACCCTTACATCCAGGAAAATGTTATAATGGAGTCCTAATTTGTACTTGTTTCTGAATCCGTCAATCACGGTCATTAGTATTGGGGATTTATTTATTTATTTTTAAAGGTTTTTAGGGAATGTTAGTGGATTTAAGCATTTTAATGTGCTATTTTCGGGTGCCAGAGAAGTACTTGTCATGGTACAAAGGTTTGTCATCTTTGACCAACAGCCTGCAGGCCAAAAATGGTCCATAAACACTGTTTTGACTTGGCTCCTAAATTTTTTTAAATTTTGATTCAAATCTAAAAAAAAAAAAAAATTTATAACATCAAAAATCTTTTTTTTTTCTAGCTAGTTACTGATCTAGTTCAGATTTTATTTAGGTTTTGTTCACAATGTTTGAAGTGAATTGTATTTTCCAACTAACTAACTCTACAAAGAAATTAAATAATTAATGAAATGACTAAATAAAAAGACAGTTGTTCGTATTCTAGTCATAACCATAAATTTGTTAATAAAGTTCCTAATACAGTATCATTTATCTGGTACTCCATTAGGAACTTTATTATCAAATTTTGTTACATGAATAATACAGAAAATTAATCTTTTTAATAACGTTGGAATAAATAAAAATTCGTACTCCCCCTATTACTTTCTTTTATTTACCTATAAATTATTGTGATTGTTTACATCGTAATCTTATAAATAGTATATTTATTTTGATTTATTTACATGAAATTATAAATATTTTTTTCATGTTTCAGTTAGATATTTCCGGTCGAAACTTTATTTCAAATGAGCGGGAACACTTAAATTACAATGTTGATATTTCCAAAGCAGCTGTTGATGAGAGAGGCCAATGGTTAGCAACAGTAGAATATTGGAGTAATGGTGAAGTGAATCCCATGATTGATCTTAAATTTTGGGAATTCAACTTGACCAAACAAATGTAAGTAATTTTCACATTTTAAAGAAGAGTTATTGAATCTATTTTTATGTGAAGAAACTTATAGCTCCATTATTAGTAATTTTCCCATCCTAATATGGAGTTATTGAAGTTTTGTTTTTATTAGATTGAAATTATATTTTCAAAATTAGTAATTTTTGTATCATAGTATAGAGTTATCAAAAGTATTTTAAGAGATCTTATATTCTCATATTTAGTAACTTTAACAATATAACAGAATTATTGAAGTATTTTTTATTTCTTTTTATTGGAGGAAACTGATATTTTCATAATTACAAACTTTCACGCTGTAACATAGTAATTTAGATTTTATTTTAAGGAATTTATATTTTCATATAATTTCAGTAATTTTCACATTATTACAGTATTTTGTTTTTTATTTAGGGTGAAACTGATATTTTCATAATTACTAATTTTCATGCTGTAACATAGTAATTTAGTTTTTATTTTAAGAAAACTATATTTTTATGATTAGTAATTTTCATGTTATAGCAAAGAAATATTATATAAATTCTTTTAGGAAGGAATTTATATCTTCATTCTTGAGTGGGATTTCATTCTAAATGTTTCATTTTTTTTTAAAAAACAAGCTAAGCTCATAATTTTTTACATTTTGAGAAAAATGTAATTTGGCTTTTTGAATTGTCTATTGTGACATTGCTATATGTTTCTGACCTGGTTTTCATCGTCTTTTTCATATTGCTTTATAATCCTAGACAATTGCAAAATGCCCCGAATTAATGTTTTATTTGCATTGCTAATTTTAATTATTAACTTAAAGATATTCTTTACAATACCATTTAATTTCATAGATCATTAAAAAAATTTTATTGCATTATTTTATGTTAAAATTTATATATTTATATATTTTGCTGATTAAAAATCAAACTTGATCAAATTATTAAATTAAATTAAAAGAATTTAATGAATTTTTTTTGCTCTCTTTATTCAATCATTCATTGTATTTCGTGTGTACTTATTTATTTATCTTGAATGAATTGTTATTGCAGTTAAAATAATTATTTATTTTTCTGCATTTTTTACTGTTCATTTGATAAAACCTTATTATTTATCATTTCTTTGTCATCTGCTCAGGATTCTCCTTTTGATGATGAATATGCTTTTCATATTTGTATTTACTTTCGTATTGTTATCAGATAAATATTTAAAAATATTTATTAAATAAATAATTAAATATATTAATAGGCTTATACACTTAACGAAATTCCTTAATGTCTATTTTTATGTCCTTCCTTTTTAAGTGACATTTGATTAGAATTGGTGATTTTCAGTTTCCCAATATTAAAACTAAATTTTAGCTAGTCATTTTGTATTTCAATAAAATAAATAAATTATCGTAGATGTTAATCAGTAATAAATTTGTTAAAATTAATTTTAGGAATGTGTTAGGTACTAAATAAATTTATAAATGGTAATTCATATCTCATTAATTTATTCATCAATACTCTAGAATTAAGTTATGAAATACTCTAGAATTAAAACTTTTTATTATTGTAGGGTTTTCATCTTTCTAATGTTATCAAGCTCTTAGTAAGGTTTTAAATTTTTTTTTATAGATTTATCATGAACACAAGAGTTGAGTTACCTCATAATAAAGAAATTAACTGTGTTATATTTCGGCCTTATGATGCTTCTGACACAACACCTATAGTCATAACAACAAGTGAAGATTGTCATTTCAAGACTTGGGCCCTAATTGATGATACAAGTTTTGGTAGGCATCTTAAGTATTTTATTCACTTTGGTTATATAAATCACATTTTTATTGATTAAAGTTTGCAGCTTGGAAATTTGTTTCTTATTAATGTGTGGTATCAATTAAGGTGTACTGGAATTGAAATATTTTCATTGGTGTATCTGAGAATTCAGTGTAAAACTTTTCATTAAAAAGTAAAAGTAGCATGTTTGATTCAAAAATTAGATTGTGTTGACACTCAGGAAAATTTTAAATAAAAACTAATTTTGATTAAGAAAATGTATGGGCGGTGCTCTACTGCTCTCCAATCCTTTTAAGGCCACAGACAAGTCAGCGTTTGATAATTTTACCACTGCCTCTTAATAGGGGGCCCCAATATTGATTGTTAATATTTTATATGGTTTAGATTTAATAATTTTAATTTAATTGTATTTAAACGTGCCTTCAAAGCAAAATATAATTATATGCATGGTATGGGGCCAACTTTGGGTGATAAATCTTAGTTTTACGCATATCTCTGATTAAGTTTTATCTCAACTCCCAGTTTACCTCCCGTCCATAGAAAGTTGCACAAACCAGAGAGAATACACCACAGTAAATAAAATGGAAATAAATTAATGTTCTTAATGCAGCTCAGAAACATTTGATCTACCAACCTTGATCGATCCTCGGCTTAGGGGTTGAGGACCACTGCCTTGGGACATAGAGCATAGAATTTTATTGAAATCCTTGAAATACCTTTTTAAAACATAAAAAGTGACCTGAAAATTGTAAAAAATTGCATTATAATTAAACACGAATTTTAATCAGAAATGTAATTAAATTCTGAGATTTGTATAATAGTATTATTGTTAAAGTATGTATAATAGCATTGTTAAAACATGTATAATAGTATTAAAATACTGTGTTAAGAATTGAAATAGTAGTGATATGCTAAATTTTTTTTCCAAGCATGATACTTTTTTCTACTTCAAACTGTTTCCAGTTAGGTTATTTCAGCTACTGGAATTTTCTGTAGATAATAGTATAATACACAGCAACATCTTATTATATATGTAAAATCTTTTTATTTTTTTCAACCGAAAATGCTCTTCTTTTACAATTTGAAAATGTGGCCTTCCAAAATATTATCCCCAACTCTTATAAATACAGTTAAGTAAATTTACCCTTCAAAGTTGAAAAAAAAAATCAACCTGTTATAATAAATTTTAAATCTTATGCTATCACTATGTGTATATTTTTAATTTAATAAAAAAAATGATTTAGCTATGAAATGCAGTTAGCTGTAATACTATCATCTGCTGCCCCTGAAAGGTATAGTATAGAAATTTAGAAAATCAATAAGTTGAACTGAAATTCGCAATTCCATTGTTACATGCACAACATTGAGAAATTAATTCACCTTAAGTTTAGCATACAGCTTAAGGTTTTTATAACACCTAAACAGCAATAATTAATTTGCTTGTGTCAAGTCTATAATTTCTTTTAAACATGACATGACGTTATAATCTCTGATTATTTATCCCACGACAGGTGAAAAGCCTGCACATTCTTCATATTTTATTTTTTATCAAGCTTTTTCATGACAGATTTTATTTCTATTAACAGAAGGAAAACAGAGCTGGGCTTGTATATTAAAAAGCCATTATCGTGAACACCTACCCGCTGGTGATGCCTGTTTCTCTGAAGATGGTTCAGTACTTGCAATAGCGGTTAAAAACATTGCCACTCTATGGACAGATAATGGTACACAATTAGAAGCTGCTCTTTTCCAAGAAAATAATGAAAGACCCATCAAGTAAGATTCTTACACTCAAACTTGTTCTTAGCTTCAAACTTTTAAAAAATATTGTTTCAAAAAATTAGACTACAAAGGTTGTTTTACAAAAGTTTAAAGTAATGTTTTTTAAATGGAAAAACTTAAGCCACAATTTTAAATTGTTTATATTTTTTCTGCATGCTATGACGTTCTCAGTAATTGTATAGTTTTGAAATTGTTAATTCATTTTTGATTATCTTTAAATTGTGTCTGTGCTTAATTTCCATTTTATTTGGTAGAAAGGAAGAAATTATTTAAAAGTTTAGTTCCTGTTAAATAAAAACAATTTTACAAAAAGAAGATAATGAAATTGTACATAAATGAAAAATTTTAGGTTGAAAAAAGTCAACTATCTACATCATTATAAAAATATATAAAATGAACATGCTTAATAGTATATGTCCAGATACTTTTGGCCAAATAATGTATAATAAGCAGAAAAAAATGTAGCTTGGTTATAGATTCTTTTCAATAATAACAATTCTAATGGTGTTCAATTTTTATTATTACATTGAAAGGCCACCTACCTATACCCACCTATCAAAAACTTTAGTAAAGTCTGTCTAGGCGTGTGCAGGCTGCATTGATGCAAAACCAGACCAACATTATATAAATGTATGCCTTAGGACTTACGGATCCCATAATACTGGATGTCCAGATAATGTATAATAAGCACAAAAAGAAAATGTGGCCTGGTTATAGATATTTTCCAATGATAGTTCTAATAGTTTTAAATTGTTATAATTATACGGAATGATTTTAAAATATTTTTTGCTGACATTTGACCCCAGGTGAACAAACCATTCAAGAAAAATTATAATTTGTATAATTGTGTTATAAGATTTGGTAAGAGTAAGAGATAAGATTTGCTAAGAATAAACTTATCTAGTCCCTCTGATTACACTTATTGGCTAAGAACTTTTACATATTCTTGTGAAAGTACTTTCTTTTTTTATCTGAACTTGATTTTCACAGTAAAAAATTGAAATATAAAATGGCTGTGGAACAGTATTTGTGTCATGTGTCTGTGTTTGTGCAGTTTGTTATCAACAGGAAAGAATTTTGAAGCCACAGTGTATATGAATTAACAAATATTTTTATTTACGAAAAACACTATGTAAATATTATGGGGATTAATAAATATATATATTGACTAAAAATACTGTGTAAATAGTTTAAGAAATAAATAGTTTAAAAAATAATAAGTATAAAAAATATTATTTAAAAAAAATTATATATTTTTTTAATGTATATATTTACTAATTAAAGTACACTAGAATCTCATTAATTTGAGTCTCAGTTGTTCGAGTTTCCCATAAATCTGAGCTAGTGAAAAAAAGTCAGTCTTGCTCCCAAATAATGACAAACGCACACACAACACGTGGAGCGGTTACAGCAATAGATTTTACATTGATTACTATGACTGAATGTTAAAAAGTGATATTGTGTGTTCAGCTCTGAAATGTGTGAATAGTGTGCTTAAGCAAAAAACATTAGACGATTATTTCGAAGTTCAATTTACCTGTTACAGTAATATAATGAATTTTATAACTTGGTTAAATGTAGTAAATGTTCCCTGATCGTCTAATGTAAGTAAATTTTCTTTAAATGTAATATATTTTTCAGTTAAATGCTGAAATTTAAAAATAGATTTTTTTCCTCCATTAATTGAAATATTTATTAAATTTTTGCATTTTTGATAATTTGGGTTTTCAAAAGTTCTAGGGAGGCTCTGTCCCATTCACCTAGAATTATCGAGACTCTACTGTATTGATAAAATCTAATAATATTGTTTAAAAGCAATATTATAACAGAGATGCTAAATAATTCTAGTTCCTATAGTTGTAATTATGATTTGTTACAAACTAATCATTGAAAAACTGGAATCATCATTATTTTCATTCAAGCTGACTCTAGAATTCGTAAAGACAAAGACCCAATTTTTTATTTATATATCAGATAAGGAAAAAAAAATTATTTAGATCAAGGAAAAAAAAGTTTTATTTTTATATTACACAAACTACACAAAACACATTATATTACACAAAATTTATATTGCACAAACTACATATTTTCTAAACTTTAAAAGTATATTCTTGTAATTGAATAGACTTTAAAATTAATGTATAGTTGAAATATGTTTATTTAAAAACAATAATTTTACATACAGCTAATGAAAAAATGAAATGTTAAAGTTTCATATCACTTTTAAATACTTATTGCCTATTTTTTCTCCTGCCTATTTCAAACACTAAAAGTGCATTTACTTGCTTTTGGCCTCTCACTATTTCTCTATGAGATAAAACCTTCAATATCAATAAATTCAGACTTTAAAAAAATTATAACTTTAAAAATATATTTAGATAATATGCTATATAAATATATAAAAATTTTAAATCATTGATTGAAGTCTAAAACATTTTTTGTACCATTTAATTTATGACTATATATTTGAAGTTATGATTTTTTTTTTTTAGGAAATGAAATTTTCCCATAATTTAAAATATTTTGAGTAAATTATAATAAAAAAATTACAAAAGAATTTTACATTATAATTACATTTATTGAATATTGATTCTTTGCATTGCACGAAAAATAATTTTTTCAAAGAGTGTGTTTAATTCTTTATACATATGATATATTAGTGACTTTTTTCATTTATTATTTATAGGCAACTAAAATTTGGAAAATATTCTTGTAAGCATCTCCTTGTTTGCCATGATGGGTTTTCGTTATACGTTTGGAATGTTCTATCCTTATCTAGTATGTATTAATTTATGTATCTATAATTTTTGCTATAATTGTAAAAATCAAATAATGATATAATTTGAAACTTTAATTTGGCTTAATTTTATGTATGGTTGAATGTTTGTGATTAAAGAACCTTTTTTTTAAATTAAACTTTACCAAATACAAGGTCTTTAGTTTTAGAACCAGATTGTTTAATATGTTCCTCATAAAAATTTAATATTCAACTTTTATGTGTTTGCTTTAACATTTAAATAATATCTTTACCCCATTAAATTTATAAGAAACAGATTACCTTGGATGCATTTTCATGCATAAGTAATTTTTATTTATTTACTTATTTATTTTGTAAACTAAGCTAGTTGCCACATATATAATCTTTTTTTAATAGTTTATAATGTTAAATATTAGCTGCAATAAAAGAAAAAAAATTCTTTACCTTTGCAATGTTCTCACAATTTAGTTTTTTTTTTTTTTATAGGAAGCTTGTTTAAAAAGAAGTCTCAGTAATTTTTCTCCATTTTTTTTTTTTTTTTTTTTTTTTTTTAAATAAGAAGAAAACTTAGATAAAAAGTAATTTGCAAATGCTGTAATAATCTGCAACGCTTCTTGCCAAGTAAGCTTTACTCTAAAGAGACTAGGTAGAGATAAGTTTAAATAAAAAATATGAATTATCATACTTTTCAGAATAACACAACAATATTATTCTTAACAGATTAAAAGTTATTTAATTTAATTTTAATACTTTAGATAGAATTTTTTAAATTTATTGTATATATGAGAAGAGATATTTATGATATTGAAATTATCTCTGTTGGTTTTGTAAGTTTTCCAATTTTATATATGATTATTTCACTGTCCTTTTACTCACTTCACTTTTTAAAAAGACAGACACTCCTCATTAGTTTCTTTTTGATCATTCTCCAAGTCTCTCAGTATGGTGACTAAATCCCTTCCCCACAAAAGTCATCACAAACTCAATAAGTTCAAATGTTTGTTAAGATAGAAATTAAAAGGGAGGCATAGATCTTCCTACCATTAAGAAAAAAAACAAACTTGTTGACAAAAAAATTTATGTTACGTGAATTACATTTCCTGTACATTTTACCAGAATCTTGGGGGGGGGGGATATGTAAAAATTTAATTAAAAAATAAATTCTAATTAAAATTTTCAATGTATTAATAACTTCATTTGTTTACATTTTAGTTGCTTTTACAATACATGTTGCTGTTCAGACAATTGCTGTAGATATTACATCAGATCTTATGGCTGTTTTTGTTAAAGATGATGATGATGGTTACCAGAATTGTAAGTTTTGTATTTCTTTATATATTTCGGGATAGAATTTTTTCTACATAAAAGATTTTAATATATTTTATTGTAATATCTGATATTATTCTCATAACAGATATTATTCTCATAATTTGATTTTATATTAATTATATATATATTTTTTAATAAATAATTTTATATAAAGGTCATGATTTTCAAAAAATACAAGATCATAACAAATACAGTACAGAACCAGTTATCCGGAAATCAGAAAACCAAAAAACCGGAACGAAATTTGATAAATTTTCCCGCCATTTTTTTTGATAAATGTTTTTTTCCTCATAAGATTTTAGAATTTTTCTTTCTTTTTTGAAAGATGTTTACCCTACGATCATTTTGGAAATAATCATTAGTGTATTACTTTATCGTTTTTTCTTCTTTTTAAGATTATTTCCAAAAAAATTTTTTTTTTAGTTGGGTTTAACAATAAAAAAAAACAGCTTTTTGTGGGGATTCAGAAAACCGTAAAAATCAGTTATCTGGAATAGTGATGGTCCCAATCGTTCCGGATAATCGGTTCCCTACTGTATATGATTTAAAAAAATATTAAATATCTGTGTTCTTTTTGATTATTTATTTGAATACTTATCTCAGGAGTTATGAAAAAGTTATTATCCTCAGTTTGTTCATATGTAAAGAGGTCTTTATAGTGTGACAGATAAAAGAATATAAATATTTTTAATATATTTATCAATAATTTGGAAAATTTTTGTTGTATAGCACTAGAGTGTATCTGAAGGAAGTCTTTTTCTGTATTTACTTATGATCTGAATTTATTTAAGCAATTTTTAATTTTTTTTCTTAGAAAATGAGTATTGTCAATGAAATATACCTTTTGCTAGTGTTTAAAAAATTTATGGTCACATGATTAAAGTTACTTCAGTTAAAAGTATTTTAAAATATAAATTGCAGTGAATCCTTTCTCATAGCATGCAACTATAAGTGCTTTGAAAGATTAAAAAAATACAACAATAAAATTAAAAGCATGCACCAGTTTATTATAAGTTTCTGAAAGATGTGTTTACAATAGTTAATGGGATTTTGGATAAATTAATTTACTGGTTGACTACATTTTGTTAGCAGTTTGAAAAATATATGGTCGTGAAGTATTTACATTTTAAGTTTTATAAAAGTATTGCTCTTTGCCTTCATAAGTAAGTTTTTTAATGACTAAAAAAATTTTAATTAAAAAATAATTTTTTTCAGATGTTATACTTTTTAGTGTAGTGCAGAAAGTTTTTTTCTCTCTGCTTCAATATTAAAAGCATCTAATTAAAACTTAAAAAAAACATCTAATTAAATTTTAAGTTATGCCATAACTCCTCGTATTTTAGTGATATGATATTTAGTGAATCTTTAAACTAAATTGTATAAAATATGTTTACTAGTTTATATTTACAAATTTATTTAATATAAATTCATCGAATAACATCATAATTGTAAGCATTGATGATTTTGGTAAAAAAAAATAATTTTGTTCTTTTTTCAATTGTAGTGTACCTATTCAAACCAGATAGTCCTAACCCTTTGTTTGTCAAGAAGAATGTATCTGAAAAACCTGTTTTGAGTTCACTGTTTGTACCAAAGAAGATGAAAAATGGCACCAATGAAATAAAACGGAGTTCTCTCGAAAATTCTCAGCTATACTTTTTTAATGAAGACCAGGTAATAAATCTGTAAAAAAACTTAAAGTTGTGAATTTTTAAATCTACATTTGAGTTTATTTTTATTTTTCTAATGTATCAAATTGGTACAATATTTCTTAGCAATCCTTATTTCTTTTACATTTTTAGTGTCTTCTTACTATGACAGATAACCATGATGATGACTTTGACAGTAATTTAGAAAAGGTATGTGTTTTTTTTCTTCTTCTTCCTGATAATGAATATCTACATTTGTTTAGGAAAAATTACAAATATTGCGATAACTCTTCTAAAAATAAGCCAATTCCAATGAAATTTGAATATGCTGTCAAATAGTGACGTAATGGAATTACGTCTCCTGCAATGAGCATAAAATCATATGTTTGATCGCAAGCCTGCAAATTTTGCTGTTTCTGAAATTAGAAACTTGATATGGTCAATTTGTAAGGCATCATTTGTATGAAGAACTGCGATGGAGATCTATTGGAAGACTAGAGGCATTACAAAGTCAGACAGAAGTGACCAGGTGGCTAAATTTGAGTCCTACGGTCGCTCATAGACTTGGGCAACAATTTCTAACCACAGGTGCGGCATCCAGAAGGTTCAACCAAAGATGGCCAAATGTTACAACAAGTCCGAAGCACCGATTTAACAGTACTGCGGCTTTATAATAATAAATACTTAGATGTATTACATGCTGACCTATTTTTCATGTAAAAATAAGCTTTTGAACAAGATGAAATAAAAATCAACACTTCTAATTTATGTCATAAATTCTTTTTTTAATTTAAATAAATATAAAACTTTTGTAAAAAATATACAAGTAAGCATAAGTAAATAATATTACATCAGAAATTTTTGCTACTATCATTCAATATTTTGAATCTAACTTTTTGGTCATTAATATGTATTCTCTTAGCTGCATTTTCAGTTATTTGATTTATGTTTGAAATTGCTTTATTTTTATCATTAGATCAAAATGAAGAGGACCTTGCCTATGACACCGTTTGGTTTCTTACAAGCACAGCAAAAAGCATCAGGTGTCAAAGAAATTGAACAAGTACCTCTTGTTATTCAAACTACAGATTCAGCAAAAGTATGTATTTTTTTTTTTTACTGGATAATCTTAACGGTACATTTTCTGGATTTAAAATGAATTGTTGTTCATGGTTTTCATTAAATTAATATTTTATTTATTTTTATTGATTTCATTGATTATTTTTATTGATTTATTTTTATCTTTACTTACTTTGAATTTGTTGATTGAATTGAAATCTATTAAAGGAAAATCTGGTAATTATTTGAAGCTTTTTTTTAAAAATTCGTTATAGGTTTTTCCAATTTTTTGGCGAAATTTCAGTTTTTAAATTTATTTTAGGAAAGTAGATGTTCGTTAAAAAGATCATATTATTCGTTATTCATATTGACTAAATTTGCGTATCACGCTTTTCAAATTAATATCGTTATTATTTAATTAAAGCAAACTCTGAACCCTGCATCTCATTTCAATTTAATTCTACTAACACATGGCGATTTGTATTCATCCAATTTAAAAATCATCTATCTCGATCTGCTTTCATACGATTTAAAAATCTCCCATCGTGTTCTTCCAACTAATTCAGTTTACAAATAACGCATCTTGATTTGTTTTCACTTAATTTGAAATCGCATGTCATGATTTGTGTTCATGTGCTTTAAAAATTTCACATTATGTTGCATCTACAAGCAATTTAAAAATCCCTCATTGTGATCCATATTCACATTACAATATCTTTACAGCGTAGACAATATTAAGTCTGCTAGTTAAGAAATGTTTCTAATTATAATTTAAGACATTAACACTTAAATTTAAGGTTCACACAAGGTCTACAAAATATTTTTTTTTTTAATAATTTTTCTATAGCTATGTATATCTTTTTTTTATTACTGAATAGCAACTTAAGTCGTGTGAAAAGTGTGTAGGTATTTTTATCTCTTTAAATAATTTTGCTTAGGATTTTTTTAAAATTCATTTTAACTTTTAAGTTGTTATTGAAATTTCATTAAAAAGAAATATATCAAACCCTCAATTACGAAAATTAGAATTTATAGCTTTCTGAATGCGAAAATTAATATCAAACAAATGAATGTTTCGATACCCCCTATATACACTTTTTTTCTTCTTTTAGTTTTAGGGAGTTTTTTTTTTGTATTAATTTCTCTTGTACAATTTATTTATGTATTTATTGCTCGTTTCGATTTCACTTTTCAGCTTTTTTTTTCCAGTTTCTTATCAAACTCATCCTTGTTAAAAAATTTTTTTTATCAATGAATTAAAATGTTTACATTTTTATTTGTTGCTTTCACTAATTTATTGTTTATGTTTTTTTTTTGCACTGTTTTTTTTTGTTTTTTTGTTTTATTAGATAATCTGTTTGCTGTTAGATAATCTGTTCTGTTTTATTAGATTTAATAATCCTTTAATTTAAAATTTTTATTTTTATTTTTACTTAGAATAAAAATTACAACAATAGAAAAAATATGACATTTGTAACATAATATTTTATTAAATGAAACAATGAGTCAAGTTTTTCAGCATGTCAATAAAACAGATTAAAATTTTATGTTTTAAATGAAATAAAAATGACATATTCATATCAATCAATCAATAGGACATATCAATCTTGAAAAAGGAGTTTATCATAAACTTTATCACCTTTGATAACTACTTTGATAATTTTTTCTTGTTTCTCATTAGTTGTTTATTGACAGGGTTCCCACGGTCCTTGAGAGTCCTTGAAAGTCCTTGAATTTTTTTTTGCAAAATTTAGGTCCTTGAAAGTGCTTGAAAAACGTCTTAGGTCCTTGAAAAACTTGATAGGTCCTTGAATTTGTCCAATACTGCCGGCGGCCCTTTTTATAAAACACCCGCGGATCTTTCTCATTCTTTCTGTTTTGTTCCCGAGCTCTCTCACGTGGTTTTTAACGCCACCGTTTCTAACCGGGCGTAGCGTCTTGGTGTCTGCCAAGCGCGCGGAGCACAGCAGACAATCAATGCGTTCGGGGCAAGACTCCACTTCATCTTCTGTCGCATATGCTTAGATCTTCTTTTTTCTTATCGAAACTGGAATACTCTCGAATTTTGTAACAATATGTACCTTGTAGTTTTAATAAATTTGCCGTTTTACCATCCGCACTTGTCCTTACGTTTGCGTCATTTCAAAACTTTATTGTAAAGCGGCTTCGTATTTGTGTTATGTAGTTTAGACTAGTTAGCCTGGGAAGTGCTATTTTAATCCCCAATGGATGGATAATCAAGCTTATAAAGAATGGATTTTATCGATGCCCGAAAAGAAGTTCAGAGCCAAGTGCCGATTATGCATGAAGGAGATCGATATCGCAAAAATGGAAGAATCTACTCTGAAATCACACATGAAAGAAAGATAAAACAAAAAAGCAGTCTCATGCCCTGAGTTCTCTTTTTCCAAAGACATCAACATCTAATTCATCTGGTGTAAATACTCCTTCAACATTGTGTGCCCCATGTGAAACAGAAACTTTAGTGGCCGAGGTAACATTGTCTTCTTATCTGGTCAAAAGGAATGTGCTTGATGCTGAAATTCTAATTATTCATGTAACTCCTGTGAAGGGATTAGTAAATTGTTCTCCAAAATGTTTGCTGATAGCTGTATAGCGAGACAATTTTTTTGTAGTGCCACAAAGTGAGCCTATTTGGGCTCCTTTGGATTGGCACTATACTTCAAAGGGATTCTTATAAATGAGCTGAAGAATGTTGATTGCTACACTGTACTCTTTGATGAGACGTTAAATCAGTCTCTACAATCTAAGCAGATGGACATTATGGTAAGGAATTGATAATAAAGTTTGCGCTAAGTATCTTACCTCCCAATTTATGGGTCATGGAACTGCAGAAAATATTTTGTCCTCTTTTTACAAATGCATGGATGATGGTTAAAAGCTCTCTAAAATACTTCAATTATCCATAGATGTACCCTATGTCAGTTGGAAATTCTATTAGAAGCTTCAGTGTGAATTAAAAGAGAAATATTCTCACCAGGTCATATTCATTGGCAGTTGTGGATTACACATAACGAATAATGCTTTTAAACATGGGAAAATGGGATATGTTCCTTCTAATTTTTATTTTCAGAGAGAATTGTTGCTGCATAACATTTAGAGAAGGTTGTGTAAATTATGGATGAATAATTTCAGAAACGATGTTTAATAGAGGAGAGGAGGGGGTTATGGAATAGTCATGGAATATGGAATACCTAAGATTTAGCTCTGTCTTTCATGCAGCCTTCACATGGAAATACACAGAATTAAAGGATTTCACCATTAACACCTCATTACCATTAGTTATAGATTGTGCTGAAAATGATTTTGTGAATTAATATGTAAAACCAGTAGGGTTGTTTTTAAAAAAATATAAATTTTAGTCCATAATACATATACTCTCTTCTCTCTATATAGGCAAAGCATTTAGGTATTATATTTGAAATTAATTATTGCCACAACAAGCATTGTTGCTTCTAGTAAAATAGAAGAGAATAATTTTTAAAATTGGTCTTAGATTAAGGTCCTTGAAAATTTTGTTGAGGTCCTTGAAAAGTCCTGGAAAGTCCTTGAATTTCAATCTCATCATAGAGTGGGAACCCTGATTGAATACTTCACTTTCCAGGGATGAGATTTTTCCGCTTTTTAGCTGATTTCCGCTTTTTTCACTTTTATCTCTTGAATTTCAGCTTTTTTATCAAAAATTCAGATTTTTCTAAAAATTTCATTTTTTTTTATAAGTATTCCACTTTTTCAGAAAACTCACCCATTTTCAAAGAGAAACACAAAATTCAAACTACATAGCTACCAATCCTTTCTCATTTTTACTTATTTTAGCTATTTTCTCCCCTTTTACTCGCAGCAGATAAGATTTCCCGAGTTTTTTACCCGCCCTCCAGATAGATCCGATTTTTGTAGTTCAAACGACGCTGTTTCTGACAAGCCATTTAGAGGTCCCAAGCCTGGAGTCTACCAATATCTCGATTCTTATTCACACGATTTTAATATCAAACATAGCTTTTCATATTTGCGTGTTGAGATTCTTATTCACGCGATTTGAATATTGTACGTTGTGTTTCGTATTTACGCCTTTTTAAAAACCTATGAAGCGATTCGTATTCCCGCAAGTTTAAAATTCAATGTCTTGATTTGCTCATGCTGTTTATAATATCAAACATTGATTTTCATTTATACGTGATTTTAAAATAAGGCATTGGGATTCGCATTCACGCATTCTAAAAATTATGCATCATAATTCTTATTTATGCGATCTAAAAATTACGCATCATGATTCGTATTTACGCGATCTAAAAATTATGAATCGGGATTTGTATTTACGCGTTTTAAAAATTCTATATCCCAGTTTGTATTTTCTCATATTCAAAATCGTATATCTAGTTTCATATTCATGTGATTTCAAAATCCATAATTGTTATTCATATTCACACAATTTTAAGATCAACTCTCGCGATTCTTGTAAGAAGTAAATTTTAAAAAAAAATTAGTTACTATAAAAGTGACTGTTTTTCTAACGACGATTATTAGTATGTATATGTAAGTGTTACAACATCAGAGAAACTGGAAGGGAATATATTCAAAACTTGCATTCTGTGCTTGCAAAGAAGAAAAAATAGGATTTGTCACAAGATGTTTGAAAATGGACTAACGACTAAATATAGCAAACATAAAAGATATAGGAAACAAAAGCAATAACTTAAAAAGGGATTCAATTAAATTTTTTTTTTGTTGGAAAAAGAGCTAATAGTTAAAAGAGTTAACTCATCATCAAAATTTTATTTGTAATTGCTGTTATTTATGCTATAAAATGCAAAATTCTTATCAAATAAAAAAAATTTATCTAAACAGTTGCTGATTGTCATGTAATTTTTTAAACTAAAATACCAATTTTTGTATGTTAAGGAGTTACTATATATTTCTACTTCACTGTTATTGATATGTTTCAAAGGGCTGTAGTTAGATTAGACTATAACATGAACATAATGATTTGGTCCATTGTTAGTTTTTTTTTCCCAATATAATTTAAAAAGTAATATTACTGATATATTTGCTATAAATCACACAACAGTATTTATTAAAAGAAATGAAATATTAATGTATATTCTCATTAGTTTTAATTTGCTAAACCAAGTAGTTTTTCAAGTAATAATTGTCTCTTATGTGAACTGAGGAAAAATATAATTTCCAGCTTTATTTTTTCAATTGGTAATTTTTATTTTCACTAAATGTTAAGTATCAATGTAGTCATTTTTATAATAATAGATTAGTACGCAATTGTATGTCAACACATTATTTATTACCTTAAACTGTCTGGAATTTATTATTAAGGGGCTGCGCTTGCGTAAAATTTACTATCGTGGAAATTCAGCTTTTTTGCCTTTTGGCTAATCTCATCCCTGATTTTCGGTTTAGTACAATAATCCCCCCCTCCCATTTAATCTTGTCTTGGTATTTGGAAAAAAAAAAAGGAACCCTTGCTTATCTCTCTTTTAGCACTTTTTCATTAATCTAGACTTTACATCATAAACAACTTACATTCTTCATGATCTTTTATTTTTTTATATTTCAGTTGTTTAAAACCAAAAAACTGAGTATTAATTGTTATTTTAATTTATTGAAAAATAAAAATATATGGTATGTGTAAGTTTATACATAGTCAAGAATATGTAAGTTTATAACGATTATGTAGTTTTACAATTTTATTATAGCTATATTGTTCTTCGTAGATTTACTATTTAAACTTTTTACTTGACTGTCACTATAAATTTTTTGCTTTCTATTCTTGTCTTAATGTTGAAATAAAAAATGTTTTACACAAAGTTTATTCTCGGTTTTTAGATATTTTCTTGATACCGCCACACATCATAATCAAATAAAAATCATGATGCAATTTCGCAACTCTGTAGATATTTTTGTTACTTTATATTTGTTTTAAAAATTTATTTTAGATATTTAAATTAGTTAATATCTCAAATAAATTTAACTTAAGATGTTGTTATCTAAATTTTTTTTTATTTTACTGCAACTATTTAAATTTGCTTAAAAGTTGAGATTCATAATGATCTTTTTATACCAAAGCAGTAACACAACTTTTTTACTGTTGCTTATTCATTAATATAAATATTTGCCTAGTTATTAAAAAAGAAAAAAAACTTTAACTATCTGTTCATATTGCGTTATTTGAAATTGATATATTTTTTTTCCATCTCTTTTTCAGGATTCTATGGACTATCCAAATCCTACCTATATGGATCATTTTGCTATTTGTTCCAAAGTTCTTAGATCATATCTCCGACCGAAGTAAGTACCTTAACAATCTACTTATCTTTATTAATTGTCTATACCTTAACATAAACTAACATTATTTGCTCGAATACATCTTTTTTATGCATATTTGTATTAACCAGTCAAATTTTTAATTTTGATATTTTCTACGTTTAAGAAAAACTAAAGAATAAAGTTAAACCAATTAGTGTATGAATTTTATAATTTTATTATTTTTATTGTTATCTGACACAGTTTATAGTATTTTATTTAATAATACTCACTCTACATTTGTTTTGAAATGCATTATTGTGTAAAAATACTATATTGTATAATTTTGTGAATTTCTTCTAGGCCAGTTGAAAAATCAGAAACTAATTCAACGTCAGGAACTATTACGAAAGAATGCACAGGAGCAAAGGAGGACTTAAGAAATAGAATGGAATCAATGGAAACAGATTTTAAACAGAAACTAGAGAACTTTTCGAATCATATTACAGACTTCACTTTTTTAAGAGACAGTGTACATTTTACAACAAGCTAGCAGTGTTAAAAATTTTTATAATAAATAAACGTGTAAATAATTTTTCATGAAAATGTTTTTTTTTAGTGCATAACAAATGTTTTCAATTCATAAGTTGCACAATTTTATATATGTTTTATTACGCTGTGTAGAAAGGCTGGAAAGTTCTTGAATATTTTACATGCCCTGCTAGGCATGCTGATACATGCCTACGTGATATCTTTTTTAAATGTATCTTAATGAAAACATATGAATGTACATATTATTAATCTGTCGATGAAATGACATTAATAACATAATACCTACATCAACACTTCTTTTTAAAGTATAAATTAGAATTATTAATAAATATATAATAACAAGTATTATTTATTATAAATGATGAAATATTAAGCACAAGCAAACATTGAGTTTTGCTTACTTGATAAAAAAACTGAATTTGTTTCTAAAATATATAAGTAAGAATTAACAGTCAACATGTTTCTAACTCTCAAAAATAGACGTACGTTTTTGAGCACTTGAAACATGTTGACAGTTATATCCCAGGGGTCTGTTCAGGCCAAATTTACTACCGTT